>NC_142652.1:70448000-70756500 GCF_055504915.1 Nelumbo nucifera
GGTATAATCCTCTCCTACTCCTTTTGGTTCAGATCTAGTTCAGTTTATGGTTCAAGAATAATCCTTGAAAATATGATTTTCAAAATAGGGAATGCGATTCCCAGTTGAAGGGAGAGAAAAATATTTGAAATTCGCCCCCTTTATTTTACATGATTTGGGCGTCCATACGATGGATCTCTCATCCCTTCAGTGGTATCAGAGCCATGGTTTAAATCTTGAACCAATTTGTTTCAGATCTGAACCTGCGCAAATAGGCAGAAAGCGTTCTACCCGATTTGCGCAGATATGGGTTTTGGGAATTTTGTTCCCATAAATAAATGGAAGAATAATCTGAAATTAATTTTATATAAATCTGATTATTATTTAGAACTATTCTTTATGATTTTCTTGACTTATGGGCTGTTCATACAAGAGGAGATCAAAATCTTGATTTGCGTAGGGAACCTGTGTTTCTGCAGTTTTTGGATTGCTTTATTACATTTGGTCTATAAAATAATTTTTTTTTATTTTTAGACTGAATGTATAGGTATTCGATCTGATGTAATTATTAATAGAAATTAGGATTTCTATTTGATTTATTTTGGATCGAAGAAGATGGCGTAGAGAAGGAGATTTCGCAGATGGGAGAATTGCAATCTGCGATTTGCAGTTTATGAAACTGCAACCAGTGATCTAACCTTTGTTTTGTAGGAAGGATTGTGCGAACAACCTTGATAGACAGATTCTTGATTTTCTTTTGTCAGTATTTAATTTCAGATTATTTTCTTGAATTAAAGATTTAATTAAAAATCAAACCCTAGACCCATTCGAACCAAGATTGGTTCAAACTGTTTGGACCGAATCTAGGGTTTAATCAAGGCTGAAAGTCAGCCCTAATTTTCCCACTATTGGGCCTGAGGATTGATATTTAATTAAATGGTTAATTCGGCCAAACCTGTGAAGGCCCAATTTTAAAAAGTTAAAACTGCTAAAAGCCCACTTAGAACATAAAACTATATGGGCTGAACCATTCGGCCCATATACCTAGATAATATTAATGGTCAATAATATGGATTTAAAATGGGATTCAAATGGGCCTTACAGATGATTAATTGATTGGATCAATTTATCCCTACATGAGATGTAAGGATGTGTGGTGTGCTACGTACATGGGCCATAAGTGCTTGGCCCATGCTCAATCGACAGCGGCTCTTGCACACACCATGGCTGAATGCACATCATTGCCATGGTGTTCCTTTTGGTCATTGGATGACCTCCCTCAGTGGTGGGCCCCACACCTCATCAAGAAGTTACGTGTGGAACCCTAGCCGATTTAGGCCCACCGAGATCTGACTTTATGAAAGTCAGTGGGAGCCACTTTGGTTTGACCTAGATCAGAATAGGGTGTAATTAACTGTTCCCTCCAGCTAATATGAGTGCATGTGATAGGGAGATTCATATGATGAACTCTCTAAAGGCCTTCCATCATTAGAATGAGGATGGGTTCTTCAGTAATGAGGAAACGCACTAGAAAATGGGCTATCCATTTGTTGTTGGGCTTGTCTATGTGTTTCATAAGATGATAGGGGCGTCATAGACCGATGTGGGAGGGCTTCACCAAAAAATGGGAACTCTCTCACGGTACCTTGGCGTTCATGAATATGATGGGTAATCATTCACTGGACAGAAAGGTTTACCTGAAAATGGCTCTGAACCTTGTCTAACAGAGGCCAAAGGGAAAACTCATATGATGTGTGGATATGATCCTTCACAGAAAGGTGGTGGGGTTATGCAGCTGAAACAGTTGGCTCCATGCACCCTATGTGATTTTCCACATTTCCAGAGACAACCCGTATTCTCCATCACTGAGAAAGTAGGGAAATCTCAGAGATGAATAAATGGAAATGGAACGTAGATTAAAATCCATATCTATGAAATGAACATGAATCAAATTAGGTTGTGGACTGATGTTTGCTCTTTTATCAGAAAATGACAAATGGATCATTTGCAAAATTGCTTGATGACAACAATTTGAAGGGCCCAAACTATGCCAACTGGTATAGGAACCTTATGCTAGTCCTAGATTCTGAAAAGTTAGATAAAGTGGCAAAGAATCCTGCTCTGGAGCGTCTGGGTGATCGTGCTTCTAAGGCCCGAAGGAGAGACTATCAGGAATGGGAGGAGAAAAACTCCCTTGCCCGGTGTTATGTCATTGCCCTCTTGGACAACCCAATACAGAGGCAGTTCGATCAGATCAAACTTGCCAATACTCGACAAAAGGTCTTGAAACGGTTCATGACTGCACAAATGTCCAAGGGCCAACAAGTTCACGACCATTGTCTTCGGATGATGGGATACATCAACGAACTGGAGGCTCTTGGATCCAGGCTGGACCTTGCTACCGAGATAGATGCCATCCTTAATTCCTTGCCTCCTTCCTTTAATCTGTTCATCATGAACTATAACATGAACAAGCTGAATGTCAACCTGCAAGAGCTCAGCAATATGTTGCAAAGAGTTGAAGAACTGATTAAAAAGGATGAGCCCGTAGCTATGCTTGTTGAAGCTAGCAAGACAGGCAAGAGAAAGAGGAAGGCAAAGAAGCCTCAGAAGAAAGCCACTAAGGTAAAGAAGCAGAAGAAGGACAAGGTATCAGATGCCTATTACTTTTGCAAGAAGACCGGCCACTAGAAAAGGAACTATCCTGCCTACCTGGAATCCAAGAAAGGTAATTTCGAAACTTGTGTTATAGAAATCAATTTATTAGTAGCTTCTATGTTCTGGTGTATTGACTCCGGGGCTTCAACTCATGCGTGTAACTCACTTCAATTAATGATTAGGATTATATATATATATATGTTATGGTTTCAAAATGATTTGCAAAAGGTTTTAATTCTCGAGATCAATGTAAGCATAGTGTGCAACACTGTTCCTTGCAGTCGAGGGAGAGGTCCTCCCTTGTCGGCAGTGTTTGATCATTATGGCTGAGAGGTTAAGTGTAAGACCATTGAGGATAATACCTGATGGGCTAATCTTGCATCTGCCCACAGTCCCTGGGTGTTACAAGGTGGTTTGGCCCAGGGACCACTTAGGGTAAGTGTTGGGCCCATAGAGCCCATAACATGGGTTTCAGGGGGTGCACTGTCCATAATAGTGTATTCAGCCAGGCCTTGTAACAAAGGCTGGGCTGAACCCATGTGGCTGATGTGTAGATCAATGTTTGTGTCCCACGCCATACAAGGAAGCCCAACTGGGCAGCAGTTTGGAAGGCTAAGTGAGTACATAACCTTAAATGGGCCTTAAGCCCATTTCGAACTGAGCTGATTTGATTAGTCAATTAAAAGGGGCGAATTCTGAGATGGATCAGCTGATAGGATTGGGCCTAGACCCTATCCACTTAGAGACTCCAAGATCTAAATGAGATTTAGATCTAGAAGCCTCCTAATTAGATTAGGAGATGGCTGATCTGATCTGTAGATAAGATAAGGGTTATCCCTTATCACTTAAAGGGACTTCTAATCCAAATATGATTTGGATTAGCAACTCCTAATGGGATTAGGAGCTGATCCCTTTAAGATTATGAAAGGAGAAGGGGGCGGCAACTGTTAGAGATTGATGTTCAATTCTCTTCAGAGCTGGAAATCACAAGAAGAGAGACTTATGCATCCTGCGAATACTCTCTTGTCGCCTCCTTACTGCTGCCGCCATTACCTTCAGTTCGATCTACAGTTCTTGGGAGAAATCAAGATCTGATCTTGATTCCAATCTTTTTGGAAAAGATTGGTTGGAGCTGTACTCACAAGCGATCCAGTTGATTCTTGCGAAGGGTCAAGTTCTTTTGGAAGAACATTGCTGATTCTGCTCCATCCTGCACTGCGCCATCTTCAGTGGGAGCAGATTTTGGATCCTTCCTTCGGCGTGAACACCTCCATTGGGAGATATTGTTTCTCCGTATCAGGTACATCCTCCCTCCTCCTCCTTTTGGTTCAGTTCTGGTTTGATTCTTGATTCAAGATTGATCCTTGGAAAACATGTTTTTCTAAAAATAGGGAATTCGATTCCCTGCAAAGATGGGTGAAATTTTTGAAATTCGCCCAATCCATTCTGCAATACTTGGTCGTCCATGTGATGGGTATCCCATCCCTTCAGTGGTATCAGAGCCATGGTTCAAATCTTGAATTAATTTAATTCAGATCAGAACCTGCGCAAATGGGCAGAAGGAGTTCTACCCGATTTGCGCAGATATGGGTTTTGGGAATTTGCTCCCAAAATTTATGGGCAAATAATATGAAATTAAATTTTATATAAATCTGATTGTTGTTTGGAATAGTTCTTTATGATTTTCTTGATTTATGGGCTGTTCGTACAAGAGGAGATCGAATTCTTGGGTTTGCGCAGGGAACCTGCAAGATTTGCAGTTTCTTGATTTATTCATTACTTTTGGTCTGTAAATAATTTTCTTTTTTACTTTTAGACTCAATGTATTAGGTATTCGATCTGATGTAATTTTAATAGAAATTAGGTTTTCTATTTATTTTATTTTTGGATCGAAGATGGTGGTGCAAGGAAGGAGATTTCGTAGATGGGACATTCGCTACCTGCGATTTGCAGTTTGTGAAACTGCATTCTGTGATCTAACCTCTACTTTGAAGGATGGATTGTACGAACAGCCCTAGATTGACTGATTTTTGTTTTCTTTTATCAGTTCTTTAATTTCAGATTATTTTCTTGAATTAAAGATTTAATTAAAAATCAAACCCTAGACCCATTCGAACCAAGATTGGTTCAAATTGTTTGGACTGAATCTAGGGTTCGATCAAGGCTGAATATCAGCCCTAATTTTTTTAATGGGCCAAAGGATTGATAATTAATTGGATATTTAATTCGGCCCAACCTGTAAGGCTCAGTTTTAAATTGTTAAAACTGCCAAACGCCCACTTCAAGGATAAAGCTATATGGGCCGAACTGGGTAACCCTAATTCAGCCCAAATACCTAGATGGTATTAATTGTTAATATTATGGATTAAAATGGGCTTCAAATGGGCTTTTACAGATAATTAATTGATTGGATCAATTCCTCCCTGCATGTGATGTATGGATGTGTGATGTGCTACGTTCATGGGCCATAAGTGCTTGGCCCATGCAGATTCGATAGTGGCTCTTGAGCTTACCATGGCTGAATGCACATCATTGCCATGGTGTCCCTCCTGGTCATTGGATGACCTCCCTCAATGGTGGGCCCCACACCTCCTCAATAGATTACATGTGGAACCCTAGCCGATTTAGGCCCACCAAAATCTAGCTTTATGAAAGTCAGTGGGAGCCACTTTGGTTTGACCAAAAATAAACAAGGGCATAATTCTTTTTCCCTCTAGTAAACATGAGTGCACGTTATAGGGAGATTCATATGATGAACTCTCTAAAGGCCTTCCATCACTAGCATGAGGATGGGTCCTTCAGTGATGAGGAAACGCACAAGAAAATGGGCTTGTCCAAGTGTTTCATAAGATGATAGCGGCGTCATAGACTGATGTAGGAGGGGCTTCACCAGAAAATGGGAACTCTCTCACGGTACCTTGGCGTTCACGAATATGATGGGTGAGCGCTCATTGGACATAAAGGTTTACCTGAAAATGGCTCTGAACCTTGTCTGACAAAGGCCAAAGGGAAAACTCATATGAAAGGTGGTGGGGTTTTGCAGCTGAAACAGTTGGCTCCATGCACCCTATGTGGTTTCCCACATTTCCAGAGACAAGTCGCTGTGTCCGTCCCTGAGAAGGAGGGAAAACTTAGAGATGAACAAATGAGAATGAAATATAGATTAAAATCCATATCTGTAATTTGAACATGAATCAAATAAGGTTGTGGACAGATATTTGCTGTTTTATCAGAAAATGGCAAACGGACAATTTGCAAAGCTTCTTGACGACAACAAGCTTAAGGGCCCAAACTATGCTGACTGGTACAGTAACCTAATGTTGGTTTTAACATCTAAAAAATTGGACAAGGTAGTCAAGTCTCCTGCCCAGGAACGTCCGGGTGATAGGGCTTCTGAAGCCCGTAGGAGAGAATTCCAAGATTGGGAGGATAAAAACTCCCTAGCCCACTGCTATGTCGTTGCTTCTTTGGACAACTCAATACAGAGGCAGTTCAATCAGATTGAACTCGCTAAGGACATATTGGACAGTCTGAAAACAATGTACGAAAAGCAGAACCGTTCTACTCGCAGAAGGTCTTGAAAATGTTCATGTCCGCTCAGATGTCCAAGGGGCAGAAAGTTCATGACCATTGTCTTCGGATGATGGAATACGTTAACGAGCTGGAAACCCTTGGATCTGGGCTAGATCATGGCACTCAAGTAGATGCCATTCTGAACTCTTTGCCCTCTTCCTTCAATGGGTTCATATTAAACTACAATATGAACAATCTGAATGTCAGCGTGCAAGAGCTGAGCAATATGTTGCAAAGGGCCGAGGACTTAGTTAAGAAGGATGAGCTTGTGGTGATGCTTGTTGAAGCTAACAAAACGGGCAAGAAAAAGCGGAAGGCAAAGAAGCCATAGAAGAAGACTACCAAGCCCAAGAAGCAGAAGAAGGACAGGACAGCAGATGCATGTCACTTCTTCAAACAAACCAGCCACTGGAAGAGGAACTGTCCTCAATACCTGGAATCCAAGAAAGGTAATTTTGAATCTTGTGTCATAGAAACTAGCTTATTGGTGGCTTCTGCGTCCTGGTGTATTGACTCCGGGGCTTCAAATCATGCGTGTAACTCAGTGCAGGGCTTCAAGGTAAGTAGAAGGCTGAATGATGGAGAAGTGATGCTCTACTTGGGGACTTCTGCAAGAGTTGCAGCTACGGCAATAGGCACCATAGAATTAACATTTAGAGAAGGAAATATTGTACTTAAAGATTGTCTTTTTGTGCAAAATCTAAGAAGAAATTTGATTTCTGTCTCAAAATTCTGTGCGGATGGATATTCTGTCTTTTCCAGTAATACGATTAATATTAAAAGAAACAATAAATTCATCGCATATAGGGAACTGGAGAGCGGTCTCTATGTTCTACATCCTTCAGGGTAAGATGACAAAGAGGCCATTTAACGGTACGCCTGAAAGATGTACAAGCACGCTTGACCTTATACATACTGATGTATGTGGTCCCCTGAGTGTTAGGACCCGTAACCAACACGTGTATTTCATTACATTCACCGATGACTATTATCGGTATGGTTACGTGTACCTAATGAGACATAAGTCTGAAGCCTTTGAAAAGTTCAAAAAATTGAGACAAGAGGTCGAGAAACAGTTAGGGAGAGAAATTAAGTCCCTTCGATCAGATTGAGGCGGCGAATATCTCTCTGATGAATTCAGGGACTACTTAAAGGTAAACGGGATAGTATCACAGTTAGCTCCTCCTGCTACACCACAACTTAACGGTGTTTCGGAGAGGAGGAATAGGACCCAATTAGATATGGTCGGGTCACTTCTCATCTATTCAGAGTTACCCACATCTTTCTGGGGATACGCATTAGAGACTGCGATATACGTGCTGAACCGGGTTCTAACCAAATCGGTTCCTAAGACTCGCTATAAGCTTTGGATCGGAAAGAAACCAAGTGTATGACACTTGAAGATTTAGGGTTGTCCGGCTCACGTTAAAAGAACGAATCCGAACAAATTGGAATCCAAGACCAGCCGTTGCTTATTCGTAGGCTACCCAAAGGGCTCAGTGGGCTACCTATTGTATGATCCAAGTGAGTAGAAGGTGTTCTACAGTCAGAATGCACAATTCTTGGAAAATGACTACATCCTAGACAATCCTCGTGAGAAAATTGTTCTTTATGAGGAGAGCTCAGATGCAGTGGGAGGCGTCCCACAAGTTCCAGGTAGTGACCAACCTAAAAGCTCTACCCGGGTGTCCAGGCCACTGGTCCATTTTGGTTACGATCAGGATAGTTACCTGGTCGAAACCTTGACTAGTGAAGAGGACCCCGTGACTTGTACGGAAGCTAGGTTGGACATAGACTCCCTTAAATGGGTAGATGCCATGAGAGCTGAGATGGACTCAATGGAGACCAATGGAGTTTGGACTCTAATGGATCCACCCTCCGGGGTAAAAGCAATTGGTTGCAAATGGATCTACAAGAGGAAGAAGGGCCCTGATGGTAGGGTTGAGACCTACAAAACTCGTTTGGTGGTGAAAGGATACACTCAAAAAGAAGGCATCGATTATGAGGAAACCTTTTCGCCCATGGCCATGCTTAAATCCATTAGGATCCTGCTAGCTGTAGCAGCTTACTAAGACTATGAAATTTGGCAGATGGATGTCTATATATACCAACCACAAGGTTTTGTAGCTGCGGGTCCGGAACACAAGGTCTGTAAGTTGAATAGATCCATATATGGACTCAAGCAAGCTTCTAGAAGTTGGAACATCCGGTTTGACTCTACGGTCAAAAATTTTGATATTGAGCAGAATCCGGATGAACCCTGTGTTTATAGGAAGACCAGTGGTGACAAGGTTACGTTTCTGGTTTTGTATGTAGAAGGCATTCTGCTTATTGGGAATGATGTAGGAATGTTAACTACGATAAAAGTATGGCTATCACAACAATTCTCCATGAAAGACCTTGGAGAAGCCTCCTATATACTAGGTCTTCGACTCTATAGAGATAGATCGAAGCGGATAATAGGATTATCCCAATCTGCTTATATTGACAAAATAGTCAAGAGATACAGCATGGAAAACTCCAAGAAAGGAAATGTTCCTTTCAGGCATGGAGTCAATCTCTCCAAGAAGATGTCTCCAAAGACCCTTGAGGAGATCGAGAGCATGAAAGACATTCCCTATGCCTCATCCAAAGGGAGCATCATGTATGCCATGCTGTGCACTCGTCCGGACATCGCCCAGGCATGAGTGTAGTAAGCAGATTCCAGGCCAACCCAGGGCAGGAGCTTTGGACTGCTGTGAAATGCATACTTAAGTACCTTCGAAAGACAAAAGAGATTTGTCTAGTATTCGATGGTAGTTCACTACAGATCCTAGGGTATACAGATGTGGATTTCCAGTTGAATCCAGATGATAGAAAGTCTACATTTGGATATGTTTTCATGATAGGATCGTGTGCTGTTTGCTGGAAAAGCAGCAAACAAGGGTCCACAGCAGACTCCACAACCGAGGCCAAATACATTGCTGCAAGTGAAGCTGCCAAGGAAGCCTTGTGGATGAAGAAGTTCGTTCACAAATTGGGAGTAGTATCGTCCAGCACATCACACATCCCATTGTTGTTTGACAATAATGGAGCGATTGCTTAGGCTAAGGAGCCACGAGCCCACTCGAAGTCGAAGCAAATCGAGAGGAAGTACCACGTACTCCGGGAGATTGTTAGTAGAGGGGACATCTTGATTCAGAAGGTAGCATCAGCGGAGAATGTAGCAGACCCATTAACTAAGCCACTGACACAGAAAGTGTTCGAGAAACACGTGGAAAGTATGGGACTTTGGTTTATACCAAATTGGACCTAAGTGCAAGTGGGAGCTGTTAGACAGTTGTATTCCCTTAGCTTCAATCAGAAGTATGTACATTATGAATTTATTGTAAAGGAATAAAGTACACATTTGATTCATGTTCCTGTGGTGTGTTTTCGTGTAATACCCTTAAACTGGACACTTAATGAGACTTGTATTAGTTTAGAATGTTCATAGCCATTGGGTAAGTCTGGGGAGATTTATCCTGCCAAGGCTAACACTGGTGTGCTGCCAACTGTTGGGGTGGCTTGTCTCATCTACCAGGGTGAGACCCGAAGCACATGCAGTGTAGGATTAATAGAACCCTTGAACCGGACCAGATTTCCAGTATTGCCCTGGACTTGGAGATAGATGGGCAAAACTGGAAAGTTACACCTAACCCCTAGACTCGATTATGATACTACACTAGGTGTCGGATTGGGCTATCTTTGATGTACCAATCAGTGAGATCCTTAGTGGGGGTCAAAACCTGGGTATGTTGGGACAGTTCGAGAATTCACTTGAGTGGGTGATCATAGTGACAGGATCAGCCCCTTTGTCGGACAAAGGTAATGATCGGGGATGCACTCTCTCTAATGGAGACCAAGACTGCCGGAAGCCGATTTCAATTGTTGAGATTTTGTTTTGCAAAATATATTTATATAAAGATATATATATATATATATATGTTATGGTTTCGAAATGATATGCAAAATGTTTTAATTCCCGGTATCCATCTAAGTAGAGAGTGCAACCCTGTTCCTTGTAGTCGAGGGAGAGGTCCTCCCTTGTCGGGCAGTGTTTGATCATTATGGGCTGAGAGGTTAAGTGTAAGACCATTGAGGATAATACCTGATGGGCTAATCTTGCATCTGCCCACAGACCCTGGGTGTTACAAGGTGGCTTGGCCCAGGGACCACTTAGGGTAAGTGTTGGGCCCATAGAGCCCATAAGATGGGTTTCAGGGGGTGCACTGTCCATAACAGTGTATTTGGCCGGGCCTTGTAACAAAGGCTGGGCTAAACCCATATGGCTGATGTGTAGATCAATGTTTGGCTTCCACGCCATACAAGGAAGCCCAACTGGGCAGTAGTTTGGAAGGCTAAGTGAATACATAACCTTAAATGGGCCTTAAGCCCATTTCAAAATGGGTTGATTTGATCAGTCAATTAAAAGGGGTGAATTCTGAGATGGATCAGCTGATAGGATTGGGCCTAGACCCTATCAACTTAGAAAGTCCAAGATCTAAATGAGATTTAGATTTGGAAGCCTCCTAATTAGATTTGGAGATGGTTGATCTGATCTGTAGATAAGATAAGGGTTATCCCTTATCACTTAAAGGGACTTCAAATCCAAATATGATTTGAATTAGCAACTCCTAATGGGATTAGGAGCTGATCTCTTTAAGATTATGAAAGGAGAAAGGGGCGGCAACTGTTAGATATTGATGTTCAACTCTCTTCAGAGCTGAAAATCACAAGAAGAGAGAATTTTGCACCCAACGAATACTCTCTTCTCGCCTCCTTACTGCTGCCGCCATTACCTTCAGTTCGATCTACAGTTCTTGGGAGAAATCAAGATCTGATCTTGATTCCAATCTTTTGGGAAAAGATTGGTTGGAGCTGTACTCACAAGTCATCCAGTTGATTCTTACAAAGGGTCAAGTTCTTTTGGAAGAACATTGTTGATTCTGCTCCATCCTGCACTGCGCCATCTTCAGTGGGAGCAGATTTTTGATCCTTCCTTGGGCGTGAACACCTCCATTGGGAGATATTGTTTCTCTGTATCAGGTACATCCTCCCTCATCCTCCTTTTGGTTCAGATCTGGTTTGATTCTTGATTCAAGATTGATCCTTGAAAAACATGTTTTTCTAAAAATAGGGAATTCGATTCCCTGCAAAGATGGGAGAAATTTTTGAAATTCACCCAAACCATTCCGCAATAATTGGGTGTCCATGTGATGGATATCCCATCCCTTCAATTTGGGCCCACCGAAATCTGGCTTTATGAAAGTCAATGGGAGCCACTTTGGTTTGACCTAGATCAAACTAGGGCGTAATTAACTGTTCCCTCCAGCTAATATGAGTGCATGTGATAGGAAGATTCATATGATGAACTCTCTAAAGGCCTTCCATCATTAGCATGAGGATGGATCCTTCAGTAATGAGGAAACGCACCAGAAAATGGGCTATCCATTTGCTGTTGGGCTTGTCTGAGTGTTTCATAAGATGATAGGGGCATCATAGACCGATATGGGAGGGGCTTCACCAAAAAATGGGAACTATCTCACGGTACCTTGGTGTTCCCGAATATGATGGGTAAGTACTCACTGGAGAGAAAGGTTTACCTGAAAAAGGCTCTGAACCTTGTCTGACAGAGGAGAAAGGGAAAACTCATATGATGAGTGGATATGATCCTTCACAGAAAGGTGGTAGGGTTATGCAGCTGAAACAGTTTGCTCCATGCACCCTATGTGATTTCCCACATTTCTAGAGACAACTCGTAGTCTCCGTCACTGAGAGAGGAGGGAAATCTTAGAGATGAATAAATGGGAATGGAACGTAGATTAAAATCCATATCTATGTAATGAACATGAATCAAATTATGTTGTGGACTGATGTTTGCTTTTTTCTCAGAAAATGGCAAACGGACAATTTGCAAAGCTGCTTGATGACAACAAGTTGAAAGGCCCAATCTATGCCGACTGGTACAAGAACCTTATGCTAGTCCTAACTTCTAAAAAGTTAGATAAAGTGGCTAAGAATCCTGCCCCGGAGTGTCCGGGTGATGGGGCTTCTGAGGCCCAAAGGAGAGACTATCAGGAATGGGAAGAGAAAAGCTCCCTTGCCCGCTGCTATATCATTACCTCATTGGCCACCCAATACAGAGGCAGTTCGATCAGATCGAACTTGCCAAGGACATATTGGACAGTCTCAGGACAATGTACGAATAGCAGAATCGTTCTACTCGGCAGAAAGTCTTGAGACAGTTCATGATCGCGCAGATGTCCTAGGGCCTACAAGTTCACGACCATTGTCTTCAGATGATGGGTTACATCAACGAACTGGAGGCTCTTGGATCCGGGCTGGACCTTGCGACTCAGATAGACGCTATCCTTAATCCTTTGCCTCCTTCCTTTAATACGTTCATCATGAACTATAACATGAACAAGCTAAATGTCATCTTACAAGAGCTCAGCAATATGTTGCAAAGAGCTGAGGAATTGATAAAAAAGGATGAGCCTGTAGCTATGCTTGTTGAAGCCAACAAGACAGGCAAAGGAAAGAGGAATGCAAAGAAGCCTCAGAAGAAAGCCACTAAGGGCAAGAAGCAGAAGAAGGACAAGGCATCAGATGCCTGTTACTTTTGCAAGAAGACCGGCCACTAGAAAAAGAACTATCCTGCCTACCTAGAATCCAAGAAAGGTAATTTCGAAACTTGTGTTATAGAAATCAATTTATTAGTAGCTTCTACGTCCTGGTGTATTGACTCCGAGGCATCAACTCATGCGTGTAACTCACTGCAAAGGTTCAAGGTAAGCAAAAGGTTGAGTGAAGGAGAAGTTACGCTCTACTTGGGGACTTCTGCAACTGTTGCAGCCGTGGCAATAGGAACCGTGGAGTTAATTTTTAGAGAATGAATTATTGTACTGAAAAATTTTCTTTATGTACAAAATTTAAGGAGAAATTTAATTTCTGTCTCAAAACTGTGTGTAGATGGTTATTCTGTCTTCTTTAGTAATACGATTACTATTAAAAGAACTAACAGATTCATCGCAGACGGGGAACTAGAGAACGGTCTCTATGTTCTGCATCCTTCTCTAGAAAGTAACATAACCAAAACTACGTCCACTGAAATCCCAAGAAAAGATTTCGTGATACAGTTAATCCCACGTGTCTGTGGCATTACCGACTTGGCTACATCAGTGTTGACCGAATCACAAGGTTGGTAAAGGATGGTCCTTTGGATTTTCTAACTGTAGAAGATCTTCCCACCTGTGAGCTTTGCCTACAAGGTAAGATGACCAAACGGCCATTTAACGGTAAGCCTGAAAGATGTATAGGCACACTTGACCTTATACATACTTATGTATGTGGTCCCCTGAGTGTTAGGACACAGAATCAACATGTGTATTTCATCACATTCACAGATGATTTTTCACGATACGGTTATGTGTACCTAATGAGACACAAGTCTGAAAGGACAATGGGATAGTGTCATAATTGGCTCCTCCTGCTACACCACAACTTAATGGTGTTTCAGAAAGGAGGAATAGGACCTTATTAGATATGGTTCTTTTGGGGTTACGCATTATAGACTGCGATTTATGTGTTGAATCGGGTTCCAACCAAATCAGTTCCAAACACTTCATATGAACTTTGGACCGGAAAGAAACCAAGTGTCAAACACTTGAAGATTTGAGGTTGTCCAGCACATGTTAAAAGAATGAGTGCAGACAAGATGGAATCCAAGACCAGCCGTTGCATATTTGTAAGCTACCCAAAAGGCTCTGTAGGTTACCTTTTCCAAGACCGAAGTGAGTAGAAGGTGATCGGCAGCCAAAATGCACAGTTCTTGGAAACAGATTACATCCTAGACACCCATTGTCAGGAAATAGTTCTTGATGAGGAGAGCTCAGGAGCAGTGGGAGATGTCCCACAAGTTCCAGGTAGTGACCAACTTAGAAGATCCACTCGGGTATCCAGGCCACCAGTCCGTTATGGTTATGACCAGGATAGTTTTCTGGTGGAAACGTTGACTAGTGAGGATCCCATGACTTATGCGGAAGCTATGTTGGACATAGACTCCCAGAAGTAGTTGGAGGCCATGAGAGCTGAGATGGCCTCAATGGATACCAATGGAGATAGATCGAAGCGGATAATAGGAATGTTAACTACGGTGAAAGTATGTAGATGATAATAGGAATGTTAACTACGGTGAAAGTATGTAGGATCGAAGCGGACTCAATGTATGTAGATGACATTCTACTCATTGGGAATGATGTAGGAATGTTAACTATGGTGAAAGTATGGCTTTCACTGCAATTCTCCATGAATGATCTTGGAGAAGCTTCCTATATACTGGGTCTTCGACTCTATAGAGATAGATCGAAGCAGATAATAGGATTATCTAAATCTGCTTACATTGACAAAATAGTCAAAAGATACAGCATGGAGAACTCCAAGAAAGGAAATGTTCCTTTTAGGCACGAAGTTGCTCTCTCCAAGAAGATGTCTCCCAAGACCTATGAGGAGATTGAGAGCATGAAAGACATTCCCTATGCCTTAACGATAGGGAGCATCATGTATGCTATGATGTGCACTCGTCCTGACATAGCTCTGGCAGTGAGTGTAGTAAGCAGATTCCAGGCCAACCCAGGGCAGGAGCTTTGGACTGCTGTGAAAAACATACTTAAGTACCTTCAAAGGACAGAAGAGTTTTGTCTCGTATTTGATGGTAGCTCACTACAAATCCAAGGGTATACAGATGCTGATTTCCAGTCGGACCCAGATTCCACGACCGAGGCCGAGAACATTGCTGCAAGTCAGGCTGCCAAAGAAGCCGTGTGGATGAAGAAGTTCATTCACGAGTTGGGAGTAGTTCTGTCCAGCACATCACCCATCCCATTGTTGTGTGACAACAATGGAGCCATTGCTCAGGCTAAGGAGCCACGAGCCCACTCGAAGTCGAAGCACATCGAGAGGAAGTACCATGTACTACGGGAGATTGTTGGTAGAGAGGATGTGCTGATTCAGAAGGTAGCGTCAGTGGAAAATGTGGCAGACCCAATGACAAAGCCACTATCATAGAAAGTGTTTGAGAAACACATGGAAAACATGGGACTCCGGCTTGTACCTGATTGGAACTAAGTGCAAGTGGGAGCTGTTAAACTGTTTTTTTTATCCTTAGCTTCAATCAGAATGATGTACATTATGAGTTAATTGTAAACGAATAAAAGTACATATTTGATTCATGTTCCCTTGGTATGTTTCTGTGTAATACCCTTAAACTGGACACTTAATGAGACTCGTGTTAGTTTAGAATGTTCACAGCCAGTGGGTCGGTCTGGGGAGACTTGGTATGTTTAGAATGTGCCACCAAGCCGGTTGGGGTGGCCTGTCTCAGCCGCTAGGGTGAGACTCTAGACACATGCAGTGTAGGATCAATTGAATATTTGAACCGGACCAGATTTCCACTATTGCCCTGGACCTTGGAGATTAATGGGCAAAACTGGAAAGTTACACCCGACCCCTAGACTCGATTGTGATACTGCACTAGGTGTCAGATTGGGTTGTCTTTGATATACCAATCAGTAAGATCCTTAGCAGGGGTCAAAACCTGGGTATGCTGGGACAGTCTGAGAATTCATCTGAGTGGGTGATCATAGTGACAGGATCAACCCTTTGTCGGATAAAGGTAATGATCGGGGATGCACTCTCTTTGATGGAAACTAAGACTACCGGTAGACAATTTCAATCGTTGAGATTTGTCTTGCAAAATAAATTTTATATGAGATATAAAAGTATATATATATATTATGGTTTCTAAAATGTTTACAAAAGGTTTTAATTCCCGGGATCCATATAAACTGAGAGTGCAACACTGTTCCTTGCAGTCGAGGGAGAGGTCCTCTCTTGTCGGGCAATGTTTGATCATTATGGGCTGAGAGGTTAAGTATAAGACCATTAAGGATAATGCCTGAAGGGCTAATCTTGCATCTGCCCACAGTCCTTGGGTGTTACAAGATGGTTTGGCCCAGAGACCACTTAGGGTAAGTGTTGGGCCCATAGAGCCCATTTGATGGGTTTTAGGGGGTGCACTATCCATAACAGTGTATTCGGCCAGGCCTTGTCACAAAGGCTGGGCTGAACCCATGAGGCTGATGTGTACATCAATGCTTGGGTCTCACTGAAAGAATGGTATGATCAATCTGATGGACTTC
Organism: Nelumbo nucifera; assembly: GCF_055504915.1. Lineage (NCBI taxonomy): Eukaryota > Viridiplantae > Streptophyta > Magnoliopsida > Proteales > Nelumbonaceae > Nelumbo > Nelumbo nucifera. Next base: position 70,464,431 of record NC_142652.1, read on the forward strand.
ATGAAGTTTGCGGAATGGGTGGGAAAATTTCAAAAATTTTCCTACCTTCTTCCAATTGGGAATCATATTCCCTAATTTAAGAATACAATATTCAAGGATCCTACTTGAACCATAATCGAACCAGATCTGAACTAAAAGGGATGGGAGGAATTATACCTGATCCAGAAATGCAGTATCTCCCAAAGTTGTTGTTCACGCCCAAAGAGGATACCAAGATCCGCTCCTACTGAAGATGACACAGTTGTATGTGGAACGGAACCAGTAGGGTGCGTCCTACACACTGAATCCTTTGCAAGAATCCACTGGAAACTCTGAGCACCAGATCTTTTCAGTCTTTTCTACAAAACTGATGTCAAGAACCAATTTCTTGACTTCTTTCTTCTTCAAAGATCGAATCTTGTAAGAAAGAATGGCGGTACCTGGAGGAGAACTCCTAGGACGAAAATGGCTGAATTGCTTCTCTTCTCTCTCGAATGTGTATGAGATCTAATCTCAATTTGAAGGATGATTTCTTGCACACCAGCCTAGGTTCGAAATCTAATTATTTTCTCTTAGGGTTTCTCCTCTCTTCTTCTTGATTAAGAAACCTCCTAATTAGGAGTTATCCCAATCCAAATCAGTATTTGGATAGTGGATGATCTTAATCCTATCTGCAGATTAGGTTAGCTTACTCCTGATCTTATCAAGAGGTAACCAAATTCAAATCTAATTTGAATTTGGTCTCCCAGAGTAGATAAGGTTAAAGGCCCAATCCTTTTGCTAACTTCAATCCCAGATTCGCCCCATAAATGGGTGATCATATCAGCCCAGCTCGAAATGAGCTTTTGGACCATTAAGTGTTTAGTACTTAACTAATTTCCAATTTGCTGCCCAGTTGGGCTTCTTTGTATGGCGTGGGACCCAAGCATTGATCTACACACCAGCCACATGCGTTTGGCCCAGCCTTTATTACAAGGCATAGCCGAATTCACTGGGAAGACCAGTGAACCCCTGAGCCCATCACATGGACCCTATGGGCCCAACACTTAGACTAAGTGGTCCCTGGGCCAAGCGATCTTATAAAATTTCAGGGATTGTGGGCAGGTGCAACATTAGCCCATTAGGTATTATCCTAAATGGCCTTACACTTAACCTCTCAACCCATAATGATCAAGCACTACCTGACAAGAGAGGACCTCTCCCTCGGCTGCAAGGAACAGTGCTGCACTCTCCATTCACATGGATCCCGGGAATTAAAACCATTTGCAAACATTTTGAAACCGTACATATATATATATATTAATTTTATAAAACAAAATTCCAACGATTGAAATCAACTGCCGACAGTTTGGTTTCCATTAGAGAGAGTGCATTCCCGATCATTAGCTTTGTCCGACAAAGGGGCTGATCCTATCACTATGATCACCCACTCAGATGAATTCTCAGACTGTCCCAACATACCTAGGTTTTGATCCCCACTAAGGAACTCACTGATTGGCATATCAAAGACAGCCCGATCCGACACTTAGTGAAGTGTCATAATCGAGTTTAGGGGTCAGGTGTAACTTTCCAGTTTTGCCCATCTGTCTCCAAGGTCCAGGGCAATACTGGAAATCTGGTCCGGTTCAAGGATTCGAGTAATCCCATATTGCATGTGCCTTGGGTCTTACCCTTGTAGCCGAGACAGACCATCTAAACACTTGGTGGCACACCAGTATCTGCCTTGGTAGGATAAATCTCCCCAAATTTATCCAATGGCTATGAACATTTAAAACTAACACGAGCCTCAATAAGTGTCCAGTTTTAGGGTTTTACATAGAATTGTACTAAACAACATGAATCATGAAGGGATGAGATATCCATCACATGGACGCCCAAATCTTGCGGAAAAGATTGGGCGAATTTCAAAAATTTTCTCCCATCTTTGCAGGGAATCGAATTCCCTATTTCTGAAAACATATTTTCAAGGATCAATCTTGATTCAAGAACCAAATCAGATCTGAACCAAAAGAAGGAGGGAGGATATACCTAATACAGAGAATCAATATCTCCCAATGGAGGTGTTCACGCCCAAGGAAGGATCCAAAATCTGCTCCCACTGAAGATGGCACAGAATCAGCAACGTTCTTCCAAAAGAACTTGACCCTTCGCAAGAATCAACTGGATGGCTTGTGGGTACAGCTCCAACCAATCTTTTCCCAAAAGATTGGAATCAAGATCAAATCTTGATTTCTCCCAAGATCTGGATATCGAACTAAAGGGAATGGCAAGGACAGGAAGGAGGTGGTAGGAGAAATTCGTAGTATGCAGGAAAATTCTCTCTTTCTGTGATTTCTTTTCTCTGAAGAGAATTGAACCTCAATCACACAAAACTATATTCGCCCCTTTCTTCTTTCATAATCATAAAGAGATCAGCTCCTAATCAGATAAGGAGTTGCTAATCCAAAACATATTTGGGTTAGAAGTCCCTTTAAGTGATAAGGGAAAATCCTTATGTTATCTGCAGATCAGATCAGCCATCTCCTAATCTAATTAGGAGGTTTCCAGATCTAAATCTCATTCAGATCTCGGACTCTCTAAGTGGATAGGGTCTAAGCCCAATCCTATCAACTGATCCACTTCAGAATTCGCCCCCTTTAATTGACTGATCAAATCAGCCCTAATCAAAATGGGCTTAAGGCCCATTTAAGGTTATGCACTCAATTAGCCATCCAAACTGCTGCCCAGTTGGGCTTCCTTGTATGGCGTGGGACCCAAACATTGTTGTACACATCAGCTACATGGGTTCAGCCCAGCCTTTGTTACAAGGCCTGGCCGAATACACTGTTATGGATAGTGCACCCCCTGAATCCCATCTTATGGGCTCTATGGGCCCAACACTTACCCTAAGTGGTCCCTGGGCAAGTCACCTTGTAACACCCAGAGACTGTGGGCAGATGCAAGATTAGCCCATCAGGTATTATCCTCAATGGTCTTACACTTAACCTCTCAGCCCATAATGATCATACACTGCCCGACAAGAGAGGACCTTTCCCTTGGCTGCAAGGAACATTGATGCACTCTCTACTTATATGGATCCCGGGAATTAAAACCTTTTGCAAACATTTTAGAAACCATAATATATATACTTTTATATCTCATATAAAATATGCTTTGCAAAAACAAATCTCAACGGTTGAAATCGGTTGCCGGCAGTCTTGGTTTCCATTAGAGAGAGTGCATCCCCGATCATTACCTTTGTCCGACAAAGGGGCTGATCCTTTCTCTATGATCACCCATTCAGATGAATTCTCGGATTGTCCCAATATACCCAGGTTTTGACCCTTGCTAAGGATCTCACTGATTGGTAAATCAAAGACAGCCCAATCCGACATCTAGTGTAGTATCATAATCGAGTCTAGGGGTTAGGTGTAACTTTCCAGTTTTGCCCATCTATCTCCAATGTCCAGGGCAATACTGGAAATCTGGTCCGGTTCAAAGGTTCTATTAATCCTACACTGTATGTGCTTAGGGTCTCACCCTGGTAGCTGAGACAGGCCACCCCAACCGACTTGGTGGCACTACAGTGTCAGCCTAGTCAGGATAGGTCTCCCCAGGCCTATCCACTGGCTGTGAACATTCTTAACTAACACGAGTCTCATTAAGTGTCAAGTTTAAGGGTATTACACAGAAACATACCAAGGGAACATGAATCAAATATGCACTTTTATTCATTTACAATAAATTCATTAAGTACATCATTCTTGATTGAAGCTAAGGGCATACAAAACTGTCTAACAGCTCCCACTTGCACTTAGGTCCAATCAGGTACTAGCCAGAGTCCCATGCTTTCCACGTGTTTCTCAAACACTTTCTATGATAGTGGTTTCGTCAATGGGCCTGCTACATTTTCCACTGACGCTACCTTTTGAATCAGGATGTCCCTTCTACTAACAATCTCCCGCAATATGTGGTACTTCCTCTCGATGTGCTTCAACTTCGAGTGGGCTCGTGGCTCCTTAGCCTGAGCAATGGCTCCATTGTTGTCACACAACAATGGAATGGGTGATGTGCTAGACGGAACTACTCCCAACTCATGAACGAACTTCTTCATTGATACGGCTTCTTTGGCTGCCTGACTTGTGGCAATGTATTCGGCCTTGGTTGTGGAGTCTGCTGTGGACCCCTGTTTGCTGCTTTTCCAGCAAACAGCACACGATCCTATCGTGAAAACATATCCAGATGTAGACTTTCTAACATCTGGATCCGACTGGAAATCTGCATCTGTAAACCCTTGGATCTGTAGTGAACTACCATCGAATACCAGACAAAACTCTTTTGTCCTTCGAAGGTACTTAAGTATGCATTTCACAACAGTCCAATGCTCCTGCCCTGGGTTGGCCTGGAATCTGCTTACTACACTCACTGCCTAGGCGATGTCAGGACGAGTGCATAGCATGTTATACATGATGCTCCCTATGGCTGAGGCATAGGGAACGTCTTTCATGCTCTCGATCTCCTCAGAGGTCTTTGGAGACATCTTCTTGGAGAGATTGACTCCATGCCTGAAAGGAACATTTCCTTTCTTGGAGTTTTCCATGCTATATTTCTTGACTATTTTGTCAATATAAGCAGATTGGGATAATCCTATTATCCGCTTTGATCTATCTCTATAGAGTCGAAGACCCAGTATATAGGAGGTTTCTCCAAGGTCTTTCATGGAGAATTGCTGTGATAGCCATACTTTTATCGTAATTAACATTCCTACATCATTCCCAATGAGTAGAATGTCATCTACGTACAGAACCAGAAACGTAACCTTGTCACCACTGGTCTTTCTGTAAACACATGGTTCATTCAGGTTTTGCTCAAAATCAACCTTTTTGACTGTAGAGTCAAATCGGATGTTCCAACTTCTAGAAGCTTGCTTCAATCCATATATAGATCTATTCAACTTACAGACCATGTGTTCTTGATCGGCAGCTACAAAACCTTGCAGTTGCTGCATATAGATATCTTCAGTAAGATCTCCATTCAGGAACGCAGTTTTGACATCCATCTGCCAAATCTCATAGTCATAGTAAGCTGCTATAGCTAGCAGGATCCTAATGGATTTAAGCATAGCCACGGGCGAAAAGGTTTCCTCATAATCGATGCCTTCTTTCAGAGTGTATCTTTTTGTCACCAGACGAGCTTTTTAGGTCTCAACCCTGCCATCGGGGCCCTTCTTCCTCTTGTAGATCCATTTGCAACCAATTGCTTTTACCCCGGAGGGCGGATCCACTAGAGTCCAGACTCCATTGGTGTCCATTGAGTCCATCTCGGCTCTCATGGCATCTACCCATTTAAGGGAGTCTATGTCCAACATAGCTTCCGTATATGTTACGGGATCCTCTTCACTAGTCAAGGTTTTGACCAGGTAACTATCCTGATTGTAACCAAAACGGACTGGTGGCCTGGACACCCAGATAGATCTTCTAGGTTGTTCATTACCTGGAACTTGCGGGACACCTCCCACTGCATCTGAGCTCTCCTCATCAAGAACAATTTCCTGATGCAGATTGTCCAGGATGTAGTCATTTTCCAAGAATAGTGCATTCCAACTGTAGAACACCTTCTGCTCACTTGGATCATAGAATAGGTAGCCCACTGAGCCCTTTGGGTAGCCAACGAATAGGCAACGGCTGGTCTTGGATTCCAATTTGTCTGGATTGGTTCTTTTAACGTGAGCCGGACAACCCCAAATCTTCAAGTGTCGTACACTTGGTTTCTTTCTGGTCCAAAGCTCATAAGGAGTCTTAGGAACCGATTTGGTTGGAACCCGGTTCAGCACGTATAACGCGGTCTCTAATGCGTATCCCCAAAAGGATGTGGGTAACTCTGAATGGGTGAGAAGTGACCAGACCATATCCAATATGGCATCTACCCATTTAAGGGAGTCTATGTCCAACATAGCTTCCGTATAAGTTACGGGATCCTCTGTTAGACAGTTTTGTATGCCCTTAGCTACAATCCGATTTGATGTACTTTTGTTATTTAGTGGAAATAAATAAAATGCATGTTTGATTCATGTTGTTTGGTTTAATTCTGTGTAAGACCCGAAAACTGGACACTTATAGAGACTCGTGTTAGTTTTAAGTGTTCACAGCCATTGTATAAGTCTGGGGAGATTTATCCTGCCAAGACTGATACTGGTGTGCCACCAAGTGTTGGGATGGCCTGTCTCAGCCCCCAGGGTAAGACCCAAGGCACATGCAGTTTGGGATTACTTGAATCATTGAACTGGACCAGATTTCCAGTATTGCCCTAGACCTTGGAGACAGATGGGCTAAACAGGAAAGTTACACCTGGCCCTAGACTCGATTATGACATTTCACTAGGTGTTGGATCGGGTTGTCATTGATATGCCAATCAGTGAGATCCTTAGATGGGGTTCAAAACCTGGGTATGTTGGGACAGTCTGAGAATTCATCTGAGTGGGTGATCATAGTGACGGGATCAGCCCCTTTGTCGAACAAAGGGTAATGATCGGGAAAGGCACTCTCTCTAATGGAAACCAAACTGCCGGCAGTTGATTTCAATCATTGGAATTTTGTTTTGCAAAATGAATATATTTTTATATATGTACGGTTTCAAAATGTTTGCAAATGGTTTTAATTCCCGGGTCCATGTGAGTGGAGAGTGCAGCATTGTTCCTTGCAGTCGAGGGAGAGGTCCTCTCTTGTCGGGTAGTGCTTGATCAATAAGGGCTGAGGGGTTATGTGTAAGACCATTTAGGATAGTACCTGATGAGCTAATCTTGCACCTGCCCACAATCCCTAGGTTTTTATAAGATGGCTTGGCCCAGGGACCACTTAATGTAAGTGTTGGGCCCATAGGGTCCATATGATGGGCTCAGGGGTTTACTGAATTTTTCAGTGAATTCGGCTAGGCCTTGTATTAAAGGCTGGGCTGAACCCATGTGGCTGGTGTGTAGATCAATGCTTGGGTCCCACGCCATACAAAGAAGCCCAACTGGGCAGTAGATTGGAAAGTAATTAAAACACTGAACACTTAATGGGCCAAAAGCCCATTTCGAGGTGGGCTGATATGATCACTCTTATGGGGCGAATCTGAGATTAATGTTAGCAAAAAGGATAGGGCCTTTAACCTTATCCACTCTAGGTTTCCAAATTCAAATTAGATTTGAATCTGGTAACCTCCTGATAAGATCAGGAGTAAGGTAACTTAATCTGCAGATAGGATTAAGATTACCCTCTATCCAAATACTGATTTGGATTGGGATAACTCCTAATTAGGAGGTTTCTTAATCAAGAAGAAAGGAGGAGAAACACAACAGAAACATATCAGATTTCGAACCAGGTTTTGTGTGAAAGAAAAACTCCCTGCAAATTGAGATTAGATCTCATTCATACTCCAGTGAGAAGAGAAGCAGTTCAGCCATCTTTGTCCTAGGAGTTCTCCTCCAGCCGCCACCATTCCCTCTTGCAAGATTCGATCTTTGCAGCAAAAGGAAGTCAAGAAATTAGTTCTTGACATTAGTCTTGCAAGAAAGACTGAAAAGACTCAGTGTTTAGTTTTTCCAGAGGGTTCTTGCGAAGGATCTAGTGTGTAGGACAAACCCTGCTGGTTCTGTTCCATCCACAGCTGTGTCATCTTCAGCAAGAACGGATCTTGGTGTATTCTTTGGGCGTGAACACCAACTTTGGGAGATACTGCTTCTCTGGATCAGGTATATTCCTCCCTTTTACCTTTTGGTTCAGATCTGGTTCGATTATGGTTCAAGTAAGATCCTTGAATATGGTATTCTAAATTTAGGGAATATGATTCCCAGTTGGAAGAAGGTAGGAAATTTTTGAAATTCGCCCACCCATTCCACAACCTTTTTGGCGTCCATTAGATGGATCCTACCATTCTTTCATTGGTATAAGAGCCACAGGTTCGAATCTTGAACCAAAAGAAAATCAGATCTGACCCTACACAGATGGATAGAAGTTGTTCTTCCAAGATTTGCACAGATTGCTTTTTTTTTTTTTTTCAAGAAATGGTTTCTTGTTAAGGGCGATTGATCTAAAACTAATTTTTGTTAAATCCAAAATTTATTTAGAATTTTTCTTTATTTATTTTGATTTAATGGACTGTTCGAACCTGGAGATCACAGTGCAGTTTTGGCGCAGATGGTCTGCGCATCCTTTTTTTTTCTTTTATTTTATTGAATTCGATTTATAAATAATTTTTTTTATTTTTATAGACTGAATGTATATGATTTGATCAAGAATGTAATTAATTAATAGAAATAGGATTTCTGTTATTTTTCTTGATTAAAGAAGAAGGAAGAAGATGGCGGCGCTGGAGATTTGCAGATGGAGAAATCGCTTCCTGCGATTTGCAGTTTATGAAAGTGCAACAGTAGTGATTAACCTCTGTTTTGCAGGTGGTGCGAACAGTCCATAATTGATTTGTGTTTGTTTAAAATCAAGTTTGTTAATTTCAGATCTTTCATGAATTAATTCTTGAATTGAAAATTAGTTTTGGACCATTTCGGACTTGATTGGACCAAAACAGTTTGGACCGAATCTGGGGGTTCGAAAGGGATTGTTATTCAGTCCATATTTCTCACACTTGCTGTTCCAAATCTGATGTTCTATTATAGGGATTAATTTGGCCCACCTGTAAAGCCCAGTTTTAATGGGTTAAAACTATAGAAGCCCATTATTGTGAGATAAGCTGTATGGGCCGAACTGCTAACTGCGATTCAGCCCATACACCTAGTAGACATTAATTGTTAATGATTTAGATTCTAATGGGCTATTCGATGGGCTTTACAGCAGTTAATTGATTGGATCAATTCCTCCTTTACATGTGATGTTGGGATGATTGATGTGCTGCGACCATGGGCCATAAGCACTTGGCCCATGAAGACTCGTTAGTGGCTCTTGCGCACACCATTGCCATGGTGTCCCTTAAGGTCATTGGATGACCCCTCTTTGCTTGGTGGGCCCCCACAACCTTGAAAAGGGATGCGTACAGAACCCCTAGCCGATTAAGGCCCACCAGAAATCTAAATGAAAGTCAGTGGGAGCCACTCTGGTTTGACCTAAATTAGAACTAGGGCGTAATTTTGTTCCCTCCAGCAAATATGAGTGCATGCGATAGGGAGATCCATATGATGGACTCTCTAAAGGCCTTCCGTCATTAGCACAATGGTGGGTCCTTCAAAAATGAGGAAACGCACCATAAAATTGGGCTATCCATTTGCTGTTGGATCTGTTAGAGTGTTTCATAAGATGATAGGGGCGTCATAGACAGATGTGGGAGGGGCTTCACCAGAAAATGGGAACTCTCTCACGGTACCTTGGCGTAACCTGAATATGATGAGTAAGCACTCACTGGACAGAAAGGTTTACCTGAAAACGGCTCTGAACCTTGTCTGAAAGAGGCCAAAAGGGAAACTCATTTGATGAGTGGATATGATCCGTCACAGAAAGGTGGTGGGGTTATGCAGCTGAAACAGTTGGCTTCACGCACCCCATGTGATTTCATACAATTCCAGAGACATTTCGTCGTCTCCATCACTAAGAAAGGAGGGAAATCTCAGAGATAAACAAATGGTAATGGAACATAGATTAAAAAAATCCATATCTATGTAGGTAACATGAATCAAACTAAGGTTGTGGACTATTGTCTTTGCTGTTTTATCAGAAAATGGCAAACGGTCAATTTGCAAAGCTGCTAGATGATAACAAGCTTAAGGGCCCAAACTATGCCGACTGGTACAGAAATCATATGCGGGTCCTGACTTCCGAAAAGTTAGAGAAGGTGGTGAAAAATCCTGCCCCGAAACGTCCGGGTGATAGGGCTTCTGAGGCCCATAGGAGGGACTACCACGATTGGGAGGATAAGAACTCCCTAGCCCGCTGCTTTGTCATTGCCTCATTAGACAACTCAATATAGAGGCAGTTCGATCTGATCGAACTAGCGAAGGACATATTGGACAGTCGAAGAACAATGTATGAAGAGCAGAACCCTTCTACTCGACAGAAGGTCCTGAAATTGTTCATGACCGTGCAGATGTCCAAAGGGCAGAAAGTTCATGACCATTGTCTTTGGATGATGGAATACATTAACGAACTAGAAGCTCTTGGATCCGGACTAGATCTTGGCATGCAAGTGGATGCCATCCTAAATTCTTTGCCCTCTTCCTTCAATGCGTTCACAATGAACTATAATATGAATAAGTTGAATGTCAGCGTCCAGGAACTCAGCAATATGTTGTAGAGAGCCGAGGATCTACTCAAAAGGATGAGCCTGTGGTTATGCTTGCCGAAGCTAACAAATCGGGCAAGAAAAAGAGAAAGGCAAAGAAGCCCCAGTAGAAAACTACCAAACCTAAGAAGCAGAAGAAGAACAAGGCATCTGATGTCTGTCACTTCTGCAAGCAGACCGGCCACTGGAAGAGGAATTGTCCTACATACCTGGAATCTAAGAAAGGTAACATCGAAACTTGTGTCATAGAAACTAATATGTTAGTTACTTTTGTGTCCTGGTGTGTTGACTCCGGGGCTTCAACTCATGCATGTAACTCACTGCAGGGGTTCAAAGTTAGCAGAAGGTTGAGTGAAGGGGAAGTGACACTGTTCTTGGGAACGACTGCAAGTGTTGCAGCTACGGCAATAGGAACCGTGGAATTAGTTTTTATGTACAGAACTTGAGAAGAAATTTAATTTTTGTTTCTAAACTGTGTGCTGATGGATATACTGTTTATTTTAGTAATATGATTACTGTTAAACGGAATAACAAATTCATCGCATGTGGGGAACTGGAGAACGGTCTTTATGTTCTACATCCTTCTCTGGAAACTAACTTAACCGAAACTACGTTGGTCGAAAATCCCAAGAAAAGGAATCGTGATACAGTAAATCCCACGTGCCTCTGGCATTACTAACTTGGCCATATCGGTGTTGACCGAATCACAAGGTTGGTAAAGGATGGTCCTTTGGATTTTCTAACCATAGAAAATCTTCCCACTTGTGAACCTTGCCTTCAAGGTAAGATGTCGAAGCAGCCATTTGACGGTAAGCCTGAAAGATCTGAAGGTACTCTTGACCTAATACATACTGATGTATGTGGTTCCCTGAGTGTTAGGACACGGAATCAACACGTGTATTTCATCACCTTTACAGATGATTTTTCATGATATGGTTACGTGTACCTAATGAGACATAAGTCTGAATCCTTTGAAAAGTTCAAAGAGTTCAGACAGGAAGTCGAGAAACAGTTAGGGAGTGAAATTAAGGCCCTTCGATCATATCGAGGTGGCGAGTATCTCTCTGACGAATTCAGGGACTACTGCTACACCTGAACTCAACGGTGTTTCAGAGAGGAGGAATATGACCTTGTTGGACATGGTCCGGTCACTTCTCGTACGCTCAGAATTGCCCACATCCTTTTAGGGATACATATTAGAGATTGCTATCTACGTGCTGAATCGGGTTCCAACAAAATCAGTTCTGAAAACTCCATATGAACTTTGGACTGGAAGGCAGCCAAGTGTAAGACACTTGAAGATTTGGGGTTGTCCTGCACACGTTAAAAGAACAAGTGCGGACAAGTTGGAATCTAAAACCAGCCGTTGCCTGTTTATAGGCTACCCAAAGGATTCGGTGGGTTATCTATTCTATGACCCAAGTGAGCAAAAAGTGTTCTGCAGTCAAAACGCCCAATTCTTAGAATCCGAATACATCCTGGACACCCATCGTCAGGAAATAGTTCTTGATGAGGAGAGCTCAGGAGCAGTGGGAGATATCCCACAAGTTCCAGGTAATGACTAACCTAGAAGGTCCACCCGGGTATCCAGACCACCAGTCCGATATGGTTATGACCAGGATAGTTACCTGGTGGAAGCCTTGACTAGTGAAGAGGATCCCGTGACTTACGTGGAAGCTATGTTAGACATAGATTCCCAGAAGTGGGTGAAGGCCATGAAAGCTGAGATGGACTCGATGGAGACCAATGGAGTTTGGACTCTAGTAGACCCGCCCTCCGGGGTAAAAGCATTTGGTTGCAAATGGATCTACAAGAGGAAGAAAGGCCCCGATGGCAGGATTGAGACCTACAAAGCTCGTGTGGTGGCGAAAGGGTATACTCAGAAAGAACGCATCGATTATGATGAAACCTTTTCGCCCGTGGCCATGCTTAAATCCATTAGGATCCTGCTAGCTGTAGCAGCGTACCATGACTACGAGATTTGGCAAATGGATGTCAAAACCACTTTCCTAAATGGAGATCTTAGTGAAGATATCTACATGTAGCAACCGCAAGGTTTCATTGCTGCTGGTCAGGAACACATGGTATGTAAACTTAACAGATCCATATATGGACTTAAGCAGGCTTCTAGGAGTTGGAACATCCATTTTGATTCTGCAGTCAAAACGTTTGACTTTGAGCAGAATCCGGATGAGCCCTGTGTTTACAGAAAATCCAGTGGGGATAAGATCACCTTTTTGGTGTTGTACGTGGACGATATCCTACTCATTGGCAATGATGTAGGAATGTTGACTTCGGTCAAGGTATGGCTATCACAGCAGTTCTCCATGAAAGATCTTGGAGAAGCTTCGTACATACTGGGTCTTTGACTCTATAGAGATAGATTGAAGCGGATAATTGGATTATCCCAAGCTGCTTATATTGACAAAATTGTCAAAAGATACAGCATGGAGAACTCCAAGAAAGGAAACGTTCCTTTTAGGCACGGAGTCACTCTCTCCAAGAAGATGTCTCCCAAGACTTCTGAGGAGATTGAGAGCATGAGAGACGTTCCCTATGCCTCAGCCGTAGGGAGCATCATGTATGCCATGCTGTGCACTCGCCCGGACATTGCTCAGGCGATGAGTGTGGTAAGCTGATTCCAGGCAAACCCAGGGCAGGAGCATTGGACTACTGTGAAGAACATACTCAAATACCTTCGAAGGACAAAAGAGTTTTGTCTAGTATTCGATCGTAGTTCACTACAAGTTCTAGGGTATACCGATGCCGATTTCCAGTCGGATCCAGATGATAGAAAGTCTACTTAAGGGCCCAAACTATGCCGACTGGTACCGTAACCTAATGCTGGTTTTAACATCTGAAAAACTGGACAAGGTAGTCAAGTCTCCTGCCCCGGAACGTCCGGGTGATAGGGCTTATGAAGCCCGTAGGAGAGAATTCCAAGAATGGGAGGATAAAAACTCCCTAGCCCGCTGCTATGTCGTTGCTTCTTTGGACAACTCAATACAGAGGTAGTTCGATCAGATCGAACTCGCTAAGGACATATTGGACAGTCTGAAAATAATGTATGAAGAGCATAACCGTTCTACTCGGCAGAAGGTCTTGAAAATGTTCATGACCGCTCAGATGTCCAAGGGGCAGAAAGTTCACTACCATTGTCTTCGGATGATGGGTTACATTAACGAGCTAGAAGCCCTTGGATCCGGGCTAGATCTTGGAACTCAAGTAGATGCCATTCTGAACTCCTTGCCCTCTTCCTTCAATGGGTTCATATTAAACTACAATAGGAACAACCTGAATGTCAGCGTCCAAGAGCTGAGCAATATGTTGCAAAGGGCCGAGGACTTACTTAAGAAGGATGAGCCTGTGGTGATGCTTGTTGAAGCTAACAAAACAGGCAAGAAAAAGAGGAAGGCAAAGAAGCCTCAAAAGAAGACTACCAAGCCCAAGAAGCAGAAGAAGGACAGGACAGGAGATGCATCTCACTTCTGCAAACAAACCGGCCACTGGAAGAGGAACTGTCCTCAGTACCTGGAATCCAAGAAAGGTAATTTCGAATCTTGTGTCATAGAAACCAACTTATTGGTGACTTCTGCGTCCTGGTGTATTGACTCTAGGGCTTCAACTCATGCGTGTAACTCACTGCAGGGTTCAAGGTAAGCAGAAGGCTGAATGATGGAGAAGTGATGCTCTACTTGGGAACTTCTGCAAGCGTTGCAGCTATGACAATAGGCACCGTAGAATTAAAATTTAGAGAAGGAAATATTGTACTTAAAGATTGTCTTCTTGTGCAAAATCTAAGAAGAAATTTGATTTCTGTCTCAAAACTATGTGCGGATGGATATTCTGTCTTTTTCAGTAATACGATTACTATTAAAAGAAACAATAAGTTCATCGCATATGGGGAATAGGAGAACGGTCTCTATGTTCTACATCCTTCTCTAGAAACAAACATAGCCAAAACTACATCGGCTGAAATCCCCAAGAAAAGAGCACGTGATACAGTTAATCCCACGTGCCTGTGGCATTACCGACTTGGCCATATTGGTATTGACCGAATCACAAGATTGGTAAAGAATGGTGTTTTGGATTTTCTAACTGTAGAAGATCTTCCCACTTGTGAGCCTTGCCTTCAGGGTAAGATGACAAAGAGGCCATTTAACGGTAAGCCTGAAAGTTGTACAGGCACGCTTGACCTTATACATACTGATGTATGTTGTCCCCTGAGTGTTAGGACCCGTAACCAACACATGTATTTCATTACATTCACCGATGATTTTTCACGATATGGTTATGTATACCTTATGAGACACAAGTCTGAATCTTTTGAAAAGTTCAAAGAGTTCAGGCAAGAAGTCGAGAAACAGTTAGGGAGAGAAATTAAGGCCCTTCGATCAGATCGAGGTGGCGAGTATCTCTCTGACGAATTTAGGGACTACTTAAAGGACAATGGTATAGTATCACAGTTGGCTCCTCCTGCTACACCACAACTTAATGGTGTTTCAGAGAGGAGGAATAGGACCTTATTGGATATGGTCAGGTCACTTCTCACCCATTCAGAGTTACCCACATCCTTTTGGGGATACGCATTAGAGACCGCGTTATACGTGCTGAACCGGGTTCCAACCAAATCGGTACCTAAGACTCCTTATGAGCTTTGGACCGGAAAGAAACCAAGTGTACGACACTTGAAGATTTGGGGTTGTCCGGCTCACGTTAAAAGAATGAATCCGGACAAATTGGAATCCAAGACCAGTCGTTGCCTATTCGTAGGCTACCCAAAGGGCTCAGTGGGCTACCTATTCTATGATCCAAGTGAGCAGAAGGTGTTCTGCAGTCGGAATGCACTATTCATGGAAAATAACTACATCCTGGACAATCTGCATCAGGAAATTGTTCTTGATGAGGAGAGCTCAGATGCAGTGGGAGGTGTCCCGCAAGTTCCAGGTAATGAACAACCTAGAAGATCTACCCGGGTGTCCAGGCCACCGGTCTGTTTTGGTTACGATCAGGATAGTTACCTAGTCGAAACCATGGCTAGTGAAGAGGATCCCATGACATATACGGAAGCTATGTTGGACATAGACTCCCTTAAATGGGTAGATGCCATGAGAGCCGAGATGGACTCAATGGAGACCAATGGAGTCTGGACTCTAGTGGATCCACCCTCCGAGGTAAAAGCAATTGGTTGCAAATGGATATACAAGAGGAAGAAGGGCCACGATGGTAGGTATGAGACCTACAAAACTCGTCTGGTGGCAAAAGGATACACTCAGAAAGAAGGCATCGATTATGAGGAAACCTTTTTGCCCATGGCTATGCTTAAATACATTAGGATCCTACTAGCTGTAGCAACTTACTATGACTATGAGATTTGGCAGATGGATGTCAAAATTGCATTCCTGAATGGAGATCTTGCTGAAGATATCTATATGCAGCAACCGCAAGGTTTTGTAGCTGCGGGTCAGGAACACATGGTCTGTAAGTTGAATAGATCTATATATGGATTGAAGCAAGCTTCTAGAAGTTGGAACATCCGATTTGACTCTACGGTCAAAAAGTTTGATTTTGAGCAAAACCCGGATGAACCTTGTGTTTCTGGTTCTGTATGTAGATGACATTCTACTCATTAGGAATGATGTAGGAATATTAACTACGATAAAAGTATGGCAATCACAGCAATTCTCCATGAAAGACCTCGGAGAAACCTCCTATATACAGGGTCTTTGACTCTATAGAGATAAATCAAAGCGGATAATAGGATTATCCCAATTTGCTTATATTGACAAAATAGTCAAGAAATATAGCATGGAAAACTCCAAGAAAGGAAATATTCCTTTCAGGCATGGAGTCAATCTCTCCAAGAAGATGTCTCCAAAGACCTCTGAGGAGATGGAGAGCATGAAAGACGTTCCCTATGCCTCAGCCGTAGGGAGCATCGTGTATGCCATGCTATGCGCTCGTCCTGACATCGCCCAGGCAGCGAGAGTAGTAAGCAGATTCTAGGCCAACTCAGGGCAGGAGCATTGGACTGCTGCGAAATGCATACTTAAGTACCTTCGAAGGACAAAAGAGTTTTTGTCTGGTATTCGATGGTAGTTCACTACAGATCCAAGGGTTTACAGATGCGGATTTCTAGTCGGATCCGGATGATAGAAAGTCTACATCTGGATATGTTTTCACGATAGGATCGTGTGATGTTTGCTGGAAAAGCAGCAAACAGTGGTCCACAGCAAACTCCACAACCGAGGCCAAATACATTGCCGCAAGTGAGGCTGCCAACGAAGCCGTATGGATGAAGAAGTTCGTTCATGAGTTGGGAGTAGTTCCGTCCAGCACATCACCCATTCAATTGTTTTGTGACAACAATGGAGCCATTGCTCAGGCTAAGGAGCCACGAGCCCACTCGAAGTCGAACCACATCGAGAGGAAGTACCACATACTGCGGGAGATTGTTGGTAGAAGGGACATCCTGATTCAGAAGGTAGAGTCAGCGGAAAATGTAGTAGACCCATTGATGAAGCCACTATCACAGAAAGTGTTTGAGAAACACGTGGAAAGCATGGGACTCCGGCTAGTACCTGATTGGACCTAAGTGCAAGTGGGAGCTGTTAGACAGTTTTGTATGCCCTTAGCTTCAATCAAGAATGATGTAATTAATGAATTTATTGTAAATGAATAAAAGTGCATATTTGATTCATGTTCCCTTGGTATGTTTCTGTGTAATACCCTTAAATTGGACAACTCCATTTGCAACCAATTGCTTTTACCCCGGAGGGCGGATCCACCACAGTCTAGACTCCATTGGTCTCCATTGAGTCAATCTCAGTTCTCAGGTTATCTACCCATTTAAGGGAG
This sequence comes from Nelumbo nucifera, assembly GCF_055504915.1. NCBI lineage: Eukaryota > Viridiplantae > Streptophyta > Magnoliopsida > Proteales > Nelumbonaceae > Nelumbo > Nelumbo nucifera. The sequence continues at coordinate 70,481,513 of NC_142652.1, forward strand.
TCTATGTCCAACATAGCTTCCGTATAAGTTACGAGATCCTCTTCACTAGTCAAGGTTTCCACCAAGTAACTATCCTGACTGTAACCAAAACGGACCGGTGGCCTGGACACCCGTGTAGATCTTCTAGGTTGGTCACTACCTGGAACTTGCGGGACACCTCCCACTGCATCCGAGCTCTCCTCATCAAGAACAATTTCCTAACGAATATTGTCCAAGATGTAGTCATTTTCCAAGAATTGTGCATTCCGACTGCAGAACACCTTCTACACACTTGGATCATAGAATAGGTCGCACACTGAGCCCTTTGGGTAGCCTACGAATAGGCAACATATATCGTAGTGTCACACACTTGGTTTCTTGGATTCCAATTTGTCCGGATTCGTTCTTTTAACATGAGCCGGACAACCCCAAATCTTTAAGTGTCACACACTTGGTTTCTTTCCTGTCCAAAGCTCATAGGTAGTCTTAGGAACCGATTTGGTTGGAACCCAGTTCAGCACGTGTATCGCAGTCTCTAATGCGTATCCCCAAAAGGATGTTGGTAACTCTGAATGAATGAGAAGTGATCGGACCATTTCTAATAGGGTCCTATTCCTCCTCTCTGAAACACCATTAAGTTGTGGTGTAGCAGGTGGAGCTAATTGTGATACTATCCCATTTACCTCTAAGTAGTCCTTGAATTCGTCAGAGAGATATTCGCCGCCTCGATCTGATCGAAAGGACATAATTTCTCTCCCTAACTGTTTCTCGACCTCTTGTCTAAACTCTTTGAACTTTTCAAAGGATTCAGACTTATGTCTCATTAGGTACACATAACCATTCCGAGAATAGTCATCGGTGAATGTAATGAAATACACGTGTTGGTTACGCGTCCTAACACTGTGGGGACCACATACATCAATATGTATAAGGTCAAGCATGCCTGTACATCTTTTAGGCTTCCCGTTAAATGGCCTCTTTGTCATCTTACCCTGAAGGCAAGGCTCACAAGTTGGAAGATATTCTACAGTTAGAAAATCCAAAGGTCCATCCTTTACCATCCTTTAATTGTATCACGTGCTCTTTTCTTGGGGATTTCGGCCGACGTAGTTTCGGCTATGTTAGCTTCTTGAGAAGGATGTAGAACATAGAGACCGTTCTCTAGTTCCCCATATGCGATGAATTTATTGTTTCTTTTAATAGTAATCGTATTACTGAAAAAAATAGAATATCCATCCGCACACAGTTTTGAGACAGACATCAAATTTCTTTTTAGATTTTGCACAAAAAGACAATCTTTAAGTACAATATTTCCTTCTCTAAATTTTAATTCTACGGTGCCTATTGCCGAAGCTGCAATGCTTGCAGAAGTCCCCAAGTAGAGCATCACTTCTCCATCATTCAACCTTCTGCTTACCTTGAACCCCTACAGTGAGTTACACGCATGAGTTGAAGCCCCGGAGTCAATACTCCAGGATGCAGAAGCCACCAATAAGTTAGTTTTTATGACACAAGATTCGAAATTTCCTTTCATGGATTCCAGGTACTGAGGATAGTTCCTCTTCCAGTGCCCGGTTTGTTTGCAGAAGTGACATGCATCTGCTGTCCTATCCATCTTCTGCTTCTTGGGTTTGGTAGTCTTCTTCTGAGGCTTCTTTGCCTTCCTCTTTTTCTTGCCCGTTTTGTTAGATTCAACAAGCAGCACCACAGGCCCATCCTTCTTAAGTAAGTCCTCAGCCCTTTGCAACATATTGCTCAGATCTTGGACGCTGACATTCAGCTTGTTCATATTGTAGTTTAATATGAACCCATTGAAGGAAGAGGGCAAGGAGTTCAGAATGGCATCTACTTGAGTGCCAAGATCTAGCCAGGATCCAAGGGCTTCCAGCTCATTAATGTATCCCATCATCCGAAGACAATGGTCGTGAACTTTCTGCCCCTTGGACATCTGAGCGGTCATGAACATTTTCAAGACCTTCTGCTGAGTAGAACGGTTCTGCTCTTCGTACATTGTTTTCAGACTGTCCAATATGTCCTTAGCGAGTTCGATCTAATCAAACTGCCTCTGTATTGAGTTGTCCATAGAAGCAACGACATAGCAGCAAGCTAGGGAGTTTTAATCCTCCCAATCTTGGAATTCTCTCCTATGGGCTTCAGAAGCCCTATCACCCGGACGTTCTGGGGCAGGAGACTTGACTACCTTGTCCAATTTTTCAGATGATAAAACCAGCAATTGGTTATGGTACCAGTCGGCATAGTTTGGGCCCTTAAGCTTGTTGTCATCAAGAAGCTTTGCAAATTGTCCGTTTGCCATGTTCTGATAAAACAGCAAATATCAGTTCACAACCTTATTTGATTCATCTTCAAATCACTGATATGGATTTTAATCTATGTTCCATTCCCATTTGTTCATCTCTGAGTTTTCCCTCCTTCTCAAGGACGGAGACAGCGTCTTGTCTCTAGAAATGTGGGAAACCACATAGGGTGCATGGAGCCAACTGTTTCAACTGCAAAACCCCACCACCTTTCTATGAAGGATCATATCCAGATCATCATATGAGTTTTCCCTTTGGCCTCTGTCAGACAAGGTTCAGAGCCATTTTCAGGTAAACCTTTCTGTCCAGTGAGTGTTCACCCATCATATTCGTGAACGCCAAGGTACTGTGAGAGAGTTCCCATTTTCTGGTGAAGCCCCTCCCACATCGGTCTATGATGCCGCTATCATCTTATGAAACACTTGGACAAGCCCATCAGCAAATGGATAGCCCATTTTTTGGTGCGATTCCTCATTACTGAAGGACCCATCCTCATGCTAATGATGGAAGGCCTTTACAGAGTTCATCATATGAATCTTCCTATCACGTGCAGTCATATTTACGCCCTAGTTTATTTTAGGTCAAACCAAAGTGGCTCCCACTGACATTCATAAAGCCAGATTTTAGTGGGCCTAAATCGGCTAGGGTTCCGCACGTAATCTCTTCAGGAGGTGTGGGGCCCACCACTGAAAGAGGTCATCCAATGACCAGGAGGGACACCATGGCAATGATGTGCATTCAGCCATGGTGTGCACAAGAGCCACTATCGAATCTGCATGGGCCAAGCACTTATGGCCCATGAACAAAGCACATCACACATCCATACATCACATGCAGGGAGGAATTGATCCAATCAATTAATTATCTATAAAAGCCCATTCGAAGCCCATTTTAATCCAATATATTAACAATTAATATCATCTAGGTATATGGGCTGAATTAGGGTTACCCAGTTTGGCTCATATAGCTTGTTCTTTTGAAGTGGGCTTTTGGCAGTTTTAACAATTTAAAACTAGGCCTTACAGGTTGGTCCAAATTAAATATCCAATTAATTATCAATCCTTAGGCCCATTAAACAAAGAAATAGGGCTGATATATAGCCTTAATCGAACCCCAGATTCGGTCCAAACAATTTGAACAAATCTTGGTTCAAATGGGTCTAGGGTATGATTTTTAATTAAATCATTAATTCAAGAAAATAATCTGAAATTAAAGAACTGATAAAACAAAACAAGAATAACTCAATCCAGGGCTGATCGTACAATCCATCCTGCAAAACAGAGGTTAGATCACAGAATGCAGTTTCACAAACTACAAATCGCAGGTAGCAAATGTCCCATCTATGAAATCTCCTTCCTTGCGCCGCCATCTTCGATCCAAAAATAAAATAAATAGAGAACTTAATTTCTATTAAAATTATATCAGATCGAATACCTAATACATTGAGTCTAAAAATAAAAAAAAAAATTATTTACAGACCAAATGTAATGAATAAATCAAGAAACTGCAAATCTTGCAGGTTCCCTGCGCAAACCAAGAATTCGATCTCCTCTTGTACGAACAGCCCATAAATCAAGAAAATCATAAAGAACTATTCTAAACAATAATTAGATTTATATAAGATTTAATTTCTGATTATTCACCGATAAATTTTGGGAGCAAATTCCCAAAACCCATATCTACGCAAATCGGGTAGAACACCTTCTGCCCATTTGCGCAGGTTCAGGTCTGAATTAAATTGATTCAAGATTTGAACCATGGCTCTAATACCACTGAAGGGATGGGATATCCATCACATAGACGCCCAAGTATTGCAGAAAGGATTGGGCGAATTTCAAAAATTTCTCCCATTTTTGCAGGGAATTGAATTCCCTATTTTTAGAAAAACATGTTTTTCAAAGATCAATCTTGAATCAAGAACCAAACCAGATCTGAACCGAAAGGAGTAGGAGGGAGGATGTACTTGATACGGAGAAACAATATCTCCCAATGGAGGGGTTCACACCCAAGGAAGGATCCAAAATCTCCTCCCACTGAAGATGGCGCAGTGCAAGATGGAGCAGAATCAGCAATGTTCTTCCAAAAGAACTTGACCCTTCGCAAGAATCAACTGGATGGCTGGTGAGTAAAGCTCTAACCAATCTTTTCCCAAAAGATTGGAATCAAGATCAGATCTTGATTTCTCCCAAGAATTGGAGATCGAACTGAAGGTAATGGTAGCGGCAGTAATGAGGCGACAAGAGAGTATTCGCAGGGTGCAGAATTCTCTCTTCTTGTGATTTTCAGCTCCGAAGAGAATTGAACATCAATCACTAACTGCTGCCACCCCTTTCTCCTTTCATAATCTTAAAGGGATCAGCTCCTAATCCCATTAGGAGTTGCTAATCCAAATCATATTTGGATTAGAAGACCCATTAAGTGATAAGGGATAACCCTTATCTCATCTGCAGATCAGATCAGCCATCTCCTAATCTAATTAGGAGGCTTCCAGATCTAAATCTCATTTAGATCTTGGAATGTCTAAGTGGATGGTTTAGGCCCAATCATATAAGCTGATCCATCTCAGAATTCACCCCATTTAATTGACTGATCAAATCAGCCTAGTTCGAAATGGGCTTAAGGCCCATTTAAGGTTATGTACTCACATATCCTTCCAAACTGCCGCCCAGTTGGGCTTCCTTGTATGGCGTGGGACCCAAGCAATGATCTACACATTAGCCACATGTGATCGGCCCAGCCATTGTTACAAGGCGTGGCAGAATACACTGTTAAAGACAGTGCACCCCCTGAAACCCATCGAATAGGCTCTATGGGCCCAACACTTACCCTAAGTTGTCCCTGGGCCAAGCAACCTAGTAACACCCAGGGACTGTGGCAGATGCAAGATTAGCCCATCAGGTATTATCCTCAATGGTCTTACACTTAACCTCTCAGCCCATAATGATCATACACTGCCCGACAAGCGAGGACCTTTCCCTCGGCTGCAAGGAACAGTGTTGCACTCTCTACTTATATGGATCTCAAGAATTAAAACCTTCTTGCGAACGTTTTCGAAACCATAATATATATACTTTTATATCTCATATAAAATATACTTTGCAAAACAAATCTCAACGGTTGAAATCGGCTGCCGGCAGTCTTGGTTTCGATCAGTGAGAGTGCATCCCCGATCATTACCTTTGTTTGACAAAAGGGCTGATCCTGTCACTATGATCACCCACTCAGATGAATTCTCGGACAGTCCCAACATACCCAGGTTTTGACCCCCACTAAGGATCTCACTGATTGGTACATCAAAGACAGCCCAATCCGACACCTAGTGCAATATCATATCGAGTCTAGGGGTCGGGTGTAACTTTCCAGTTTTGCCCATCAATCTCCAAGGTCCACGGCAATACTGAAAATCTGGTCTAGTTCAATGATTCAATTAATCCTACACTGTATGTGCTTAGGGTCTCACCCTGGCAGCTGATACAGGCCACCCCAACCAACTTGGTGGCACCACAGTGTCAGCCTTGTCAGGATAGGTCTCCCCAGACCGACCCACTGGCTGTGAACATTCTAAACTAACACGAGTCTCATTAAGTGTCCAGTTTAAGGGCATTACACAGAAAACATACCAAGGGAACATGAATCAAATATGCACTTTTATTCATTTACAATAAACTCATAAAGTACATCATTCTGATTGAAGCTAAGGGCATACTAAACTGTTTAACAGCTCCCACTTGCACTTAGGTCCAATCAGGTAATAGCCAGAGTCCCATGCTTTCCATATGTTTCTCAAACACTTTCTGTGATAGTGGCTTTGTCAATGGGTCTGCTACATTTTCCACTGACGCTACCTTCTAAATCAGGACGTCCCCTCTACCAACAATCTCCCGTAGTACATGGTACTTCCTCTCGATGTGCTTCGACAACGAGTGGCCTCATGCCTCCTTAGCCTGAGCATTGGCTCCATTGTTGTCACACAACAATGGGATGGGTGATGTGCTGGACGGAACTACTCCCAACTCGTGAATGAACTTCTTCATCCACACGGCCTCTTTGGCAGCCTCACTTGTGGCACTGTACTCGGCCTCGATCGTGGAGTCTGCAGTGGACCCCTGTTTGCTGCTTTTCCCGCAAACAGCACACGATCCTATCGTGAAAACATATTCAGATGTAGAATTTCTATCATCTAGGTCTGACTGGAAATCGGCATTTGTATACCCTTGGATCTGTTGTGAGCTACCGTCAAATACTAGGCAAAACTCTTTTGTCCTTCGAAGGTACTTAAGTATGTTTTTCTGAAGGGATGAGAGATCCATCCTATGGACGCCCAAAGATTGTGGAATAAGGGGCGAATTTCAAAAATTTTATCTCTCCCTTCAACTGGGAATCGTATTCCCTATTTAGAAAATCATATTTTCAAGGATCAATCTTGAACCATAAACTGAACCAGATCTGAACCAAAAGGAGTGGGAGAGGATTATACCTGATACGGAGAAATACTATCTCCCAATGGAGGTGTTCACGCCCAAGGAAGGATCCAAAATCTGCTCCCACTAAAGATGGCGCAGTGCAGGGTGGAGCAGAATCAGCAACGTTCTTCAAAAGAACTTGATCCTTCGTAAGGATCAACTGGACGACTTGAGTACAGCTCCAACCAATCTTTTCACAAAAGATTGAAATCAAGATCGAATCTTGATTGCTCCCAAGAACTGGAGATCGAACTGAAGGAATGGCAAAAGCAGGAAGGTGGCGGCAGGAGAGAATTCGCAGTATGCAGGAAATCTCTCAATCTCTCTTTCTTTAAGAGAACAATGCTGTTGATGATGTTGTGTAGTAGGCTGCCGCCCCCTTCCCCTTTTATAATCTCATAAGGGATCAGCTCCTAATCAGATTAGGAGCTGCTAATCCAAATAATATTTGGGTTAGAAGTCCCTTAGTGATAAGGGATAACCCTTATCTTATCTGCAGATAAGATCAGCTGTCTCCTAATCAAATTAGGAGGTTTCCAGATCTAAATCTTATTTAGATCATGGACTCTCTGAGTGGATAGGGTCTAAGCCCAATCCTTTTAGCTGACCCACTTCAGAATTCGCCCCCTTTAAATGACTGATCAAATCAGCCCAGTTCGAAATGGGCTTAAGGCCCTTTTAAGGTTATGTACTCAAAAGGCTTCCAAATTGCTGCCCAGTTGGGCTTCCTTGTATGGCGTGGGACCCAAGCATTGATCTACACATCAGCCAGATGGGTTCAGCCCAGTCTTTGTTACAAGGCCCGGCCGAATGCACTGCTGAAGACAGTATACCCCCTGAAACCCATCAAATGAGCTCTATGGGCCCAACACTTACACTAAGTGGTCCCTGGGCCAAGCCACCTTGTAACACCCAGGGACTGTGGGTAGATGCAAGATTAGCCCATCAGGCATTATCCTCAATGGTCTTACACTTAACCTCTCAGCCCATAATGATCATACACTGCCCGACAAGAGAGGACCTCTCCCTCGGCTGCAAGGAACAGTGTTGCACTCTCCACTTCTATGGATCCCGGGAATTAAAACCTTCTTGCAAACAATTAAGAAACCATATATATACTTTTATATCTTATATAAAATATATTTTGCAAAACAAATCTCAACGGTTGAAATCGGCTGCCGGCAGTCTTGGTTTCCATCAGCGAGAGTGCATCCCCGATCATTACCTTTGTCCGACAAAGGGGCTGATCCTGTCACTATGATCACCCACTCAGATGAATTCTCAGACTGTCCCAACATACCCAGGTTTTGACCCCCGCTAAGGATCTCACTAATTGGCACATCAAAGACAGCCCAATCCGACACCTAGTGTAGTATCATAATCGAGTCTAGGGGTCGGGTGTAACTTTCCAGTTTTGCCCATCAATCTCCAAGGTCCAGGGCAATACTGGAAATCTGGTCCAGTTCAAAGATTCAATTAATCCTACATTGTATGTGCCTAGGGTCTCACCCTGGCAGCTGAGACAGGCCACCCCAACCGACTTGGTGGCACCACAGTGTCAGCCTTGTCAGGATAGGTCTCCCCAGACCGACCCATTGGCTGTGAACATTCTAAACTAACACGAGTCTCATTAAGTGTCCAGTTTAAGGGTATTACACAGAAACATACCAAGGGAACATGAATCAAATATGTATCTTTATTCATTTACAATAAACTCATAAAGTACATCATTCTGATTGAAGCTAAGGGCATACTGAACTGTCTAACAGCTCCCACTTGCACTTAGGTCCAATCAGGTACTAGTCTGAGTCCCATGCTTTCCATGTGTTTCTCAAACACTTTCTGTGACAGTGGCTTAGTAAATGGGTTTACTACATTCTCCGCTGATGCTACCTCTTTACACTATCCTCCCGTAGGTCCAGCGTTGTCATACAACGGTGGAATGGGTGATGTGCTGAATTCCAAATTCAGGAATGAACACCTTCATTTATAAGGCAGCCTCACTTACGGCAATGCTTTCGGCTTGGGTTGTGGACTATTAATTTGCTACTTAGGACCCCTGTTTGCTGACATTCAGCAAACAGCACACGATCCTATCATGAAAACCTATCCAGATGTAGACTTTCTATCATCTGGGTCTGACTGGAAATCGGCATCTGTAAACCCTGGATCTGTAGTGAGCTACCGTCGAACACCAGACAAAACTCTTTTTTCCTTCGAAGGTACTTAAGTATGTTTTTCACAGCAGTCCAATGCTCCTGTCCTGGGTTGGCCTGAAATCTGCTTACTACACTCACTGCCTGAGCTATGTCAGGACGAGTGCACAGCATGGCATACATGATGCTCCCTACGGCTGAGGCATAAGGAACGTCTTTCATGCCATCAATCTCCTCAGAAGTCTTGGGAGACATCTTCTTGGAGAGAGTGACTCAGTGCCTGAAAGGAACATTTCCTTTCTTGGAGTTTTCCATGCTGTATCTTTTGACTATTTTGTCAATGTAAGCAGATTGGGATAATCCTATTATCCGCTTCGATCTATCTCTATAGAGTCGAAGACCCAGTATATAGGAGGCTTCTCCAAGATCTTTCATGGAGAATTGCTTCGAAAGCCATACTTTCACCGTAGTTAACATTCCCACATCATTCCCAATGAGTAGAATGTCATCTACATACAGAACCAAGAAGGTAACCTTATCCCCACTGTACTTCCTGTAGACACAGGGTTCATCCGGATTCTGCTCGAAGTCAAACGTTTTGACAGCAGAGTTAAAACGGATGTTCCAACTTCTAGAAGCTTGCTTAAGTCCGTATATGGATCTGTTAAGTTTACATACCATGGTTTCCTGACCTGCAGCAATGAAGCCTTGCGGCTGCTGCATATAGATATCTGCAGCAAGATTTCCATTCAGGAATGCAGTTTTGACATCCATCTGCCAAATCTCATAATGGTATGCTGCTACAGCTAGCAGGATCCTAATGGATTTAAGCATGGCCACAGGCGAAAAGGTTTCCTCATAATCGATGCCCTCTTTCTGAGTGTACCCTTTCGCCACCAGACGAGCCTTGAAGGTCTCAACTTTACCATCGGGGCCCTTCTTCCTCTTTTTAATCCATTTGCAACTGATTGCCTTTACCCCGGAGGGCGGATCTACTAGAGTCCAGACTCCATTGGTCTCCATTGAGTCCATCTCCGCCCTCATGGCCTCCACCCACTTCTGGGAATCTATGTCCAACATAGCTTCCGCGTAAGTCACGGGATCGTCCTCACTAGTCAAGGTTTCCACCAGGTAACTATCCTGGTCATAACCATAACGGACTGGTGGCCTGGATGCCCGAGTGGATCTTCTAAGTTGGTCACTACCTGGAACTTGTGGGACATCTCCCACTGCTCCTGAGCTCTCCTCATCAAGAACAACTTCCTGACGATGGGTGTCCAGGATATAGTCGGTTTCCAAGAATTGCGCAATTCGACTGCAGAACACTTTCTGCTCACTTGGGTCATAGAAAAGGTAACCTATAGAGCCTTTTGGGTAGCCTACAAATAGGCAACGGCTGGTCTTAGATTCCAACTTGTCTGCACTCGTTCTTTTGACGTGTGCTGGACAACCCCAAATCTTCAAGTGTCTGACACATGGTTTCTTTCCGGTCCAAAGTTCATATGGAGTATTCGGAACCGATTTGGTTGGAACCCGATTCAGCACGTAAATCGCAGTCTCTAATGCGAAACCCCAAAAGGATGTGGGTAACTCTGAGTGTATGAGAAGCGACCAGACCATATCTAATAAGGTCCTATTCCTCCTCTCTGAAACACCGTTAGGTTGTGGTGTAGCAGGAGGAGCTAATTGTGATACAATCCCATTGTCCTTTAAGTAGTCCCTGAATTCATCAGAGAGATATTCGCCACCTCGATCGGATCGAAGGGCTTTAATTTCTCTCCCTAACTGTTTCTCGACCTCTTGTCTAAATCTTTGAACTTTTCAAAGGATTCAGACTTGTGTCTCATTAGGTACACGTAACCATATCGTGAAAAATCATCTGTGAAGGTGATGAAATACACGTGTTGATTTCGTGTCCTAACACTCAGGGGACCACATACATCAGTATGTATTAGGTCAAGTGTGCCTGTACATCTTTCAGGCTTACCGTCAAATGGCCGTTTCGTCATCTTGCCTTGTAGGCAAGGCTCACAGGTGGGAAGATCTTCTACAGCTAGAAAATCCAAAGGACCATCCTTTACCAACCTTGTGATTCGGTCAACACCGATGTGGCCAAGTCGGTAATGCCACAGACACGTGGGATTAATTGTATCACGGGCTCTCTTCTTGGGGTTTTCAACCGACGTAGTTTCAGTTATGTTAGTTTCTAGAGAAGGATGTAGAACATAGAGACCGTTCTCCAGTTCCCCGTATGCGATGAATCTATTGTTTCTTTTGATAGTAATCGTATTACCAAAGAAGACAGAATTACCATCTGCACATAGTTTTGAGACAGAAATCAAATTTCTTCTTAAATTTTGTACATAAAGACAATCTCTAAGTACAATTATTTCAGCTTTCTGTGAAACCATCTGCATAACCCCACCACCTTTCTGTGAAGGATCATATCCACTCATCATATGAGTTTTCCCTTTGGCCTCTGTCAGACAAGGTTCAGAGTCGTTTTCAGGTAAACCTTTCTGTCCAATGAGTGCTTACCCATCATATTCGTGAACGCCAAGGTACCGTGAGAGAGTTCCCATTTTCTGGTGAAGCCCCTCCCACATCGGTCTATGACGCCCCTATCATCTTATGAAACACTTAGACAAGCCCAACAGCAAATGGATAGCCCATTTTCTGGTGCGTTTCCTCATTACTGAAGGACCCATCCTCGTGCTAATGATGGAAGGCCTTTAGAGAGTTCATCATATGGATCTCCCTATCACATGCACTCATATTATCTGGAGGGAACAGATAATTACGCCCTAGTTTTATCTTTAGGTCAAACCAAAGTGGCTCCCACTGACATTCATAAAGCCAGATTATGGTGGGCCTAAATCGGCTAGGGTTCCGCACGAGACCTCATGATGAGGTGTGGGGCCCACCACTGAGGGAGGTCATCCAATGATCAAAAGGGACACCATGGCAATGATGTGCATTCAGCCATGGTGTGCGAAAGAGCCACTGTCGATTGAGCATGGGCCAAGTACTTATGGCCCATGTACGTAGCACATCACACATCCATACATCACATGCAGGGATAAATTGATCCAATCAATTAATTATCTGTAAAGCCCATTTGCAGCCCATTTTAAATCCATAATATTAACCATTAATATTATTCAGGTATATGGGCCGAACGGTTCAACCCATATAGCTTTATGTGTTAAGTGGGCTTTTAGCAGTTTTAACTATTTAAAACTGGGCCTTTACAGGTTGGGCCGAATTAACCATTCAAATAAATATCAATCCTTAGGCCCATTAGTGGGAAAATTAGGGCTGACTTTCAGCCTTGATTAAACCCTAGATTTGGTCCAAACAGTTTGATCCAATCTTGGTTCGAATGGGTCTAGGGTTTGATTTCTAATTAAATCTTTAATTCAAGAAAATAATCTGAAATTAATTACTGATAAAAGAAAAACAACAATCAGTAAATCAGGGCTGTTCGCACAATCCATCCTGCAAAACAGAGGATAGATCACAGAATGCAGTTTCACAAACTGCAAATCGCAGATAGCGATTCTCCCATCTGCGAAATCTTCTTCTCTGCGAAATCTCCCTTTCTGCGCCGCCATCTTCGATCCAAAATTAAAATAAATAGAAATCCTATTTCTATTAATAATTACAACAGATCGAATACCTATACATTGAGTCTAGAAAAGAAAAAAAATATTTACAGACCAAATGTAATAAATAAAGCAAGAAACTGCAAATCTTGCAGGTTCCCTGCGCAAACCAAGATTTCGATCTCCTCTTGTACGAACAGCCCATAAATCAAGAAAATCATAAAGAACAATTCTAAATAATAATCAGATTTATATAAAATCAATTTCAGTTTATTCGCCCATTAATTTTGGGAACAAAATTTCCCAAAACCCATATCTGCGCAACTCGGGTAGAACACCTTCTGCCCATTTGCGCAGGTTCAGATCTGAAACAAATTGGTTCATGATTTGAACCATGGCTCCAATACCACTGAAGGGATGAGAGATCCATCCTATGGACGCCCAAAGATTGCGGAATAAGGGGCGAATTTCAAAAATTTTATCTCTCCCTTCAATTGGGAATCGTATTCCCCATTTAGAAAATCATATTTTCAAGGATCAATTTTGAACCATAAACTGAACCAGATCTGAACCAAAAGGAGTGGGAGAGGATTATACCTGATACGGAGAAATACTATCTCCCAATGGAGGTGTTCACGCCCAAGGAAGGATCCAAAATCTGCTCCCACTGAAGATGGCGCAGTGCAGGGTGGAGCAGAATCAGCAACGTTCTTCAAAAGAACTTGATCCTTCGTAAGGATCAACTGGACGACTTGAGTACAGCTCCAACCAATCTTTTCACAAAAGATTGAAATCAAATTCCAATCTTGATTGCTCCCAAGAACTGGAGATCGAACTGAAGGAATGGCAAAAGTAGGAAGGTGGCGGCAGGAGAGAATTCGCAGTATGCAGGAAATCTCTTAATCTCTCTTTCTTTGAGAGAAGAATGCTGTTGATGATGTAAAAGGCTGCCGCCCCCTTCCCCTTTTATAATCTCAAAGGGATCAGTTCCTAATCAGATTAGGAGTTGCTAATCCAAATCATATTTGGGTTAGAAGTCCCTTAGTGATAAGGGATAACTCTTATCTTATCTGCAGATAAGATCAGCTGTCTCCTAATCTAATTAGGAGATTTCCAGATCTAAATCTTATATAGATCATGGACTCTCTGAGTGGATAGGGTCTAAGCCCAATCCTTTTAGCTGACCCACTTCAGAATTCGCCCCCTTTGAATGACTGATCAAATCAGCCCAGTTCGAAATGGGCTTAAGCCCCATTTAAGGTTATGTACTCAAAAGGCTTCCAAATTGCTGCCCAGTTGGGCTTCCTTGTATGGCGTGGGACCCAAGCATTGATCTACACATCAGCCACATGGGTTCAGCTCGGCCTTTGTTACAAGGCCCTGCCGAATGCACTACTGAAGACAGTGTACCCCCTGAAACCCATCAAATGAGCTCTATGGGCCCAACACTTACACTAAGTGGTCCCTGGGCCAAGCCACCTTGTAACACCCAGGGACTGTGGGCAGATGCAAGATTAGCCCATCAGGCATTATTCTCAATGGTATTACACTTAACCTCTCAGCCCATAATGATCATACACTGCCCGACAAGAGAGGACCTCTCCCTCGGCTGCAAGGAACAGTGTTGCACTCTCCACTTCTATGGATCCCGGGAATTAAAACCTTCTTGCAAACAATTTAGAAACCATACATATATACTTTTATATCTTATATAAAATATATTTTGCAAAACAAATCTCAACGGTTGAAATCGGCTGCCGGCAGTCTTGGTTTCCATCAGTGAGAGTGCATCCCCGATCATTACCTTTGTCCGACAAAGGGGTTGATCCTGTCACTATGATCACCCACTCAGATGAATTCTCGGACTGTCCCAACATACCCAGGTTTTGATCCCCGCTAAGGATCTCACTGATTGGCACATCAAAGACAGCCCAATCCGACACCTAGTGTAGTATCATAATCGAGTCTAGGGGTCGGGTGTAACTTTCCAGTTTTGCTCATCAATCTCCAAGGTCCAGTGCAATACTGGAAATCTGGTCCATTTCAAAGATTCAATTAATCCTACACTGTATGTGCCTAGGGTCTCACCCTGGCAGCTGAGACAGGCCACCCCAACCGACTTGGTGGCACCACAGTGTCAGCCTTGTCAGGATAGGTCTCCCCAGACCGACCCACTGGCTGTGAACATTCTAAACTAACACGAGTCTCATTAAGTGTCCAGTTTAAGGGTATTACACAGAAACATACCAAGGGAACATGAATCAAATATGTATCTTTATTCATTTACAATAAACTCATAAAGTACATCATTCTGATTGAAGCTAAGGGCATACTGAACTGTCTAACATTTTCATAGTAGTCCAATGCTCCTGCCCTGGGTTGGCCTGAAATTTGCTTACTACAGTCACTGCCTGAGCAATGTCAGGATGAGTGCATAGCATGGCATACATGATGCTCCCTACGGCTGAGGCATAAGGAACGTCTTTCATGCCATCAATCTCCTCAGAAGTCTTGGGAGACATCTTCTTGGAGAGAGTGACTCCGTGCCTGAAAGGAACATTTCCTTTCTTGGAGTTTTCCATGCTGTATTTCTTGACTATTTTGTCAATGTAAGCAGATTGGGATAATCCTATTATCCACTTCGATCTATCTCTATAGAGTCGAAGACCCAGTATATAGGTGGCTTCTCCAAGATCTTTCATGGAGAATTGCTGTGATAGCCATACTTTCACCATAGTTAACATTCATACATCATTCCCAATGAGTAGAATGTCATCTACATACAAAACCAAGAAGGTGACCTTATCTCCACTGTACTTCCTGTAGACACAGGGTTCATCCGGATTCTGCTCGAAGTCAAACGATTTGACAGCAGAGTTAAAACGGATGTTCCAACTTCTAGAAACTTGCTTAAGTCCATAAATGGATCTGTAAAGTTTACATACCATGTTTTCCTGTCTTGCAGCAATGAAGCCATGCGGTTGCTGCATATAGATATCTTCAGTAAGATCTCCATTCTGGAATGCAGTTTTGACATCCATTTGCCAAATCTCATAATCACGGTATGCTGCTACAGCTAGCAGGATCCTAATGGATTTAAGCATGGCCACAGGCGAAAAGGTTTCCTCATAATCGATGCCCTCTTTCTGAGTGTACCCTTTCGCCACCAGACGAGCCTTGAAGGTCTCACTGATTGGTACATCAAAAACAGCCCAATCCGACACCTAGTGTAGTATCATAGTCGAGTCTAGGGGTCGGGAGTAACTTTCCATTTTCGCCCATCAATCTCCAAGATCCAGGGCAATACTGGAAATCTGGTCCAGTTCAAAGATTCAATTAATCCTACACTGTATGTGCCTAAGGTCTCACCCTGGTAGCTGAGACAAGCCACCCCAACCGACTTGGTGGCACTACAGTGTCAGCCTTGTCAGGATAGGTCTCCCCAGACCGACCCACTGGCTATGAACATTCTAAACTAACACGAGTCTCATTAAGTGTCCAGTTTAAGGGTATTACACAGAAACATACCAAGGGAACATGAATCAAATATGTATCTTTATTCATTTACAATAAACTCACAAAGTACATCATTCTGATTGAAGCTAAGGGCATACAAAACTGTCTAACAGCTCCCACTTGCACTTAGGTCCAATCAGGTACTAGCCGGAGTCCCATGCTTTCCACGTGTTTCTCAAACACTTTCTGTGATAGTGGCTTTGTCAATGGGTCTACCACATTCTCCGCTGATGCTACCTCTTTACACTATCCTCCCGTAGGTCCAGCGTTGTCATACAACAGTGGAATGGGTGATGTGCTGAATTCCAAATTCAGGAATGAACACCTTCATTCATAAGGCAGCCTCACTTACGGCAATGCTTTCGGCTTGGGTTGTGGACTATTAATTTGCTACTTAGGACCCCTGTTTGCTGACATTCAGGAAACAACACACGATCCTATCGTGAAAACATATCCAGATGTAGACTTTCTATCATCTGGGTCTGATTGGAAATCGGCATCTGTATACCCTTGGATCTGCAGTGAGCTACCGTCGAATACTAGACAAAACTCTTTTGTCCTTCGAAGGTACTTAAGTATGTTTTTCACAGCAGTCCAATGCTCCTGCCCTGGGTTGGCCTGAAATCTGCTTACTACACTCACTGCCTGAGCTATGTCAGGACAAGTGCACAGCATGGCATACATGATGCTCCCTACGGCTGAGGCATAAGGAACGTCTTTCATGCCATCAATCTCCTCAGACGTCTTGGGAGACATCTTCTTGGAGAGAGTGACTCCGTGCCTGAAAGGAACATTTCCTTTCTTGGAGTTTTCCATGCTGTATCTTTTGACTATTTTGTCAATGTAAGCAGATTGGGATAATCCTATTATCCGCTTCGATCTATCTCTATAGAGTCGAAGACCCAGTATATAGGAGGCTTCTCCAAGGTCTTTCATGGAGAATTGCTGCGAAAGCCATACTTTCACCGTAGTTAACATTCCCACATCATTCCCAATGAGTAGAATGTCGTCTACATACAAAACCAAGAAGGTAACCTTATCCCCACTGTACTTCCTGTAGACACAGGGTTCATCTAGATTCTGCTCAAAGTCAAACGATTTGACAGCAGAGTTAAAACGGATGTTCCAACTTCTAGAAGCTTGCTTAAGCCCATAAATGGATCTGTTAAGTTTACATACCATGGTTTCCTGACCTGCAGCAACGAAGCCTTGCGGCTGCTGCATATAGATATCTTCAGCAAGATCTCCATTCAGGAATGCAGTTTTGACATCCATCTGCCAAATCTCATAATCATGGTATGCTGCTACAGCTAGCAGGATCCTAATGGATTTAAGCATGGCCACAGGCGAAAAGGTTTCCTCATAATCGATGCCCTCTTTCTGAGTGTACCCTTTCGCCACCAGACGAGCCTTGAAGGTCTCAACTTTACCATCGGGGCCCTTCTTCCTCTTGTAAATCCATTTGCAACCGATTGCCTTTACCCCGGAGGGCGGATCTACTAGAGTCCAGACTCCATTGGTCTCCATTGAGTCCATCTCTGCCCTCATGGCCTCCACCCACTTCAGGGAATCTATGTCCAACATAGCTTCTGCGTAAGTCACGGGATCCTCCTCACTAGTCAAGGTTTCCACCAGGTAACTATCCTGGTCATAACCATAACGGACTAGTGGCCTGGATGCCCGAGTGGATCTTCTAAGTTGGTCACTACCTGGAACTTGTGGGATATCTCCCACTGCTCCTGAGCTCTCCTCATCCAGAATAACTTCCTGACGATGGGTGTCCAGGATATAGTCGGTCTCCAAGAACTGTGCATTTCGACTGCAGAACACTTTCTGCTCACTTGGGTCATAGAAAAGGTAACCTACAGAGCCTTTTGGGTAGCCTACAAATAGGCAACGGCTGGTCTTAGATTCCAACTTGTCTGCACTCGTTCTTTTAACGTGTGCTGGACAACCCCAAATTTTCAAGTGTCTGACACTTGGTTTCTTTCCGGTCCAAAGTTCATATGGAGTATTCGGAACCGATTTGGTTGGAACCCGAATCAGCACGTAAATCGCAATAATGCATAACCCCAAAAGGATGTGGGTAACTCTGAGTGTATGAGAAACGACCGGACCATATCTAATAAGGTCCTATTCCTCCTCTATGAAACACCGTTAAGTTGTGGTGTAGCAGGAGGAGCTAATTGTGATACTATCCCATTGTCCTTTAAGTAGTCCCTGAATTCGTCAGAGAGATATTCGCCACCTCGATCGGATCGAAGGGCTTTAATTTCTCTCCCTAACTGTTTCTCGACCTCTTGTCTAAACTCTTTGAACTTTTCAAAGGATTCAGACTTGTGTCTCATTAGGTACACGTAACCATATCGTGAAAAATCATCTGTGAAGGTGATGAAATACACGTGTTGATTTCGTGTCCTAACACTCAGGGGACCACATACATCAGTATGTATTAGGTCAAGTGTGCCTGTACATCTTTCAGGCTTACCGTCAAATGGCCGTTTCGTCATCTTGCCTTGTAGGCAAGGCTCACAGGTGGGAAGATCTTCTACAGCTAGAAAATCCAAAGGACCATCCTTTACCAACCTTGTGATTCGGTCAACACCGATGTGGCCAAGTCGGTAATGCCACAGACACGTGGGATTAACTGTATCACGGACTCTCTTCTTGGTGTTTTCAACCGACGTAGTTTCGGTTATGTTAGTTTCTAGAGAAGGATGTAGAACATAGAGACCGTTCTCCAGTTCCCCATATGCGATGAATCTGTTATTCCTTTTAATAGTAATCGTATTACTAAAGAAGACAGAATAACCATCTGCACACAGTTTTGAGACAGAAATCAAATTTCTTCTTAAATTTTGTACATAAAGACAATCTTTCAGCACAATTATTCCTTCTCTAAAACATAATTCCACGGTTCCTATGGCCGTGGCTGCCACAGTTGCAGTAGTCCCCAAGTAGAGTGTTACTTCTCCTTCACTCAGCCTTCTGCTTAACTTGAACCCCTGCAGTAAGTTACACGCATGAGTTGAAGCCCCGGAGTCGATATACCAGGACGCAGAAGCTACCAATAAATTGGTTTCTATAACACAAGTTTCGTAGTTACCTTTCTTGGATTCCAGGTAGGCAGGACAATTCCTTTTCCAGTGGCCGGTCTTCTTGCAGAAGTGACAGGCATCCGATGCTTTGTCTTTCTTCTGCTTCTTGCTTTTAGTGGTTTTCTTCTGAGGCTTCTTTGCCTTCCTCTTTCTCTTGCCTCTCTTGCCTGCTTCAACAAGCATGGCTACAGGCTCATCCTTTTTAATCAGTTCTTCAGCTCTTTGCAACATATTGCTGAGCTCTTGTAAGCTGACATTCAGCTTGTTCATGTTATAGTTCATGATGAACGGATTAAAGGAAAGAGGCAAAGAGTTAAGGATAGCATCTATCTGGGTTGCAAGGTCCAGCCCGGATCCAAGAGCCTCCAGTTCATTGATGTATCCCATCATCCGAAGACAATGGTCGTGAACTTGTTGGCCCTTGGACATTTGTGTGGTCATGAACTGTTTCAAGACCTTTTGTCGAGTAGAACGATTCTGCTCTTCATACATCGTCCTGAGACTGTCCAATATGTCCTTGGCAAGTTCGATCTGATCGAACTGCCTCTGTATCGGATTGTCTAGCGAGGCAATGATGTAACACCGGGCAAGGGAGTTTTTCTCCTCCCATTCTTGATAGTCTCTCCTTCGGGCCTCAGAAGCCCTATCTCCCGGACGCTCCGGGGCAGGATTCTTTGCCACTTTATCAAGTTTTTCAGAAGCAAGGACCAGCATAAGGTTTCTATACCAGTCAGCATAGTTTGGGCCTTTCAACTTGTTGTCATCAAGTAGCTTTGCAAATGATCCGTTTGCCATTTTCTGATAAAAAAGCAAACATCAGCCCACGACCTAATTTTGATTCATGTTCATTTCATAGATAAGGATTTTAATCTACGATCCATTTCCATTTATTCATCTCTGAGATTTCCCTCCTTTCTCAGTGACGGAGACTACGGGTTGTCTCTGGAAATGTGGGAAATCACATAGGGTGCATGAAACCAACTGTTTCATCTGCATAACCCCACCACCTTTCTGTGAAGGATCATATCCACTCATCATATGAGTTTTCCCTTTGGCCTCTGTCAGACAAGGTTCAGAGCCGTTTTCAGGTAAACCTTTCTGTCCAGTGAGTGCTTACCCGTCATATTCGTGAACGCCAAGGTACCGTGAGAGAGTTCCCATTTTCTGGTGAAGCCCCTCCCACATCGGTCTATGACGCCCCTATCATCTTATGAAACACTTAGACAAGCCCAACAGCAAATGGATAGCCCATTTTCTGGTGCGTTTCCTCATTACTGAAGGACCCATCTTCGTGCTAATGATGGAAGGCCTTTAGAGAGTTCATCATATGAATCTCCCTATCACATGCACTCATATTATCTGGAGGGAACAGATAATTACGCCCTAGTTTTATCTTTAGGTCAAACCAAAGTGGCTCCCACTGACTTTCATAAAGCCAGATTTTGGTGGGCCTAAATCGGCTAGGGTTCCGCACGAGACCTCATGATGAGGTGTGGGGCCCACCACGGAGGGAGGTCATCCAATGACCAAAAGGGACACCATGGCAATGATGTGCATTCAGCCATGCTGTGCGAAAGAGCCACTGTCGATTGAGTATGGGCCAAGTACTTATGGCCCATGTATGTAGCACATCTCACATCCATACATCACATGCAGGGATAAATTGATCCAATCAATTAATTATCTGTAAAGCCCATTTGAATCCCATTTTAAATCCATAATATTAACCATTAACATTATCTAGGTATATGGGCCGAACGGTTCAACCCATATAGCTTTAAGGGTTAAGTGGGCTTTTAGCAGTTTTAACTGTTTAAAACTGGGCCTTTACAGGTTGGGCCGAATTAACCATTCAATTAAATATCAATCCTTAGGCCCATTAGTGGGAAAATTAGGGCTGACTTTCAGCCTTGATTAAACCCTAGATTTGGTCCAAACAATTTGAACCAATCTTGGTTCGAATGGGTCTAGGGTTTGATTTTTAATTAAATCTTTAATTCAAAAAAAATAATCTGAAATTAATTACTGATAAAAGAAAAGCAACAATCAGTAAATCAGGGCTGTTCGCACAATCCATCCTGCAAAACAGAGGTTAGATCACAGAATGCAGTTTCATAAACTGCAAATCGCAGATAGCGATTCTCCCATCCGCGAAATCTTCTTCTCTGCGATTTCTCCCTTTCTGCGCCGCCATCTTCGATCCATAATTAAAATAAATAGAAATCCTATTTCTATTAATAATTACAACAGATCGAATACCTATACATTGAGTCTAAAAATAAAAAAAATATTTACAGACCAAATGTAATAAATAAATCAAGAAACTGCAAATCTTGCAGGTTCCCTGCGCAAACCAAGATTTCGATCTCCTCTTGTACGAACAGCCCATAAATCAAGAAAATCATAAAGAACAATTCTAAATAATAATCAGATTTATAAAATTAATTTCAGATTATTCGCCCGTTAATTTTGGGAACAAATTTCCCAAAACCCATATCTGCGCAAATCGGGTAGAACACCTTCTGCCTATTTGCGCAGGTTCAGATCTGAAACAAATTGGTTCAAGATTTGAACCATGGCTCTGATACCACTGAAGGGATGAGAGATCCATCCTATGGACGCCCAAAGATTGCGGAATAAGGGGCGAATTTCAAAAATTTTATCCCTCCCTTCAACTGGGAATCGTATTCCCCATTTAGAAAATCATATTTTCAAGGATCAATCTTGAACCATAAACTGAACCAGATCTGAACCAAAAGGAGTGGGAGAGGATTATACCTGATACGGAGAAATACTATCTCCCAATGGAGGTGTTCACGCCCAAGGAAGGATCCAAAATCTGCTCCCACTGAAGATGGCGCAGTGCAGGGTGGAGCAGAATCAGCAACGTTCTTCAAAAGAACTTGATCCTTCGTAAGGATCAACTGGACGACTTGAGTACAGCTCCAACCAATCTTTTCCCTAAAAGATTGAAATCAAGATCCAATCTTGATTGCTCCCAAGAACTGGAGATCGAACTGAAGGAATGGCAAAAGTAGGAAGGTGGCGGCAGGAGAGAATTCGCAGTATGCAGGAAATCTCTTAATCTCTCTTTCTTTGAGAGAAGAATGTTGTTGATGATGTAAAAGGCTGCCACCCCCTTCCCCTTTTATAATCTCAAAGGGATCAGTTCCTAATCAGATTAGGAGTTGCTAATCCAAATCATATTTGGGTTAGAAGTCCCTTAGTGATAAGGGATAATCCTTATCTTATCTGCAAATCAGATCAGCTGTCTCCTAATCTAATTAGGAGGTTTCCAGATCTAAATCTTATTTAGATCTTGGACTCTCTGAGTGGATAGGGTCTAAGCCCAATCCTTTTAGCTGACCCACTTCAGAATTCGCCCCCTTTAAATGACTGATCAAATCAGCCCAGTTCGAAATGGGCTTAAGGCCCATTAAGGTTATGTACTCAAAAACCTTCCAAATTGCTGCCCAGTTGGGCTTCCTTGTATGGCGTGGGACCCAAGCATTGATCAACACATCAGCCACATGGGTTCAGCCCAGCCTTTGTTACAAGGGCTAGCCGAATGCACTGCTGAAGACAGTGTACCCCCTGAAACCTATCAAATGAGCTCTATGGGCCCAACACTTACACTAAGTGGTCCCTGGGCCAAGCCACCTTGTAACACCCAGGGACTGTGGGCAGATGCAAGATTAGCCCATCAGGCATTATCCTCAATGGTCTTACACTTAACCTCTCAGCCCATAATGATCATACACTGCCCGACAAGAGAGGACCTCTCCCTCGGCTGCAAGGAACAGTGTTGCACTCTCCACTTATATGGATCCCGGGAATTAAAACCTTCTTGCAAACAATTTAGAAACCATACATATATACTTTTATATCTTATATAAAATATATTTTGCAAAACAAATCTCAACGGTTGAAATCGGCTGCCGGCAGTCTTGGTTTCCATCAGTGAGAGTGCATCCCCGATCATTACCTTTGTCCGACAAAGGGGCTGATCCTGTCACTATGATCACCCACTCAGATGAATTCTCGGACTGTCCCAACATACCCAGGTTTTGACCCCCTCTAAGGATCTCACTGATTGGTACATCAAAGACAGCCCAATCCGACACCTAGTGTAGTATCATAATCGAGTCTAGGGGTCGGGTGTAACTTTCCAGTTTTGCCCATCAATCTCCAAGGTCCAGGGCAATACTGGAAATCTGGTCCAGTTCAAAGATTCAATTAATCCTACACTGTATGTGCCTAGGGTCTCACCCTGGCAGCTGAGACAAGCCACCCCAACCGACTTGGTGGCACTACAGTGTCAGCCTTGTCAGGATAGGTCTCCCCAGACCGACCCACTGGCTGTGAACATTCTAAACTAACACGAGTCTCATTAAGTGTCCAGTTTAAGGGTATTACACAGAAACATACCAAGGGAACATGAATCAAATATGTATCTTTATTCATTTACAATAAACTCATAAAGTACATCATTCTGATTGAAGCTAAGGGCATACAAAACTGTCTAACAATCAAGTCTCCTGCCCAAACTATTCCGTAGTTTGGAAGGCTAAGTGAGCACATAACCTTAATGGACCTAAAGCCCATTTCGAATTGGAACTGATTTGATCAGTTAAATAAGGGGTGAATTCTGGGATTGGATTAGCAGATAGGATTGGGTGTTAACCCTATCCACTCAGAGAGTCCCGATCTAAATGTGATTCAGATCTGGAAATCTCCTAATGAGATTAGGAGTAGGTTGATCTAATTTGCAGATAAGATAAAGGTTTACCCTTATCACTTAAAGGGAATTCCGATCCAAATATGATTTGGATCAGCAACTCCTAATGAGATTAGGAGTTGATCCCTTTAAAGTTATAAAAGGAGGAGGGGGCAGGAGCCTTTAGAAGATATACATTCACATCCTCTTTAGAGCTGAAATCACAAAAGGAAGAATTCAGCAATCTTGCGAAATTCTTTCTTGCCGCCTCCTTCCTGTCGCCGCCTCACCTACCTGTTCGATCTCTAGTTAGGTGGGAGAAATCAAGATTGGATCTTGATATTAGTTTCTTGTGAAGGAACTGATAGGAACCTGTGCTCACGTGCAGTCCTGCTGATTCTTGCGAAGGATCAGGTTCTTGGGAAGAACACTACTGACTCTGCTCCATCCTGCACTATGCCATCTTCAGTGGGAGCAGTTTTTGGTTCCTTCCTTGGGCGTGAACACCTCCATTGGGAGATATTATTTCTCCATATCAGGTATATCCCTCTCCTACTGCTTTTGTTCAGATCTACTTTGGTTCTTGGTTCAAGATTGATCCTTGAAAAATATGATTTTTCTAAAATAGGGAATACGGTTCCCAGTAGGATGGAGAGAAATTTTTGAAATTCGCCCATTCTATTCTGCAAGATTCGGGCGTCCATACGATGGATATCTCATCCCTTCAGAAGGGAAAAGTTCAGCCTTGATTCTTGTCATTGATCATTGATGCAAGGATAAATTCATATGTTTATGAATAAATTGGTTATAGCGATTAACAAGCTCTAACAGCCAGCCTTTACTCGTATTTTTCGGCAACCAAAACAAGCTCTTTGACTGCTTCTCTTATTAATAGATAGTCCTAAACAAGCTCTTATGATTTAATCTATTAATAGCATTAAGAGGAGAGAGACCCAATTCTAGTCAGCGATCTCACAAGATCGGACCGTTTAAACTAGATCATATATCCTCCTAACATAAATCGAAAACTTGTCTATAATCAATTTATGTTAGTTGCCACCATGATTAAACCTACCATTCATATACGAAATTGGAGGTTTAATCGGCCATAGATTATTCTCATTGAATAAGCAAGGGATCCTTCTTGCTTAATCAATAAAATCCTGACAGGAAATCGCAGAAAACATATGAATACCCATAAACAATGAACTGAAATAAAAGTCAATTAGATCTCACAATGTTTAAGAATCAATGCTTTCCTAACCTTTCAACTAGAAATCAAAAGCTTACACACACTTCATGTAGAAATCGTAGCTTCCAGATGAGGGGGGCGTATTCTGCTTCTTTTCTCCCTTCTTGCTGAATTCTTGTTTCCAAGCTTTGATGATCCTTGGGTGCTAGTCCGCCCCCCTTTATATAGCCTTAGGAGGGAGCAGTTTTTAGCTCCTCTTAGGAGTTCTCTTTCTCAGAAATAGAAAGTCCTATTTCCTAATTCAGATCTAATCTTATCCTTATCTTTAAATAGAAACTCTTAACTAAGTTGGACTCTAACTCTTTTCTTTCTTTAAGATTACAACCGAATTCTATTAGGAATGATCAGTGGGCCCTACTACTGCATGCTGAATTGGGCTGGTCTTCTCTAGCGAACTGGGGCTTCTCTGCGAATTGGGCTTTGCTACAATCTGGGGTTCTCTGCGAATTGGGCTTCTCTATGAATTCGTAGAGAATTTGGGCCCAATTGTGCCCTCGATGCAGTCGGAATATATCAAAACTCAAAACATGAAATTTGTAGAGCCTTTCCGTATCTTTCCAATTCATCTTGAATCATCTCAATCGGAGTCCAGATGGGAGAGTTATGCCCAAATTACCACGCGGCGCCGAAACTGTGCAAAATTACCCGATTAGCCTTGTTTTTCACATAATGCTTCCTTTCGTGCACTAAATCGAAATATAAGAATAGTGAGTCCAATTAGGCACTAAATATGTATAAAAGACTGAATATTAAGGGATAAAAATATGATAATTTTCATTTTCATGAAATCCCCCAACACTTAGACCTTGCCCGTCCTCGGGCAAGACAAAGTTCAAGCAAAATAAGCAAACTATTCTGCCAGACTTTAAACTCAATCTTCCTTCATCTTTTCCCACAAATATCCTAGGTCAGTTATTGCAAACTGTTAAGTCAATACGACCAAGTTATACTCAACTCATCTATTAGCCAATCCCTTATTTACTACTACAAACCAGGTGGTAAACTGGGGAAAACATTTTTACTTCCTCTCTCTCTCTTTTTTTTTTTTTGGTGGAAGTGAGTGCATTATATGCTCCATGTCACTTTTAGGATTACTTGGTTAGTAGGTGCATCTTATGCTCCATCCTACCAATTGTAGTAATGGTAAAATATTTACCCCATTTACTTAAACCTGAATTTAGGACTAGCTTAAAAGGGATGGCTTCAGATGAATGGTGTACTCTCTGATTATATTTCTTTACTCAGTTCACAAGAATCTTCCCAGAACACTATTTCAATTGATTCCAAAAGAGTTGAGTTTGAAGGCTAGAGCAGATCGTCTAATTACTCGAATAGAGCAAATTGAACCATCTGGTTGGAAGGAATTCTTGCAGGTATCAATAAGATATCGTTTCCTTTTAGAAAACAAATATTTTTCTATAGCACTTCTCTTATTACTCGAGAAAATATTCCCTTGTGTTGCATTAATACAATTCATTGTGTTCAACCAACATATTGCTTCTTCTATACGCTCATGGGACTTTGCATCTCCTCTTTTAATACTCCCCCTGGTTGTAGTTAAGGCTCAGTTTGGGAAGAGTACAAATACAAATATGTTCAATACAAATACAAGGCTTGTAAATACAATATACAGTACAAATACATGATGTCCTGCATCAACTGGAACCTGTAGGGGCCATCAATGAAGAGGGTGAAGAATCATTTGCATGGAAAATTTTTGAGAACACGGTTTTGGAGCTAGAGAGGATTAATTCTAGGTTTGAAGAGTTTTAGGAAGGCTCCTCTTGTAGTGAGAAGATTCAGAAACCATCGATCTATTTGGGATTGGGCCAAGCAAGAAGGTTATGAAATCAATGGAAGTTCTTAAGATGAAGTACAGAGTTCATGTTCTGGATTGCTGGATATTTGGTGTCTAATGGGATTTTGTTTTCTTTGTTTTTCGGATGGACTAGTTTTTTTCTTTGTTTGAGCTTGCTGTATGGAAGTTTTTATTTGCTGGGTTGTATGGTTGTCTGGGTTTGAATGTTTTTTAGGCTACCCTGTGGTTGGATAATTTGGTGTCTGGGGTGTTTCTTTTGCTTGGTTGTTTTTGTTAGACAGTTTTGTATGCCCTTAGCTTCAATCCGATTTGATGTACTTTTGTTATTTAGTGTAAATAAATAAAGTGCATGTTTGATGAATGTTGTTTGGTATAATTCTGTGTAAGACCCCAAAACTGGACACTTATAGAGACTCGTGTTAGTTTTAAATGTTCACAGCCATTGGATAAGTCTGGGGAGATTTAACTTGCCAAGGCTGATACTGGTGTGCCGCCAAGTGATGGGATGGCCTGTCTCGGCCACCAGGGTAAGACCCAAGGCACATGCACTATGGGATTACTCGAATCCTTGAACCAGACCAGATTTCCATGAAGGGATGAGAGATCCATCCTATGGACGCCCAAAGATTGCAGAATAAGGGGCGAATTTCAAAAATTTTATCTCTCCCTTCAATTGGGAATCGTATTCCCCATTTAGAAAATCATATTTTCAAGGATCAATCTTGAACCATAAACTGAACCAGATCTGAACCAAAAGGAGTGGGAGAGGATTATACCTGATACGGAGAAATACTATCTCCCAATGGAGGTGTTCACGCCCAAGGAAGGATCCAAAATCTGCTCCCACTGAAGATGGCGCAGTGCAGGGTGGAGCAGAATCAGCAACGTTCTTCAAAAGAGCTTGATCCTTCGTAAGGATCAACTGGACGACTTGAGTACAGCTCCAACCAATCTTTTCACAAAAGATTGAAATCAAGATCCAATCTTGATTGCTCCCAAGAACTGGAGATCGAACTGAAGGAATGGCAATGGCAGGAAGGTGGCGGCAGGAGAGAATTCGCAGTATGCAGGAAATCTCTCAATCTCTCTTCCTTTAAGAGAAGAATGCTTTTGATGATGTAAAATGCTGCCGCCCCCTTCCCCTTTTATAATCTCAAAGGGATCAACTCCTAATCAGATTACGAGTTGCTAATCTAAATCATATTTGGGTTAGAAGTCCCTTAGTGATAAGGGATAATCCTTATCTTATCTGCAAATCAGATCAGCTGTCTCCAAATCTGATTAGGAGGTTTCCAGATCTAAATCTTATTTAGATCTTGGACTCTCTGAGTGGATAGGGTCTAAGCCCAATCTTTTTAGCTGACCCACTTCAGAATTCGCCCCCTTTAAATGACTGATCAAATCAGCCCAGTTCGAAATGGGCTTAAGGCCCATTAAGGTTATGTACTCAAAAACCTTCCAAATTGCTGCCCAGTTGGGCTTCCTTGTATGGCGTGGGACCCAAGCATTGATCAACACATCAGCCACATGGGTTCAGCCCAGCCTTTGTTACAAGGCCTAGCCGAATGCACTGCTGAAGACAGTGTACCCCCTGAAACCTATCAAATGAGCTCTATGGGCCCAACACTTACACTAAGTGGTCCCTGGGCCAAGCCACCTTGTAACACCCAGGGACTGTGGGCAGATGCAAGATTAGCCCATCAGGCATTATCCTCAATGGTCTTACACTTAACCTCTCAGCCCATAATGATCATACACTGCCCGACAAGAGAGGACCTCTCCCTTGGCTGCAAGGAACAGTGTTGCACTCTCCACTCATATGGATCCCGGGAATTAAAACCTTCTTGCAAACAATTTAGAAACCATACATATATACTTTTATATCTTATATAAAATATGTTTTGCAAAACAAATCTCAACGGTTGAAATCGGCTACCGGCAGTCTTGGTTTCCATCAGTGAGAGTGCATCCCCGATCATTACCTTTGTCCGACAAAGGGGCTTATCCTGTCACTATGATCACCCACTCAGATGAATTCTCGGACTGTCCCAACATACCCAGGTTTTCACCCCCGCTAAGGATCTCACTGATTGGTACATCAAAGACAGCCCAATCCGACACCTAGTGTAGTATCATCATCGAGTCTAGGGGTCGGGTGTAACTTTCCAGTTTTGCCCATCAATCTCCAAGGTCCAGGGCAATACTGGAAATCTGGTCCAGTTCAAAGATTCAATTAATCCTACACTGTATGTGCCTAGGGTCTCACCCTGGCAGCTGAGACAGGCCACCCGAACCGACTTGGTGGCACAACAGTGTCAGCCTTGTCAGGATTGGTCTCCCCAGACCGACCCACCGGCTGTGAACATTCTAAACTAACACGAGTCTCATTAAGTGTCCAGTTTAAGGGTATTACACAGAAACATACCAAGGGAACATGAATCAAATATGTATCTTTATTCATTTACAATAAACTCATAAAGTACATCATTCTGATTGAAGCTAAGGGCATACAAAACTGTCTAACATTCCAGTATTGCCCTGAACCTTGGAGAGAGATGGGCAAAACTGAAAAGTTACACCTGACCCCTAGACTCGATTATGACACTTCACCAGGTGTTGGATCAGGCTATCTTTGATATGCCAATCAGTGAGATCCTTAGCGGGGATCAAAACCTGGGTATGTTGGGATAGTCTGAGAATTCATCGGAGTGGGTGATCATAGTGACAGGATCAGCCCCTTTGTCGGACAAAGGTAATGATCGGGAATGCACTATCTTTGATGGAAACCAAACTGCCAGCAGTTGATTTCAATCGTTGGAATTTCGTTTTGCAAAATTAATATATATATATGTATATGTACGGTTTCAAAATGTTTTCAAATGGTTTTAATTCCCAGGATCCATGTGAGTGGAGTGTGCGGCACTGTTCCTTGCAGCCGAGGTAGAGGTCCTCTCTTGTCGGGCAGTGCTTGATCATTAAGGGCTGAGAGGTTATGTGTATGACCATTTAGGATAATACCTGATGGGCTAATCTTGCGCCTACCCATAGTCCCTAGGTTTTTATACGATGGCTTGGCCCAGGGACCACTTAATGTAAGTGTTGGGCTTTTAGGGTCCATGTGATGGGCTTAGGGGTTTACTGAGCTTTTTAGTGAATTCGGCTGGGCCTTGTAATAAAGGCTGGGCAGAACCCATGTGGCTGGTGTGTAGATCAATACTTGGGTCCCACACCATACAAAGAAGCCCATCTGGGCAGCAAACTGGAAACTAGTTAAGCACTGAACACTTATCCACTGAACACCCATCTATGGGGCGGATCTGAGATAAATGTTAGCAAAAGGATAGGGCCTTTTAACCTTATCCACTCTGGGAGAGCAAATTCAAATCAGATTTGAATCTGGTATCCTCCAGATAAGAATAGGGATTATCAGATAGGATTAAGATAATCCTCTATCCAAATACTGATTTGGATTGGGATAACTCCTAATTAGGAGGTTTCTTAATCAAGAAGAAAAGAGGAGAAACCCTAAGAAAAACATATCAGATTTCGAACCAGGGGTGAAAAGCAAGAAAGCTTCCTGCGAACTGAGATTAGATCTCATTCACACTCCATAAACAAGAGAAGCAATTTCAGCCATCTTCGTCCTTGGAGTACTTCTCCAGCCGCCGCCATTCCTTCTTGCAAGATTTGATCTTTGAAGAAAAAAGAAGTCAAGAAATCAGTTCGTGACATTAGTCTTGCAGAAAAGACTAAAAGGGATTCGGTGTTCAGAGTTTCCAGAGGATTCTTGCGAAGGATCCAGTGTGTAGGATGCACTCTGCTGGTTCCGTTCCACCCACAGCTGTGTCATCTTCAGCAGGAGCGGATCTTGGTGTCTTCTTTCGGCGTGAACACCAACTTCGGGAGATACTACTTCTCCGGATCAGATATATTCCTCCCTTTTCTTTTTGGTTCAGATCTGGTTCGATTATGGTTCAAGTAGGATCCTTGAATATTGTATTCTAAATTTAGGATATATGATTCCATGTTGGAAGAAGGTAGGAAAATTTTTGAAATTCGCCCACCCATTCCGCAACCTTCTTGGCGTCCATTAGATGGATCCTACCATTCTTTTAGTGGTATCAGAGCCACAGGTTCGACTCTTGAACCAAAAGAAAATCAGATCTAAACCTGCGCAGATGGACAGAAGATGTTCTGCCAAGATTTGCGCAGATTGTTTTCTTTATTTCTAGAAATTGTTTCTTGTTAAGGGTGATTGATCTGAAATTAATTTTTGTTAAATCCAAAATTTATTTAGAACTGTTCTTTATTTATTTTGATTTAATGGACTGTTCGAACCTAGAGATCGCAGTGCAGATTTGGCGCAGATGGTCTACGCACCCTTTTTCATTCATTTTATTCATTTCGGTGTGTAAATAATTTTTTTTTATTTTCTAGACTGAATGTAAAGAATTTGATCAAGAATGTAATTAATTAATAGAGATGGGATTTCTGTTATTTTTTTCTTGATTAAAGAAGAAGGAAGAAGATGGCGACGCTGGAAATTAGTAGATGGAGAAATCGCTTTCTACAATTTGCAATTTGTGAAACTGCAACCTTAGTGATTAACCTTTGTTTTGTAGGTGGTGCGAACAGTCCATAGTTGATTTGTGATTGTTGAAAATCATTTTTTTTTTAATTTCAGATCTTTCATGAATTAATTCTTGAATTGAAAATCAGTTTCGGACCATTTCGGACTAGATTGGACCAAAACTGTTTGGACCGAATCTAGGGTTCGAAGGGGACTGTTTTTCAGTCCATATTTCTCACACTTGCTGTTCCAAATCTAATGTTCAATTACAGGGACTAATTTGGCCCACCTGTAAAGCCCAGTTTTAAATGGTTAAAACTGCAAAAGCCCACTATTGTGAGAAAAGTTGTATGGGCCGAACTGCTAATTGTGATTCAGCCCATATACCTAGTCGACATTAATTGTTAATGTTATGGATTTTAAATGGGTTGTTCAATGGACTTTACAACAGTTAATTGATTGGATCAATTGTTCTTTTACTTGTGATGATTGGATGTTTGATGTGCTGTGACCATGGGCCATAAGCACTTGTCCCACGAAGACTCGTTAGTGGCTCTTGTGCACACCATGGCTGAATGCACATCATTGCCATGGTGTCCCTTAAGGTCATTGGATGACCCCTCCTTGCTTGGTTGGCCCCACAACCCTGAAAAGGGATGCGTACGGAACCCCTAGCCGATTAAGGCCCACCAGAAATCTGACTTTATGAAAGTCAGTAGGAGCCACTCTGGTTTGACCTAAATTAGAACTAGGGCGTAATCTTGTTCCCTCCAGCAAATATGAGTGCATGTGATAGGGAGATCCATATGTTGGACTCTCTAAAGGCCTTCCGTCATTAGCACAATGATGGGTCCTTCAGTAATGAGGAAATGCACCACAAAATTGGGCTATCCATTTGCTATTGGATCTGTTAGATTGTTTCATAAGATGATAGGAGCGTCATAGACCGATGTGGGAGGGGCTTCACCAAAAAATGGGAACTCTCTCATGGTACCTTGGCGTAACCTGAATATGATGGGTGAGCACTTACTGGACAGAAAGGTTTACCTGAAAATGGCTCTACCTTGTCCGACAAGGGCCAAAGGGAAACTCATTCAATGAGTGGATATGATCTGTCACAGAAAGGTGGTGGGGTTATGCAGCTGAAACAGTTGGCTTCACGCACCCCATGTGATTTCCCACATTTCCAATGACATTTCGTCGTCTCCGTCACTGAGAAAGGAGGGAAATCTCAGAGATGAACAAATGGGAATGGAACATAGATTAAAAACCATATCTATGTAGGTAACATGAATCAAACTAAGGGTGTGGACTAACGTCTTTGTTGTTTCATCAGAAAATGGCAAACGGTCAATTCGCAAAGCTTCTAGATGATAACAAGCTTAAAGGCCCAAACTATGCCGACTGGTACAGAAATCTTATGCTAGTCCTAACTTCTGAAAAGTTAGATAAGGTGGTGAAAAATCCTGCCCTGGAGCATCCGGGTGATAGGGCTTCTGAGGCTCGCAAGAGGGACTCCCTAGCCCACTGCTTTGTCATTGCATCACTAGACAACTCAATATAGAGGCAGTTCGATCAGATCGAAGTAGCCAAGGACATATTGAATAGTCTAAGGATGATGTATGAAGAGCAGAACCGTTCTACTCGACAGAAGGTCCTGAAATTGTTCATGACCGCGCAGATGTCCAAAGGGCAGAAAGTTCATGACCATTGTCTTCGGATGATGGGCTACATTAACGAACTAGAAGCTCTTGGATCCGGGCTAGATCTTGGCACGCAAGTGGATGCCATCCTGAATTCTTTGCCCTCTTCCTTCAATGCGTTCACAATGAACTACAACATGAATAAGCTGAATGTCAGCATCCAGGAACTCAACAAAATGTTGCAGAGGGCCGAGGATCTACTCAAGAAGGATGAGCTTGTGGTTATTCTTGTTGAAGCTAACAAATCAGGCAAGAAAAAGAAAAAGGCAAAGAAGCCCTACAAGAAAGCTACAAAACCCAAAAAGCAGAAAAGAACAAGGCATCTGATGTCTGTCACTTCTGCAAGCAGACCGGCCACTAGAAGAGGAACTATCTTGCCTACCTGGAATCTAAGAAAGGTAACATCGAAACTTGTGTCATATAAACTAATATGTTAGTTACTTCTGTGTCCTGGTGTGTTGACTCCGGGGCTTCAATTCTTGCGTGTAACTCACTGTAGGGGTTCAAAGTTAGCAGAAGATTGAGTGAAGGCGAAATGACACTATTCTTGGGAACGACTGCAAGTGTTGCAGCTACGGCAATAGGAACCGTAGAATTAGTTTTTAGAGAAGGAGTGCTTGTACTTAAAGATTGTCTTTATGTACAAAACTTGTGAAGAAATTTAATTTCTGTTTCTAAACTGTGTGCTTATGGATATACTGTTTATTTTAGTAATGTGATTACTGTTAAACGGAATAACAAATTCTTCGCATGCAGGGAACTAGAGAACGTCTTTATGTTCTACATCATTCTCTGGAAACTAATTTAACCAAAACTACGTCGGTCGAAAATCCCAAGAAAAGGAATCGTGATACAGTAAATCCCACGTGCCTCTAGCATTACCGACTTGGCCATATCAGTGTTGACCGAATCACAAGGGTGGTAAAGGATGGTCTTTTGGATTTTCTAACCGTAGAAAATCTTCCCACTTGTGAGCCTTAACTTCAAGGTAAGATGACTAAGTGGCCATTTGATGGTAAGCATGAAAGATCTGCAGGCACACATGACCTAATACATACTGATGTATGTTGTCCCTTGAGTGTTAGGACACGAAATCAACACGTGTATTTCATCACCTTTACAGATGATTTTTCACGATATGGTTACGTGTACCTAATGAGACACAAGTCTGAATCCTTTGAAAAGTTCAAAGAGTTAAAATAGAAAGTCGAGAAACAGTTAGGGAGAGAAATTAAGGCCCTTCGATCGGATCGAGGTGGCGAGTATCTCTCTGACGAATTCAGGGACTACCTAAAGGTCAACGGGATAGTGTCACAACTAGCTCCTCCTGCTACATCTCAACTCAATGGTGTTTCAGAGAGGAGGAATAGGACCTTGTTGGACATGGTCCGGTCACTTCTCATACACTCAGAGTTACCCACATCCTTTTGGGGATACACATTAGAGACTGCTATCTACGTGCTGAATCGGGTTCCAACCAAATCAGTTCCGAAAACTCCATATGAACTATGGACCGGAAGGAAGCCAAGTGTAAGACACTTGAAGATTTGGGGTTGTCCTACACACGTTAAAAGAACAAGTGCGGACAAGATGGAGTCTAAAACCAGCCGTTGCCTATTTATAGGCTACCAAAAAGATTCGGTGGGTTATCTATTCGATGACCCAAGTGAGCAGAAAGTGTTCTGCAGTCAAAACGCCCAACTCTTAGAAATCGAGTACACCCTGGACACCCATCATCAGGAAATAGTTCTTGATGAGGAGAGCTCAGGAGTAGTGGGAGATGTCCTACAAGTTCCAGGTAGTAATCAACCTAGAAGATCAACTCGGGTATCCAGACCACCAGTCCGATATGGTTATGACCAGGATAGTAATCTGGTGGAAGCCTTGACTAGTGAGGAGGATCCCGTAACTTATGCGGAAGCTATGTTAGACATAGATTCCCAGAAGTGGGTGGAGGCCATGAGAGCTGAGATGGACTCGATGGAGACCAATGGAGTCTGTACTCTAGTAGAT
Source organism: Nelumbo nucifera (assembly GCF_055504915.1). NCBI lineage: Eukaryota > Viridiplantae > Streptophyta > Magnoliopsida > Proteales > Nelumbonaceae > Nelumbo > Nelumbo nucifera. The sequence goes on from NC_142652.1 coordinate 70,516,719, forward strand.
CCGCCCTCCGGGGTAAAAGCAATTGGCTGCAAATGGATCTACAAGAGGAAGAAGGGCCCCGATGGTAGGATTGAGACCTACAAAGCTCGATTGGTGGCGAAAGGATATACTCAGAAAGAAGGCATCGATTATGAGGAAACCTTTTTGCCTGTGGCCATGCTCAAATCCATTAGGATCCTGCTAGTTGTAGCAGCATACCATGACTATGAGATTTGGCAAATGGATGTCAAAACTGCGTTCCTGAATGGAGATCTTAGTGAAGATATCTACATGCAGCAGCCGCAAGGCTTCATTGCTGCTGGTCAGGAACACATGGTATGTAAACTTAATAGATCCATATATTGCCTTAAGCAGGCTTCTAGGAGTTGGAACATCCGTTTTGATTCTACAGTCAAAACATTTGACTTTGAGCAGAATCCGGATGAACCCTGTGTTTACAAGAAGTCCAGTGGGGATAAGATCACCTTTTTGGTGTTGTATGTGGATGATATCCTACTCATTGGGAATGATGTAGGAATGTTGACTTCGGTCAAGGTATGGCTATCACTGCAGTTCTCCATGAAAGATCTTGGAGAATCTTCGTATATACTGGGTCTTCGACTCTATAGAGATAGATCGAAGCAGATAATTGGATTATCCCAGGTTGCTTAGATTGACAAAATTGTCAAAAGATACAACATGGAGAACTCCAAGAAAGGAAATGTTCCTTTCAGGCATGGAGTCACTCTCTCCAAGAAGATGTCTCCAAAGACTTCTGAGGAGATTGAGGACGTGGGAGACATTCCCTATGCCTCAGCCGTAGGGAGCATCATGTATGCCATGCTGTGCACTCGCCCGGACATTGCTCAGGCGGTGAGTGTGGTAAGCAGATTCCAGGCCAACCCAGGGCAGGAGCATTGGACTACGGTGAAGAACATACTCAAATACCTTCAGAGGACAAAAATGTTTTGTCTGGTATTCGATGGTAGTTCACTACAAGTTCTAGGGTATACTGATGCCGATTTCCAGTCGGATCCAGATGATAGAAAGTCTACATGTGGGTATGTTTTCACGATAGGATTGTGTTGTTTACTAGAAAAGCAGTAAACAGGGGTCCACTGCAGATTCCACAACCGAGGCCGAGTACATTGCCGCAGTTGAAGCTGCCAAGGAAGCCTTGTGGATGAAGAAATTCTTACACGAATTGGGAGTGATTCCGTCCTGCACATCACCCATCCCGTTGTTGTGTGATAACAATGGAGCGATCCCCTTGGATAAAGAGCCTCGGGCCCACTCGAGGTCAAAGCACATCGAGAGGAAGTAACATGTACTGCGGGAGATCGTTGGTAGAGGGGACGTCCTTATTCAGAAGGTAGCATCAGCGGACAATGTGGCAGACCCATTGACTAAGCCACTAACACAGAAGGTGTTTGAGAAACACGTGGAAAGTATGGGACTCCGGCTTCTACCAGATTGGATCTAAGTGCAAGTGGGAGATGTTAGATAGTTTTGTATGCCCTTAGCTTCAATCCGATTTGATGTACTTTTGTTATTTAGTGTAAATAAATAAAGTGCATGTTTGATTAATGTTGTTTGGTATAATTCTGTGTAAGACCCTAAAACTGGACACTTATAGAGACTCGTGTTAGTTTTAAATATTCACAGCCATTGGATAAGTCTGGGGAGATTTATCCTACCAAGGCTGATACTGGTGTGCCGCCAAGTGTTGGGATGACCTATCTCGGCCACCAGGGTATGACCCAAGGCACATGCAGTATGGGATTACTCGAATCCTTGAACCGGACCAGATTTCCAGTATTGCCCTGGACTTTGGAGACGGATGGGCAAAACTGGAAAGTTACACCTGACCCCTAGACTCGATTATGACACTTCACTAGGTGTCGGATCGGACTTTCTTTGATATTCCAATCAGTGAGATCCTTAGCGGGGATCAAAACCTGGGTATGTTGGGACAGTCTGAGAATTCATCTGAGTGGGTGATCATAGTGACAGGATCAGCCCCTTTGTCACACAAAGGTAATGATCGGGAATGCACTCTCTCTGATGGAAACCAAACTGCCGGCAGTTGATTTCAATCGTTGGAATTTTGTTTTGCAAAATTAATATATATATATATATGTATATGTACGGTTTCGAAATGTTTGCAAATGGTTTTAATTCCCGGGATCCATGTGAGTGGAGTGTGCGGCACTGTTCCTTGCAGCCGAGGGAGAGGTCCTCTCTTGTCGGGCAGTGCTTGATCATTAAGGGCTGAGAGGTTAAGTGTAAGACCATTTAAGATAATACCTAATGGGCTAATCTTGCACCTGCCAATAGTCCCTGGGTTTTTATAAGATGGCTTGGCCCAGGGACCACCTAATGTAAGTGTTGGGCCCATAGGGTCCATGTGATGGACTCAAGGGTTTACTGAGCTTTTCAGTGAATTCGGCTGGGCCTTGTAATAAAGGCTGGGCCGAACCCATGTGGCTGGTGTGTAGATCAATGCTTGGGTCCCACGCCATACAAAGAAGCCCAACTGGGCAGCAGACTGGAAACTAGTTAAGCACTGAACACTTAATGGGCCAAAAGCCCATTTCGAGCTGGGCTGATATGATCACCCATCTATGGGGCGGATCTGAGATTAATGTTAGCAAAAGGATAGGGCCTTTTAACCTTATCCACTCTGGGAGACCAAATTCAAATGAGATTTGAATCTGGTAACCTCCTGATAAGAACAGGGATTATCAGATTTCGAACTAGATTTTGAACCCTAAGAGAAACATATCAGATTTTGAACCAGGGGTGAAAAGCAAGAAAGCTTCCTATGAACTGAAATTAGATCTCATTCACACTCTATAAACAAGAGAAGCAATTTCAGCCATCTTCGTCCTTGGTGTTGTCCTCCAGCCACCACCTTTCCTTCTTGCAAGATTTGATCTTTGAAGAAGAAAGAAGTCAAGAAATCAATTCTTGACATCAGTCTTGCAGAAAAGACTAAAAGGGATTTGGTGTTCAGAGTTTCTAGAGGATTCTTGTGAAGGATCCAGTGTGTAGGACACACTCTGCTGGTTCTGTTCCACCCACAGCTGTGTCATCTTCAGCAGGAGCGGATCTTGGTGTCTTCTTTGGGCGTGAACACCAACTTTGGGAGATACTGCTTCTCCGGATCAGGTATATTCCTCCCTTTTCTTTTTGGTTCAGATCTGGTTCAATTATGGTTCAAGTAGGATCCTTGAAAATTGTATTCTAAATTTAGGGAATATGATTCCCAGTTGGAAGAAGGTAGGAAAATTTTTGAAATTCGCCCACCCATTCCGCAACCTTCTTGAAGTCCATTAGATGGACCCTACCATTCTTTCAGTTTTTTGGTTTTGTAGTTTGGTTGGGAGTACATATGTTTTTTCTTTCTTTTGGGTAACTTCTAGTTACCTTCCTTACTTCTTTTTATTTCTTATAATAAATTTTATTTTATTACAAATTAATATTTGTTTGTATAAATAAATTAATGTTCTTTGTTGCTGTTAAAGAAATGTTCACTTTCTTTCCTTAATGGGTAATTAATAATTTAACTTTTTCTACTATTGGATTCTTGTTTGGAGTTGCTTCACCTGCAACATGATATAGTTTAACCTACTCCTTGCAGGTTCGCTATGAAAGCAAAGCAATGGTGTTGTCCAACAAAACCAAGAATTTCTCATTCAAAATGAAGATTCTCCAGCTTTATGTTATGGACGCATTCCTTGGGAAACAATATCATCGCCGCCGGAAACAACAGGAGCCTGACCCACCGCCAGCAGCAGTAGTGATTCAATGATCCTCGTCCTACCTAGTTTGGCAATAGCAGATTAGATTAGATCATCTTGCTTGTTCTTATCTTATTGTTATTATCTTATTCTATTGCTCTTATCTTATCTTATTAGTGGATTATTAGATTAGGATTAACTTATCTTATCCTTAGCAAGATAGAACTGGAAGTCTCCCTATTCAGCAAGGAGACTCCCTAAGATTAGGACTCTTGTAATCTCCTATTTAAGGAGACACCATTATTGAATGAGATATTGAATATTAAGTTAAAGAAGTGAGTTAGGAGTGTTTGGTGATCTCTTGAACAAATCACCAAGGTGCCAAGATAGGTTCATCAAGAGCAGGAAGGAACAAGGGAAAATAGGAGGTTTTCCCCGTGGACCAACCTGTGACGAGATCCTATTCTCAGGCCCTAGACAACTTGGTATCAGAGCAAGGTGTCATGGGAGTTCTAATGCAGCTGCCATCCAAGGTGTCATGTGTTGCAGCTAAGAAGAAATTTGATTTTTGTCTCAAAACTGTGTGCGGATGGATATTTTGTCTTTTTCAGTAATACGATTACTATTAAAAGAAACAATAAATTCATCGCATATGGGGAACTGGAGAACAGTCTATATGTTCTACATCCTTCTCTAGAAACTAACATAGCCGAAACTACGTCGGCCGAAATCCCCAAGAAAAGAGCACGTGACACAGTTAATCCCACGTGCCTGTGGCATTACTGACTTGGCCATATCGGTATTGACCAAATCACAAGATTGGTAAAGGATTGTCCTTTGGATTTTCTAACTGTAGAAGATCTTCCCACTTGTGAGCCTTGCCTTCAGGGTAAGATGACAAAGAGGCCATTTATCGGTAAGCCTGAAAGATGTACAGGCACGCTTGACCTTATACATACTGATGAATGTGGTCCCCTGAGTGTTTGGACCCGTAACCAACACGTGTATTTCATTACATTCACCGATGACTATTCTCGGTATGGTTACGTGTACCTAATGAGACATAAGTCTGAATCCTTTGAAAAGTTCAAAGAGTTCAGACAAGAGGTCGAGAAACAGTTAGGGAGAGAAATTAAGTCCCTTCGATCAGATCGAGGCAGCGAATATCTCTCTGACGAATTTAGGGACTACTTGAAGGTAAACGGGATAGTATCACAGTTAGCTCCTCTTGCTACACCACAACTTAACGGTGTTTCAGAGAGGAGGAATAGGACCCTATTAGATATGGTTTGGTCACTTCTCATCCATTCAGAGTTACCCACATCCTTTTGGGGATACGCATTAGAGACTGCGATATATGTGCTGAACTGGATTCCAACCAAATCGGTTCCTAAAACTCCCTATGAGCTTTGGACCGGAAAGAAACCAAGTGTACGACACTTGAAGATTTGGGGTTGTCCGGGTCACGTTAAAAGAACCAATCCGGACAAATTAGAATCCAAGACTAGTCGTTGCCTATTCGTAGGCTTCCCAAAGGGCTCAGTGGGCTACCTATACTATGATCCAATTGAGCAGAAGGTGTTCTGCAATCGGAATGCGCAATTCTTGGAAAATGACTACATCCTGGACAATCTTCGTCAGGAAATTTTCCTTGATGAGGAGAGCCTAGATGCAGTGGAGGTGTCCCACTAGTTCCAGGTAGTGACCAACGTAGAAGACCTACCCGAGTGTCCAGGCCACCGGTCCGTTTTGGTTACGTTTAGGATAGTTACCTGGTCGAAACTTTGACTAGTGAAGAGGATCCCGTAACTTATACGAAAGCTATGTTGGACATAGACTCCCTTAAATGGGTAGATGCCATGAAAGCTGAGATGGACTCAATGGAGACCAATGGAGTCTGGACTCTAGTGGATCCGCCCTTTGGGGTAAAAGCAATTGGTTGCAAATGGATCTACAAGATAAAGAAGGGCCCCGATGGCAGGGTTGAGACCTACAAAGCTCGTTTGGTGGCGAAAGGATACAATCAAGAAGAGGGCATTGATTATGAGGAAACCTTTTCGCCCGTGGCCATGCTTAAATCCATTAGGATCCTGCTAGTTATAGCAGCTTACTATGACTCTGAGATTTGGCAGATGGATGTCAAAACTGCGTTCCTGAATGGAGATCTTACTGAAGATATCTATATGCAGCAACGGCAAGGTTTTGTAGCTGCAGGTCAGGAACACATGGTCTGTAAGTTGAATAGATCCATATATGGACTCAAGCAAGTTTCTAGAAGTTGGAACATCCGATTTGACTCTACGGTCAAAAAGTTTGATTTTGAGCAGAATCCGGATGAACCCTGTATTTACAGGAAGACCAATGGTGACAAGGTTACATTTCTGGTTGTGTATGTAGATGACATTCTGCTCATTGGGAATGATGTAGGAATGTTAACTACAATAAAAGTATGGCTATCACAACAATTCTCCATGAAAGACCTTGGAGAAGCCTCCTATATACTGGGTCTTCGACTCTATAGAGATAGATCGAAGCGGATAATAGGATTATCCCAATCTGCTTATATTGACAAAATAGTCAAGAGATACAACATGGAAAACTCCAAGAAAGGAAATGTTCCTTTCAGGCATGGAGTCAATCTCTCCAAGAAGATGTCTCCAAAGACCCCTGAGGAAATCGAGAGCATGAAAGACGTTCCCTATGCCTCAGCCGTAGGGAGCATCATCTATCCCATGCTGTGCACTCGTCCTGACATCGCCCAGGCAGCGAGTGTAGTAAGAAGATTCCAGGCCAACCCAGGGCAGGAGCATTGGACTGCTGTGAAATGCATACTTAAGTACCTTCGAAGGACAAAAGAGTTTTGTCTAGTATTCGATGGTAGTTTACTACAGATCCAAGGGTATACAAAATGCGAATTTCTAGTCGGATCCGGATGATAGAAAGTCTACATCTGGATATGTTTTCATGATAGGATCATGTGCTGTTTGCTGGAAAAGCAGCAAACAGGGGTCCACAACAGACTCCACAACCGAGGCCGAATACATTGCTGCAAGTGAAGCTGCCAAGGAAGCCGTGTGGATGAAGAAGTTTGTTCATGAATTGGGAGTAGTTCCATCAAGCACATCACCCATCCCATTGTTGTGTGACAACAATGGAGCGATTGCTCAGGCTAAGGAGCCACGAGCCCACTCGAAGTCAAAGCACATCGAGAGGAAGTACCACGTACTCCGGGAGATTGTTGGTAGTGGGGATATCTTGATTCAGAAGGTAGCATCAGTAGAGAATGTAGCAGACCCATTGACTAAGCCACTGACACAGAAAGTGTTTGAGAAACACGTGGAAAGTATGGGACTCCGGCTTATACCAGATTGGACCTAGGTGCAAGTGGAAGCTGTTAGATAGTTGTATGCCCTTAGCTTCAATCAGAATTATGTATATTATGAATTTATTGTAAATGAATAAAGTACTCATTTGATTCATGTTCTTGTGGTGTGTTTCTGTGTAATACCCTTAAACTGGACACTTAATGAGACTTGTGTTAGTTTAGAATGTTCACAGCCATTGGGTAAGTCTGGTGAGATTTATCCTGCCAAGGCTGACATTGATGTGTGGCCAACTGTTGGGGTGGCTTGTCTCAGCTACCAGGGTGAGACCCGAAGCACATGAAGTGTAGGATTAACAGAACCTCTAAACCGGACCAGATTTCCAGTATTGCCCTAGACCTTGGAGATAGATGGGCAAAACTGGAAAGTTACACCTGACCCCTAGACTCGATTATGATACTGCACTAGGTGTTGGATTGGGCTGTCTTTGATGTACCAATTAGTGAGATCCTTAGCGGGGGTCAAAACCTAGGTATGTTGGGACAGTCCGAGAATTCATCTGAGTAGGTGATCATAGTGATAGGATCAGCCCCTTTGTCGGACAAAGGTAATGATCGGGGATGCACTCTCTCTGATGGAAACCAAGACTGCCGGCAGCCGATTTCAATTGTTGAGATTTTGTTTTGCAAAATATATTTATATATAAAGATATATATATATGTTATGGTTTCAAAATGATTTGCAAAAGGTTTTAATTCTCGGGATCCATGTAAGCGAAGAGTGAAACACTGTTCCTTGCAATCGAGGGAGAGGTCATCCCTTGTCGGGCAATGTTTGATCATTATGGGCTGAGAGGTTAAGTGTAAGACCATTGAGGATAATACCAGATGGGCTAATATTGCATCTGCCCACAGTCCCTGGGTGTTACAAGGTGGCTTGACCCAGGGACCACTTAGGGTAAGTGTTGGGCCCATAGAGCCCATAAGATGGGTTTCAAGGGATGCACTGTCCCTAACAGTGTATTCGGCCAGGCCTTGTAACAAAGGCTGGGCTGAACCCATGTGGCTGATGTGTAGATCAATGTTTGGGTCCCACGCCATACAAGGAAGCCCAACTGGGCAGTAGTTTGGAAGGCTAAGTGAGTACATAACCTTTAATGGGCCTTAAGCCCAATTCGAAGTGGGCTGATTCGATCAGTCAATTAAAATGGGCGAATTCTAATATGGATCGGCTGATAGGATTGGGCCTAGACCCTATCCACTTAGAGAGTCCAAGATCTAAATGTGATTTAGATCTGGAAGCCTCCTAATTAGATTAGGAGATGGCTGATCTGATCTGCAGATAAGATAAGGGTTATCCCTTATCACTTAAAGGGACTTCTAATCCAAATATGATTTGGATTAGCAACTCCTAATGGGATTAGGAGCTGATCCCTTTAAGATTATGAAAGAAAGAAAGGGGCGACACAGTTAGTGATTGATGTTCAATTCTCTTCAAAGCTGAAAATCACAAGAAGAGAGATTTTTGCACCCTACGAATTCTCTCTTGCCGCCTCCTTCCTGCCGCCGCCATCACCTTCAGTTTGATCTCTAGTTCTTGGGAGAAATCAAGATCTGATCTTGATTCCAATATTTTGGGAAAAGATTGGTTGGAGCTGTACTCACCAGCCATCCAGTTGATTCTTGCAAAGGGTCAAGTTCTTTTGGAAGAACATTGCTGATTCTGCTCCATCCTGCACTGCGCCATCTTCAGTGGGAGCAGATTTTGGATCCTTCCTTGGGTGTGAACACCTCCATTGGGAGATATTGTTTCTCCGTATCAGGTACATCCTCCCTCCTACTCCTTTTGGTTCAGATCTGATTTTGTTCATGGTTCAAGATTGATCCTTGAAAATTTTTTTTCTAAAATAGGGAATTCGATTCCTTGCAAAGATGAGAGAAATTTTTTGAAATTCGCCCAGTCCATTCCGCAAGACTTGGGCGTCCATGTGATGGATATCCCATCCCTTCAACGACACCACCCTAGCCTTCTCCTCAGCTTATCATCCACAGACCGACGGTCAGACGGAGGTGGTCAACCGCACGATGGAGATGTATCCCCGTTGCATCGTAGGAGATCAACAGCGACGGTGGTGGACCCTCCTCGCTTGCTGTCCTATGAGCCCGGTTCTACTCGTTTGGAAGAAATTGATCACTCCTTACAAGAACGTGACGCCCTCCTAGCCGACATCCACCTTCACTTATAGCAGGCCCAACTCCGAATGAAGATCAATTATGACAAGCACCACTGGGAACTATCGTTCAAACCAGGACAATTTGTTTGGTTAAAAATCCAGCCCTACCGGCAACGCTCCTTGTGCCACAAGGCTGCCCCAAAACTGGCCCCTAAGTTCTATGGGCCCTTCAGGGTTCTACGGCAGATTGGCAGTGTGGCCTACCAGCTGGAATTGCCGAAGAACAGCCGGATCCATGATGTTTTCCACATCTCCTTGCTGAAACCATTTACGGGTGATCATCCAGACCAAGTCCCCTCCCTGCCACCCTTGAAAGATGGCAAACTTGTTCCCCAGCCTAAGGCTCTCACCCGCTCTCATTTCAATCGAGGAATTCTTGAAGTCTTGGTGGAATGGGGTAGCTTACCATCGGGCGAAGCCACCTGGATTCCATTGGTAGAGTTCCAAGCCACGTATCCAGAGTTCGAGCTTGAGGACAAGCTCTTAGTCCAGGAGGGGAGTAATGTTTTGGACGCATTCCTCGGGAAACTGTATCATCGCCGCCGGCAGCAACAGGAGCTTGACCCACCGCCAGCAGTAGCAGTGATTCAATGATCCTCGTTCTACCCAGTTCGGCAATAGCAGATTAGATTAGATCATCTTGCTTGTTCTTATCTTATTCTATTGCTCTTATCTTATCTTATTAGTGGATTATCAGATTAGGATTAACTTATCTTATCCTTAGCAAGATAGAACTGGAAGTCTCCCTATTCAGCAAGGAGACTCCCTAAGATTAGGACTCTTGTAATCTCCTATTTATGGAGACACCATTATTGAATGAGATATCGAATATTCAGTTAAAGAAGTGAGTTAGGAGAGTTTGGTGATCTCTTGAACAAATCACCAAGGTGCCAAGATAGGTTCATCAAGAGCAGGAAGGAACAAGGAAAAACAGGAGGTTTTCCCCGTGGACCGACCCATGACGATATCCTATTCTCAGGCCCTCAACACTTTACCAGGTCTTAAAGGTGCTTTTTCTATTTTTTTTGGATCTAGACTGAAAATATGATGTTCTTTGTGCGATCTAGATTGAAAAGATGATGTGTTTTGGGTTAAGACCTTTGAACTCCCCAAATTCAGTTTCCGGTGTAGGGTTATATGACCAGCTTATTCAACAGTATCAACAGCTTCAAAGTTAGTCCCAGTTTCAACTACAACAAATTTCGGTTGTGGGTCAGTCATATAGGGATCAGAGTGTAAAGCCAATGCAAACAGTGGCTGATCAATTTGGTTTGCTTGGTTTGTTGAGTGTCATAAGGATCAATAATCCTGATTCGACCTCCCTTTCTTTTCGGAACTGATCTGACAACGTTTGGGCTAAATTTGAGTTCAACTAATGATATTCACAAAAGATTTGCTTCGCCTTTGTCACATGAACCTACCAAGGGGGAGCCTGAGTACATCTTGCCAGAGTGTTACTATGCCGAACCGCCACCTGTGCTACATGTGAGCTATTTTGACCATTAAATAAGAGTATCCCCAACCCCATTAACCCCAAAAAAGAAAAAAAAATCTGACCTTTGTTGTGGTAGTTGCAGCAAGGGTATTTTGCAAAATTCCAGCTAGAGACATTGCTTTATATCTTTTACAGGTGTGCTTCCCCTTCCCCTTCCCCTTTCTAAATCTCTCATTTCCTTATGTCTTCCTTTGATAATTTCACTGACTTGGTAGATCATACATCTAATAAGAGATATTTTCTGTTCTGGTTACAGTATGCCAAAAGATGAGGCCCAGTTGTATGCTGCCAATGAATTGTATGTACATTCTATGCTTATCTATTTGGTTCTCTATATTCTATCCTTGACATCGCCAAATTATTCTTGTGAAAAACTCCCTTTAAGGTCCATTAGCCTTGGGTTCCTAGAGGTGAATTTCTTCTGTATTGTCCAGTCCAAACTGCAGAGGTGAATTTCATAAGAAGTTCAGACATAAGCTGACAAATGGAAAAAACATCTGGCTGCATTTGCAGCAGTATGCGTTCATGTACAGGTGGAACTACATCAGACCTCTAAGCTCCCACCTCATGGAACTTGCGGACTTCTTGAAACTATGATCTTGCACCAGCATAATATTACCTTGATGCATTCTGTTTTAAACATGCAAGGGCCATTCACAATTGGAATCAATTACTGGGAAGCCCACACATTTTCATATCTTTATTCCTCAATTACTGGGAAGCCCACCTCGGCCCAAGTTCTCAACATATCTACTAGGTTTATCTGACATGTCTGGAGTTTTCCCCTGGCATTAAGATCAATAGATCTTTGACCTGGCATTTGGATGTCAACAACAGATCTTCCAGTTGTTTGGTTCTATCCTTTCTATGAGAGAGTTTCTAAATTTTCATCCCTGTCCACTCTATCAGTTGTCCTTACAGCTTGGTCCTTATATGGGGCTTGGCTAAACCTATTAGGAGAAGAGTCATTTGGGCTCCCTAAGAAAACTGTCTCATTATTCCTCATGGAGATTGGTGGTTGAGATGAACCTCCTGCTTTAGCCCTTCCAGCAGTTTCGGATTTCTCATGGAAATTCTTTGTGTCAAAACCTCTTTTAGATTTGACTTTGGATATTCTCTCTGAGCTGTTAGACTGCTCATTCCCAAAGTCATCCTTCATTGCACCATCTATAACTATGCATGCCTTGGGTGTAAATAGTGGTTTTCTTAAGCCTTTGGGGGTTTATTGGGGATGCTAACATACTTGTGGTGATACCTTATCACCCTATATTGTACTTATGCCTTTTTTTGTTTTGATGAAAATTTCTCTTTATTCTTCACCAAAATAAAATCTATACTTGCATAAACTACTTTTGTGTAATGCATGATTGATATACATTATAAAACTAGGGGTGGAGCTAAATTTTACCTTGTAGGTTCCTTGGCCTTTTTTATTATGTATGAATGATATGCTGTTGGTTGTGCTTTATTTGTTTGCTTTTGATGTAGTGCCCATGTGGGTATTCATGTCAACCTTAGTTTCTTTTCCTATCTAATACAAGTATTTTTTGCAGGTCAAATTTGATCAAAAAATTAAAATGTTGAACATTTTCAAGATTTATGAAATTGATGTATCCATCCTGGATGATTTCGATTTTTACGAGGAAAGAGAGAAACAACAAGCCAGCTTGATGGCTGTCCTTGTTGTTGGTGGCAATGAGCATCGGAATCCAGTCTCACTATCTACTGACTTCATAAAACAGATGACCAAGAGATTTGTCATGCGAATAAAATTTATCATATTCTTATCTATGAATATTCAGTCTTTCCACTCTTAATTTACATTAAATTGGACTCATTACTCTGGTATTTTGATTCAGGGCAAGGAAAAAAGTCGCAAGAAGGAAAACAAGGCTAATCGGATGGTTTTTCATAGTTTCAGCACCGTTTAGTAATCTGGGCCTAACTCTCATATCCGAGCTCCGATTGGGCTGATTCAAGATGCACTGGAACGATATGAGCGAAATCTACAACTTTCATATTTTGGGTTTTGACAGATTCAGCCTGTACCGAAGTCAAACTCGGGCCCAAAGATGAAGCGGATCTGTAGTAAAGCCCAGCTCACAGCTGAAGCCCAATTCGCAGAAACGCCTTGTAGCAGCCCAAATTATTAAAGAAGCCCAACTCAAATTCAAGAATGAAGAGTCCAATCAGATTTAAATTTCAATGTAATTCTAGAAGGATAAGAGGATTGATATTACTAGATAATGTAGACAGTTTTTGTATGCCCTTAGCTTTAATCAGTTTTGATGTACTTTTGATATTTAATGTAAATAAATGAAGTACATGTTTGATTCATGTTGTGTGGTATACTTCTGCGTAAGACCCTAAAACTGGACACTTAATGAGACTTGTGTTGGTTTTAAATGTTCACAGTCGTTGGATAAGTCTGGGGAGATTTATCCTACCAAGGCTAACACTAGTGTGCTGCCAATTGTTGGGGTGGCTTGTCTCAACCGCCAGGGTGAGACCCAAGGCACATGCAGTGTAGGATTACTTGAACCCTTGAACCGGACCAGATTTCCAGTATTGCCCTGGACCTTGGAGATAGATTGGAAAAACTAGAAAGTTACACCTGACCCCTAGACCCGATTATAGTACTACACTAGGTGTCGGATTGGGCTGTCTTTGATATGCTAATCGGTGAGATCCTTAGCGGGGGTGAAAACCTGGGTATGTTGGGATAGTCTAAGAATTCATCTGAGTGGGTGATCATAGTGACGGGATCTGCCCTTTTGTCGGACAAAGGTAATGATCAGGGATGCACTCTCTCTAATGGAAACCAAAATGCCAGCAGTTGATTTCAATCATTGGAATTTTGTTCTACAAAATTTATATATATATGATATATATTTAAGTATGGTTCCAAAATGTTTGCAAACGGTTTTTATTCCCGGGATCCATGTAAGTAGAGAGTGCAGCACTGTTTCTTGCAGCCAAGGGAGAGGTCCTCTCTTGTCGGGCAGTGCTTGATCATTATGGGCTGAGAGGTTAAGTGTAAGGTCATTTGGGATGATACCTGATGGGGCTAATCTTGCACCTGCCCACAGTCCCTGGGTTTTTATAAGATGGCTTGGCCCAGGGACCACTTAGTGTAAGTGTTGGGCCCATAGGGTCCATGTGATGGGCTTAGGGGGTTCATTGGGCTCTCTAGTGAATTCGGCCAGGCTTTGTAACAAAGACTGGGCCGAACCCATGTGGCTGGTCTGTAGATCAATGCTTGGGTCCCACGCCATACAAAGAAGCCCAACTGGGCAGCAGTTTGGAAGACTTTTGAGCACATAACCATATTGGGCCTAAAGCCCATTTCGAACTGGGCTGATTTGATCTGTCATTATTAAGGGGCGGATCTGAGATTAGGATGAGCCCAAAAGCTTATCTAATCTGCAGATAGGATTAAGAAGAGTCCTAATCCAAATACATATTTGGATAAGGGGCAACTCCTAATATGATCAGGAAATCCTTTCTTAATCATTAATCAACTGGAAGAAACCCTAATCAAATTACATGAATTCGAACCCTAGGGAGACAGAATACACTGCATTTTTTGTGAGATAGGATCTCAGAAACCCTAGAGAAGAAAAGCAGTTCGCCACTTTCTTCTCCAGTTTTCTCCTATTGTTGCTGCCACCATTTGTCCCAATTCATTTTCTCTGTCAGAGAAAGATCAAGAAAAGTTCTTGATACCAGTCTTTGTTGAAAGGCTGATTCGGTTTGGTGCTCATTGTCATCCAAAGGATTCAGTGTGTAGGACGCACCTTGCTGGTTCTGTTCCACAGTTGCTATGTCATCTTCAGCAGGAGCAGATCTTGGTTCCTTCTTTGGGCGTGAACACCAACTTTGGGAGAAATGTTTTCTCTAGATCAGGTATAATTACTCCCTTGACTTTTGGTTCAGATCTGGTTCGGTTCTAGTTCAAGTAGGATCCTTATCTTGATTCTAAAATTAGGAAATGCGATTCCCAGTTGAAAGGTAGGTAGAAAATTTTTGAAATTCGCCCACCCATTCTGCAACTGTTTTGGTGTCCATACGATGGATTCTACCATCCCTTTCAGATAAGAGATAGTATAGGATTAGATCAAAACCAATTAGGACTTTCTAATTTTGAGGATAATCTCCTAAGAGGAGTTGGAGAGAGCCCCTCCTCCTAAAGCTATATAAAGGGGGGGTGGACCAGCTTGTGGCATCAATCCATCACTCAATTACTGAAGTTCCCTCTGAAGCAATCAAGGAAATCAGCATCAAGAAAGCTTTAAGAAGGAGGTGGCGGTAAGAAGAATAGAGGATTTCAGCTCCAAGGGCGACACCATGAGTTCAGCTTATGGGAATGACAAATTATCTTGGTTAATCTCTTTCATTAATATTCATTGGAATGGTTAGGTGGACCAATGGTCCTAGCGATATCAATTAATCGTTGCATATTCAGTTATTGATTACCCTTGCTTTCATTTTCTTTCTCTATTTTTAAGTTTTAGTAGTTCTTATTGTTGGATCTGAGTTTCAGTTGTCCAAATAATTAAGGAAGGTTGTAGTTCTAATACTTATTTTGTTAAATCCTTGTGGGAATGATATTTTTATACTACTTGATAACTAGTGCACTTGGTAGGGTTATATTTATAGCAATCATGTTTTTGGCGCCGTTGCCGGGGATTTAATCCTAAAATAATATTAGAACTTGTTAACCTTGGTTAATTTGGATTTTGCTCTTTATTTAAAGAAATGCTTAGGAAGTGTCCTCACCATGGAATATCATTTTGGCATCAAATTCAAACTTTTTATAATGGTATTACTCCATCTAATCGCTCAATTATTGATGCGGCTGCAGGAAGCACAATCATGAGGAAAACTCCAGAGGAAACCTATGATCTAGTGGAAGAAATGGTATCAAACAGCTACCAATGGAATAATGACTGAGCTGATCGAAGGGGAATGCATCATATAGATTCTTTTTCAACTTTATCTGCTCAGCTTACTAGTTTGAATAAAAAATTAGACAATCTTAGTGTTGCTTCAATAAATGTGTCATCTTATTAATCCATGTGATCTTTGTGGCCAATTGGGACATATAAATTCTGATTGTCTAGTAGGTAATCCTTTTGCTTCCCATGAAAGTGCTAATTTCATTTGTCATGGTGGCAGGCCAAATTTGAACCCTTATTCGAATACATACAATCCACGGTGGAGGAGTCATCTGAATTTTTCATGGAATAACAACCAACAACAAGCACCCATGGGATTTCAACAAAAGCCGCCCCCACAAGTAAAGAAGGGATTGGCTTATAGATGAGTTGAGTATAAATTGGTTGTGTTGACTAAATAGTTCGCAATAACCGACGTAGGATATTTGTGGAAAAAAGTGAAGGAGAGTTGAGTTTAAAAAGCGGTAGGATAGTTAGTTTGTTCTTGTTTTATTTTTGCTTGAATTTTGTCTTGCCCGAGGACCGGCAAAGTTTAAGTGTGGGGGGATTTGATGCGAATAAAATTTATCATATTCTTATCGATGGATATTCAGTCTTTCCACTCTTAATTTACATTAAATTGGACTCATTACTCTGGTATTTTGATTCAGGGCAAGGAAAGAAGTCACTAGAAGGAAAACAAGGCTAATCGGATGGTTTTTCATAGTTTCGGCACCGTTTCATAATATGGGCCTAACTCTAATATCCGAGCTCCAATTGGGCTGATTCAAGATGCACTGGAAAATAAGAGTGAAATCTACAACTTTCATATTTTGGGTTTTGACAGATTTGGCCTGCACCGAAGTCAAAATCGGGCCCAAAGATGAAGCAGATCCATAGTAAAGCCCAACTCACAGCTGAAGCCCAATTCGCAGAAATGCCTTGTAGCAGCCCAAATTATTAAAGAAGCCCAACTCAAATTCAAGAATGAAGAGTCCTATCAGATTTAAGATTCAATGTAATTCTAGAAGGATAAGAGGATTGAGATTACTAGATAAGAGATAGGATAGGATTAGATCAAAACCAATTAGAACTTTCTAATTTTGAGGATAATCTCCTAAGAGGAGTTGGAGAGAGCCCCTCCTCCTAAAGCTATCTAAAGGCGGGGCGGGCCAGCTTGTGGCATCAATCCATCAATCAATTACTGAAGTTCCCTCTGAAGCAATCAAGGAAATCAGCATCAAGAAAGCTTCAAGAAGGAGGTGGCGGCAAGAAGAATAGAGGATTTCAGCTCCAAGGGTGACATCCTGAGTTCTTTCTTTCCTCTTGTTTGTTTTATTTCCTTCATCATGAACTGATTTATTTATAGCTAAGGCTGTGGAAAGCCTAACCCTAACAATGAGTATATTTTTATCATTATGATTTATCCAAGATCGTGATTGCCATATAGTCTATGAGTTATTTGCTTAATGCGATTAGGAGTGGCAATCTCTTAATTGATTAGGTTTATATGAATGAATTGGGAGAGGAATTCATATATTAGACCACATAATTCATGGTGTGAATTAAATGGTATATAAGGATATATACACATGATTCATCTGAATGTATAAGTTTTTCTTGCACTTAATGCATTTCTATCTTGAGAACTCTAGTCAAGGGATCGAGGGGTGACTTGATAGAAGTAGGTTTAATATATCTTGGGAAAGAATATTAAATAAAATTGGAAAAATTCAGCTTATGGGAATGACAAATTATCTTAGTTAATCTCTTCCATTAATATTCATTGGAATGGTTAGGTGGACCAATGGTCCTAGCGATTTCAATTAATCGTTGCATATTCTGTTATTGATTACCCTTATTTCATTTTTTTTCTCTATTTTTAATTTTCAGTAGTTCCTATTGTTGGATCTGAGTTTCGGTTGTCCAAATAATTAAGGAAGACTGTAGTTCTAATACTTTTTTTGTTAAATCCTCATGGGAACGATATTTTTATACTATTTGATAACTAGTGCACTTGGTAGGGTTATATTTATAGCTATCAATTTGCTCAAGTTGTTAGGTTGGAAGAAAGTGGTAAAGAAGACCTGATAACAGATAAGGGTGGCTCTACTGTTGTTGCAGCTATGGGTGTTGGAGTCAAATATGAAGATGTGTTACATTATTCAAGAAGTTTTTTTTAAATGCCTTGTACCATTTTATATGTCAATTGAATATTGTATTTAAGCAATTTGTTTTGGATATTATAATAATTAATAATTTAATTAAAATTTTTTTATTTAAATTGATTTTTATGTATTATCTTCCATGAGATCTATATTAAACAGGTGCTAAAAATATAGAAATCAAATTGATATAAATAATGAAAAAAAAAACAAAGCCGGTGGTCATACAATTGCCGCCTTAGACATAAAAAAGGCCTAAGGTGGCATTCCGAAGAGTGAAGCGAAGGGAGATCCATCATATGGTTGGCCAAACCATACAGGGTGGTTGGGCAAATTTTCAAAAAATTTCCTTCTCCGTTTCGATAATCGTATTCCCTAATTTAGAAAAAGTGCATTTTTCAAGGTTCGTTCTTGAAACAAATCGGACCAAATCTCTAACCAAGGTTAAGGGAGGGATATACCTGATACGTAATCCACGAAAGTAGCTCCCAGCGTTGGTGCTCACGCCCAAAGAGGTCACCAAATCCTGCATCCACTAAAGATGACACATCATAGGATGAAGCAGGATCAGCAAAGCAATTCTTCTCCAAGAATTGCAATCCTTCAGCAAGGATCACGCAGGGGATATGAGCACAACTTCAGATTTGATTCTTCTAGCAAAATTAGAATCAAGAACAATTCTTGATCTGTCCAAGGCAATGGAGTTCGAACTGGTTTTGGCAAAAGTGTTTAACAGAAGGATTTCTCCCTCTATTTATAACTTCTCTAGATCAGCTTCCTAATCCTATCAGGAAAGGGTCCTTTGATTCAAATCTTTATTTGGATCTAAACTCTTAAGTTGGTAAGACATATCTTATCCTCTTGCTAATCCAGAAGAATATTTAAACTCAAATACGCCCACTTTTAATTAATCTCATTAACCCAGTTCGAATTGGGCTTTAGGCCCATTAAGTTATCAAGCTCACTTTCCTTTTGAATTTGCTGGCAAGATTGACTCTCTTTGTATGGCATGGGACCCTAACATTGACCTCCACAAAAGTCATATGGGTTCAACCTAGCCTCTGTTACAAGGTCTGACCGAATTCACTACTGAACATAGTGAACCCCTGAGCTTAATAGGCCCAACATTTACACTAAATGTTCCTTGGGTCTAGCCACCTTATGAAGGCCCAAAGACTATGGACTTATGTGAGATTAACCCATCATGTCTATAATCCCTAAATGGTCTTACACTTAACCTCTCAGCCCATAATGATCAAACATTGCCCAACAAGAGAGGATCTCTCCCTCGGCTGCAAGATGGATCCCGGGAATTAAAACCTTTGCAAACATTTTTCCATGAAAACATAATATATATATATATATATATCTATATAAATATATTTTGCAAACAAATCTCAAACATGTTTGAAATCCATTGCCGACAGTTTAGGTTTCCATCAGAGAGAGTGTTGTCCCTGATCATTCACATTGTCCGACAAAGGGGCTGATTTTGTCACTATGATCACCCACTCAAGTGAATCCTCAAACTGCCCCAACATACCCAGGTTTTGACCCACACTAAGTATCTCACTGATTGACATATCAAAGACAACCCAATCCAACACCTAATGCAGTACCATAATCGAGTCTAGGAGTTAGGTGTAATTTTCCAATTTTGCCGATCTATCTCCAAGGTCCAGGGCATAACTGGAAAATGGTCTGGTTCAGGGTTTCAAACAAACCCACACTAAATGTGCTTCAGGTCTCACCTTGGCAGTTGAGACAAGCCACCTCAACCAACTTGGCAACTCATTAGTGTTAGCCTTGGCAGGATAAACCTCCCTAGGTCTATCCAACGGCTGTAAAGATTTTAAACTAACACGAGTCTCATAGGTGTCCAGTTTAAGGGTATTACACAGAAACACACCATATATAACACGAATCAATTATGTACTATTATTCATTTACAATAAATGTCAAAAGTACATCAATCTGATTGGAGCTAAGGGCATACACTATCTAACAAAGAGGTCTAAGCTAGCGGTCCAGACAACCACATAAAAACGGAAGCAACACTTTGACGGACCTAAGGTGGCAGTCCAAAGAGATCTAAGCCGGCGGTCCAGACCGCTGCCTAAAAATGGAAGCGACATTTTGATGGACCTAAGGCGACGATCTAAAGAGATCTAAGACTGTCACCTTAAAACAAAAGCAACACTTTGACGAACCTAAGGCGGTGGTCCAAAGAGATCTAAGCCGGCGGTCTAGACCGCCGCCTTTATTAACTCTGAGCCGGCGGTTCTGACATGCCACTGGTTTAGGAATGATTTACGACTGCCACCTTTGACCATTTTTCCTGTAGTGAATATGATAACCTGTCTATGTTAGGGATTCCCTAATCAATCAACAAACTAAACGATAAACCTAATAATCCATCTTGTGACTACACTATTGTTAGGACACCGCAAGATACTACAACCCTCAAGATACTGCAGTCAAAGAGGGTAGAAAATTCATTTCATCTTAGAGATTCTATTCATCAATAGTGTTTAATAAATCCAATGATGAATAAAACTCAGTAGGATAAAAATCAGTTCGCATAAGATGCATATCCACATAGCAGTTGGGAGTATCGCACTACTAGTTGAGACTTCACTATTAATTATCCACATACCAGCTATAATGTTAACCGCCAAATTCCAACCTCTATTGGGATATTCTAGGTTTATGAAAAATGGAGTGATTTAGATCTCTCGTGATGAGTCTTACTCACCAAATGAATGCCCTACGATGTAACCTTTAGACTAGAAAAAAAGAGAACACAAACTAGAAACAACAAGATTACATCAAACAAAAGTCTCACTTTATTGATTAAAGAAACAACAAAAAGATACAGATTGGCTTTAAATGAGCAAAAGGAAATTGTATTTCCAACATCTCATTCTGTTCCTGTCTGTTGCCTTTTGTCAAGTGATAACTACTTGGATTAGTACTTCAATCCAAGGATGAAAGGTGCTCCGGTGTCTTTCAACCACTCATTTCCTAGAATGAATGGTCCGGCAGTGAAGCGAAGAGCCTCATTCCTATCGGTGATGACCTTGAAACCCTTCCATTTGACCCTTTGGACGGTATTAGCACCTGGACCACGGTTGTTATACTCAGCATAGAACAAAGTATCGAGTGCAAAGTTGCCACTCCATGGCATCCACCCTTCAGGTCTTATGAAATCACCAATGGCTGATTCCATGATAATTGTCGTTGCATATTTTTTCCATGGGCGGCCCAAGAATGAAGGGATCTTTAACTTATCAACGGAGAGCTGTTGATCTGGGACGATATTGCAGTTTTGGATCACAATACCAGTTTCCTCATTCTGGAACATCTTTCCTTGTGCTGTTACTGTGTTTTGCTGGTTGTCCATAGGCCTTCTAACGATGATTTGACAGTCTTGCATCACTGCTTTCGCGTTACCGAATATGAAGTCAATGGTGCCAGAAACAACACAGTTCTGATAGAATTGACGCTTGGCTTGGACATACAAGGTGTCTTGGTATCCATCCATTTTGCAATTGAAGAATGCCGCTTTATCACCTTGGACGCGAAGCGCCACTGCTTGGTGCCCTTGGGGACCGGCTGTGTTTTCGAATCCCATCGACTTGGCGATGAATCCATCCGCAATAACAGCTATAGAAGGAACAAACAATTATAAGAAAAGACTTATTAGAATCAAGTAGGAATAACAAAAGGAAAAGGAATGTTAGGCTGATAAGGTCCAACTTACAAAATGAGGCAGTCTGAAATGTTGAGATGCCTGCAGCGTTGCTCTTCTTTCCGGTGACAATTGTACTCGTTGGCCCATCTCCATACATGAAAATATTATTTTGACCTTTGGTAACTATAATGTATTCATCATAGGTCCCGGCTTTCACATAGATAACATATCTAGATACGCTATTCTTGGGGCATGCGGCAATTGCTTCAGCAATTGTCTTATATTGCCCACTACCATCCTTGGCTACCACTGCATTGGGTGTCAACTGTCCATTGCCATGCAGAGCTAAAAGCTTACGGTCCTTTAGTGTAAACCAAGTAGGGTAACCTTGTGCATCTAGAAGTCGGCGTCGAGAGTTGATGTGTGTGTCAAAGCGGATATTTAAGGCTTTGAGTATCGCAGACAACTCGGTGACGATGGTGAGGGCATTGCCAGTAAGTTGAGTGGCATTGAGGAGCCCATTCTCCATTGAACTCTTCAGCTTTGGGTGTTCGAATCCCTCGGTGCATGTCTCTTCATAAGACACGACAGCGCTCAACCAGTTCTTGAGCTCCGCAACAGGATCACTTGCTGGGTGCCTTTTAGGGTCATTCACCATGGAGATGGCGGATTGCAACTCGGAGATGGCATATTGCATCAATTCCTTGCAATCCCCGACTGCCATCTTATCGATGGAGCTATTGGCGTCTTTGCCTATAACACCAAACTTTTCCATTGCTTCTTGCACCTCCTGGACGATGGCCTCAAAGGCAGCCTTGAGGTAGTCATGGGGGGTAGAACTTTCATTTTTGGCTACAGGGGTAAGGGTTTTAATGCAAGAATCCTTGTAGTCGGCAGAGGCACAGATTGCACTGACACTTTTCATTGTCGTTGATGTACTACCGCTGGCAATGTCTTTTGCAGACAAGTCATCCTTGGGATGCCTACTTTTGTTTACACCAACAACGGTACCGATGACGACACCAACAACGAGGATTAGTGATATACCAAGGGCTATAAGCTTTCCCATTTCTCTAATTGCCCACTTTCACTTTCTCGCTCCGCTAAACAAACAGAGGTTGAGGTTCAGGAGCTAGCTAGTGTGTGAGAAGGTTTATAACATGCACGGTTAATCCCAATTTAGCATAACTACTAACTAAAGAACAACATGAAAGTTGCATTTAGAATGGGGACTTTGACTGTATATTATTGTTCCAAATTTCTTTAGGGAAACAAGCAGTTAGAGGTAGTTCCAAATTTCTTATTCACCATCGGTTCTCCTATAAGAACTCATAATTAATTAATCATATAGTACTTTTGACTTTTCTGTTTCCTCTTTCTATTTGTGTATTTGTATATCTATGTGGGCATTATCTTTGTGTTATGTGTTTCAACTTTAATTTAAAGCACAATCAGATTCCAAAAACATTTATATATACTATTAAATTTGCACATGCTTTACACATGGAAATTTTAGATGATAAAGATAGTATACATCCAAATTACTTTAAATTTTCTATATTTTTTTGTGTATAAAATAATTCTTTATTAGAGATGTATGTTCCAAGAGTTTTCTACAAAAATTATGTATTTTTTTGTAATTTTTTGTGCTTTTGTCTTTCTTTAATTTGTAGTATTTAATTATGACATAATGGTTTGACCCCATTTGACCTAGATGGATGAATTGCTTACCACCACCTAGACAGAAGGACAATTTCACTTTTTTGGTTAAATTTTGAAAAAAAAGAAATATATATCGTTACAACTATTGGATATAGACCTAACAACAGAGTTTATTGGTGAAAAATATCTTAAATATATCATTTAATGAGAGAGAATGGGGGTTGGCTACTCAAATATATGACTTAATGTGAGGGATTTGAATGAGGAGAAAAATATTAGTTCAAATTACTTTTTTGCCCTTACAATTATAAATGGACTTAATTCAAATTACATTTTTGACATTTCCTATATTTCCATATGTATAAGAATATTTCTTATTTATGGCACTTTTTTTTGTTTAATATGATAAATTACAATATTAGGTACGTGCCCAAAATGTTTTTATTCCAAAATTTATGTATTTTTTTTCATTTTATCCTTTTCATAATTTTTATTATTTAATTATGACATCAAATATTGACACATTTCACCTAAAAGTTGAACTGTTGACCTTGACCAAATAGGAAAGTAAATTTCATTTTTTGGTTGGTTTTAAAATTTGTATGTCATTTCCACTATCAATAAAAAGAATTCTTCTTTATGACTATTTAATATGATTAATATAAAATATCAAAGAAATGAACCATTTTTCTACATTTTTTATTTTTTAAATTTGTTTCTTTTTTAAATATTTTATTATTTAACTATGACATCATGGATTCACCCAATTGATTCAGATGGTTGAATTGCCTTACACACCAATTGGATGGAAGAATGATTTCATTTTTTTTGTTAATTTTCAAAAAGGATAAATTGTTGAAGCCTCCGTTGAAATTTTTAATTATTGATGCAATCTCCCCAAAAGTTTGGTAATTGCAATTGCCTCCCCTAAACTTTCTAATACAGTTGCAAGTAAATCCCCTCTCTTAGAATCCTCTAACAAGAGGTACACAAATGTCCAAAATACCCATGCAATTACTATTAAGGCTGGTTTTTGCATAACAAACAATACAAACTTTATGAAAAAATAAAAAGATGGAAGGGTTTGGGGTAGTGATTGACAAGAAAGGAAAATTGGGAAAATGAACATTTTAGACAAAGTAACTACATTTATATGCCTCTTATTAGAGGATTACAAGAGAAGGGATCTACTTGAGAGTATGCATGTTAGAAAGTTCAGGGGAGGTAATTGCAATTACTAAACTTTAGGGGAGGTTTCAACATTTAACCCTTTAAAAAACATGGGTTTCATATTGTTAAAAAGTATTTAATAAAGATCTAATTATTAGAATCTATTAAATAAAAAATACCTTAAATACAATATTTAATGTGAGAGAATGTGAGTGAATAACTTAAATATAAGACAATGAGAGAGAACTAAATGATGTGAAAAATTGTAAACGATATTACATTATTAGCCCTCAGAATCAAAGAGGGACTAAGTTAAAAAATATGGGTAGTTTAGTCATGTTAAAAAGGTTCCCAAATTTTTCTTTAATTTCTATATTTTTTTTTGCATTATATCTTGTTTTGAATTTTTATTGTTTAATTGTGGCAACATGAATTGGCCAATTTGAACCAAAATGGTTTAATTTCTTACCACCACCTAGATGAAAAACACTATTTTTCCATGTAGATTTTAAAAGTTTAAGTTTTTATGTTATTGAAATTATTAATTTATTATGTATGAATTTAATTAGTGGAATTTAGTGATGAGAATAAGATAATGCTTTAAATATATGATTCAATGAGGGTGAATGGGAGTTAATACCTTAAATGTGAGATTTAATGAGAAGGAATTGAATGCATTGAATAATAGTATTCAAATTACATTTTCTATCCTTATAATAAAGGGACAATATTTCAAAATGAAGGTATTGTAGTCAATAAAAATTCCAGAAATTTTAGAGGCTATTTGTACTTTTTATAGTAGTATAGATATATGTGTGTGTGTGTCATAGAAAGTGTTGTTTCACCACCCACAAGGGCACCTTTCCCTAAAAATACAAAGCAAGACACAAGGGGCTCATATTAATGAACATCTATTTTATGCCTCGTTCTTGGTACAAATGAGAATAACCAAATTCCATATTATACAAAAATAATGACGCATATGACATAATGAAAAACCAAGGCATGAAAATCACATAAAATGACTATGCTACATAACATAGGTAATCTTAATTTTTTTGTTAAATTTTAAGGAGTGAGCCTCATTACTAGAATGACAACAACTTTGCACAACAAAATGAATTTCATATAAAGTGCAAGGAACATGCTATGGACACAAATATGAGGATCTCCCTTTGTGACGAATAATGAATGAACAAACAAGTATTTCACAAACATGGGACCCACAGGTGGTGTGAGCCCCATTTGTATGGAACAGTGGCATGTTCACTCGTGATGGGTTATACTTATTCAAACTCGCACACTTGTGTATGTTCACACTAAATCTGGAGTTCATTGAAAGTAAGCTCTTGAATGGCTACTATTAAGTAATTAGTACAAAAAGTGTTACATGATATTTTCCAATTGCAATACACCACATGGGGATAAATTACAAACATATCAATCCAATACAATAATTCAAGATATGATATATAATGTCACTTGCCATGTTTTTACTCCAAAATCCTTATTCTAATTTTCTCCATTATTTGATTTTATTTTTTTGATTCTTCAAAAATTGATGTATAGCAAATGCCAAGTATAAATTTTCCATATATATTCCCAACCCAATCTATATCTATATCTATATCTACATCTATTTTCCTACTAAAAGTATGAATGAGAGTGTGAAATTTTTGTTGACCTAAACACCACTACTTTTGAATTCGCTTGCTCTACAATTGTGAGGACCAAAATTGTAATTTGAAATACATCTCACCATATTCAATTCCGTCTAAACTCCCATTATAGTTGATTGAAATACAATACTTAACTAAAATACACATATCTATAATTTGGTCTCAATCTAATTATGAGGGTAGAAAATGCAATTTGAGATACTACTTTCAACCTCATTAACTTCTCACTCAATAAGTTTTATATTTAACACATTAATTCTCATTGTCTCTTAGTATATCCTATATTTCATTTATTTTTTTATCACCAAAAATTTTTTTCGTCTAGATTTATATCCAATACTTTAACAATATAAAAGTAATATTATTTAAAATTGTATAAAAATGATATCATTCTTCTATCTTGGTGCTAGGGAAGCAATTCAATTATCCAAGTTAAATTAGTCAATTCATGACATCAAAGTAAAATAATAGACATTTTTTACTACAAATGTGAATATAAATAATGTAGAAAAATTATGCTATAAAAATTTATATTAATCATATTAAGTTAAAGAAAAAAAGTGTGATAGAGAAGGGTTGCCTTTATTGATGATGGAAATAAAATAGAAAATATAAAATCAACAATAAGATGTAATTATTTTCATATTTGGTGGGGGTCAATAGTGTAACCTTTGTTTCAAATGTGCTAATCTTGATGTCATAGTTAAATAATAAAATTGAAAATGATAAAAATATTTAAAAACTCATGAAAGAAAAAAAAAATCTTGTAAAAAAACTTTGGCACATCTCTAATATGTTATATTCATCCTTTTAGAAAAAAATAATTAAGTGTGATAAAGAAGATTTTTTTGTACACTAAAACATAAAATAAAATAAAATAAATGGAAAATATTGTTACCATCAATTATCTAAAATGACAACATGCTAAGCAAATTGACATTTCCAACTTACCTAAAAGTATTCTTAAAATCTCTCTTCTAAAATACCTCCCTCTGTAAACCAACCTTGAATGTGATGGTAAATGGACATTGTTAAATGTGAAAATACAAATTTACAAAACATGAACTATTGAAAAGTAAGCAAACTAACATGGCTGGTTGAGATTAGGATTTAACATGTAGACAATATTTGTTAATGTACCGTAGCTGAATTCAAAAAAAGTTCATCATCATAATGTGCATGGACCAATTTGATAGTTTATGCAATTTCTATTGATTTCCCTCGAAACTCCAAGAAAGACATTATCCTCAGAAGAAATTATTCACTTTGCAAGAAGAAAAGATAAAAAAGAAGAGAAACTTTAAAATGTTGATTGACTCTCTCTCTCTCTCACATAATATGAAAGTAAAAATATAACAAACATAATGAATCCATTTCGTAGTTAACCAAACATATCCATGGAAATGTTATTATATCATTTTTTCTTTTGATCAATATATTTATGTAAAAGATTATCTTTGAAAGACGAAGAGAGGCATCGGGAGTGAGGGAAGGCAAAGGTCTTTAGGTAGAGAGGGCTTAGAAAATGAGAGGGTTGTGGATACTCGAGAGTATCGGAAACAAATGCTTAGGATCGAATGAATTCTTATGTGAGAAGGATCTTTATTTATGAAGGAGGTCCCCAAATCCTAAAAGGTAGGAGATTAAGATATTTTCTCCGTATCGGTCAAGGGAATATTTGATTCACTATTAATCATTGGGTGCACTACTAAGGTATCGCCACGTGTTTCATGAGGATCTTCTCAAGGATTGGCTTTCCTTATCCTTGAGATTCCTTATTACTCATGTGTGCTACTACCTTTTTGCGCGTCATAACTAATCCTATGTGGCAACGGTGACATCATCGTTCGACGGTCGGTATTTCGTCAGTTCTATGTGGCGGCTTACAAGTCCTTTGCCATCTTGGGTTCACGTGTGTTTGGGCACATGCGGGCCTCGCCGTGGGCTCAACCTACTGTCTTTTCTATCCCATTATCCAAATCGGGCTCACAGGTTGTGAGTTCATTACAAGTTATAGTGGGTGTGGCTTCATCGCACACTTAGGTGTGTTTGGTTCTCTTGGATGGGTCTTTTTGAGGTTTATTTAGGTTCGGGCGTTAACTGAACTTGGTGAGCCGTGAGTTTATCGCATCTTTGCTTAAAGTCTTACGGGTTCATCGCAAAGGTGGCAGTGTACCGCAAGTTCATCGCAGCATGGGGATTGATTGCAAGCTGCTCGTAAGTGCTTCTGTGGTATTATTCTTGGTGTCTGAGTGTTCTTTGAGGGCCTGGGTGAGTTGTACATACCTACAATATGAAATTCTCCAATGAAAGTAAAATAGTAATGATTTTGTTGTCCTATGATATTCACTCATAGAAATCATATTACTCCTTGTAGACACCAATTTTTGCATTATTTAGTCTTTCTATAGTAGAGCTTCAAGGATGGAACTAACCACTCAGTCAACCCAGGGGTATTTTTGGAATTTCACAAAATTTTGAACTTCAGAAATCCAACACCATAGCTATGTAGAACCCAAAAATCGAAATCAAATGACACCAAGATAACCCAAACATGACACCATTTACCCCTTCACCTTAACACCCGAAGCCAAAACCGATTTTGATCGTTTGATTAGAGAACCGATTCTAACCGTTCGATCAGAGTCAATTTGAAGTTGAACCTCATTTCACATCAAATGAGAAATCCAAGACCATAGGTATAGAGAGCCCAAAAATCCAAATCTAGCAAAACTAATATAAACCAAATCTGACACCATTTACCCCTTCATTTTAACACCCGAAGCCGAAAACAATTTTGGTTGTTTGATCAAAGTCATTTTGATCTTGAACCCCATTTCACATCAAATTAGAAATCCAAGACCATAGGTACATAGAACCAAAAAATCCAAATCCGACAACACCAAGATCACCCAAATCTGACACCATTACTTCTTCATCTTAACATTCAAAGCCAAAACCGATTATGATCATCCAATCAGAGTCATTTTGATCCTGAACCCCATTTCACATCAAAACAAAAATGCAAAGCCATAGGTATGTAGATAAAAAAAATCCAAATCCAATGACACCAAGATCACCAAAATCCAACACTGTTTACCCCTTCATCTTAAGACCCAAAGACATCCTAACATCCGAAGTCAGAATTGATTCTGTATTAGATAGTGTATGCCTTAGCTCCAATTAGATTGATGTACTTATTGTCATTTATTGTAATTGAATAAAAGTGCATAATTGATTCATGTGATTTGTTGTGTTTCTGTGTAATACCCATAAATTGGACACTTATGAGAGTCATGTTAGTTTAAAATCTTCACATCCATTGGATAGATCTGGGGAAATTTATCCTGCCAAGGCTGACACTGATGTGCCGCCAAGTTGGTTAAGGTGGCTTGGCTCAGCTGCCAGGGTGAGACCTGAGGTACATCCAGTGTGGGTTTTCTTGAAACCTTGAACCAGACCAAATTCCAATATTGCCCTCGACCTTGGAGATAGATGTGCAAAACTTGAATGTTACACCTGACCCTTAGATTCGATTATGGTACTGCACTAGGTGTCGGATTGGGATGTCTTTGATATGCCAATCAGTGAGATCCTTAGAGGGGATCAAAACCTGGGTATGTTGGGACAGTCCGAGAATTCACCTGAGTGGGTGATCATAGTGACAGGATCAGCCCCTTTGTCGGACAATGTGAAGATCGGGGAATGCACTCTCTCTAATGGAAACCTAAACTGCCGGTAGTGGATTTCAAATGTGTTTGAAATTTGGTTTTGAAAAATATATTTATATAAAGATATACTTATATATTAT
Source organism: Nelumbo nucifera (assembly GCF_055504915.1). Classification (NCBI taxonomy): domain Eukaryota; kingdom Viridiplantae; phylum Streptophyta; class Magnoliopsida; order Proteales; family Nelumbonaceae; genus Nelumbo; species Nelumbo nucifera. The sequence continues at coordinate 70,546,610 of NC_142652.1, forward strand.
GGTTTCAAATTGTTTGCAAAAGGTTTAACTCCCGAGATCCATGTAAGTAGAGAGTGCAGCACTATACCTTGCAGCCGAGGGAGAGGTCCTCTCTTGTCGGGCAGTGTATGATCATTAAGGGCTAAGAGGTTATGTGTAAGACCATTGAGGGTAATACCTTATGGGATAATCTTGCATTTTCCCACAATCATTGGGTTTTCATATGGTGTTTGGACCAAAGGACCATTTAGTGTAAATTTGAGCCCATTAAGAGCCTATGGTGATGGACTTACGGGTTCACTTTATCATACAGTGAATTCGGTCAGGCCTTGTAACAGAGGCTAGGCTAAACCCATGTGGCTGATGTGTTGATAAAAATGCAAAATATCATATTTTTCTCCCTTAATGATTAATCTTTTATACTTATTTAGTGACTAAATGGACTCATTATTCTTATAATTTGATTTAGGGCACAAATGGAGGCGTTAAGTGAAAAACAAAGCTAATCGGGCAATTCTCTATAGTTTCGGCACCACTTGGTAATCTGGGCATAACTCTCTGATTGAGATGATTCAAGATGCTTTGGAACATCAAGGACAAAGTCTACAACTTTCATGTTTTGCGTTTTGAGAGATACTGGCTGAATCAAGGTCGAAATTGGGACCGAAGCAGCTGCATCCGCACTGCTGACGTGTTGGAAATGTTCCTTAGCCTACAAGTTTGCGTATGCGAAAAATAAATTAATGAATACTTGACCTAATTAACATTATCATCCAATAAAAAATATGCTCAAGAATCAATGAATACTTGAATTAAAAAGCAAGAAAATAAATTAACAACAGAACCTCACAATGACACAATCGAACCTCCCCCCTTGAACCAGAAAAAGAAGCTTACCTGCTCATGATCTGCGCAATCTCCATGCTTTGCTTCTCCAAAGCTGAACTGCTTGTTTGAGCTTCTTGGTCTTCTTGATGATCTCTTGGATCTGGGAGTGAGTGATGCTAGAGCTGGTTCGCCCCCCTCTTTATATAGCCAAAGGAGAGGGCTGTTTTCCAACTCCTTCTAGGAGATCATCTTATCTTTAGGGAGTCTTGATCTTCTTTGAACTAATCCTATCCTATCTCTTATCTAATGATCTAATCTCAATCTTCTTATCTCTCTAGGATTACATTCAAGACTTTAGATCTGATAATAGTCTCTCTTTGGAGATCAGATTCGAGATTTGGACTCTTGACTCTTGAATTCGAGTTGGGCTACTTTAAAACTTGGGCTGCTTCAAGGTACTTCTGCGAGTTGGGCTTAAGTTGTGAAATGCGCCTAGCTACGAATTTGCTCCGACTTCGAGCTCATTTTCGTACTCGATGCGGGCCGAATCTGTCAAAACCCAAAACATAAAAGTTGTGGGCCTTCCTTTCATCTTTCTAGTGCTTTTTGAATTTTCCAATGCGGAGACCAGAATTGAGAGTTAGGCCCAGATTACTGACTGTCGCCGAAACTATGCAAAATCACCCGATTTGCCCTGTTTTCTTCCAATTGCCTTATTTATTGCCCTGAATCGAAATACAAGAGTAATGAGTTCATTTAAGTGCTAAAGTAATGTAAAAAGATGAAAATTAGGGGACAAAAATAGAGTTCTTTTCAGTCTCATCACCTAGGCTGCCGCCCCTCTTTTCTTCCTCTCCAATTCTTTCTTGAGTTTTTACCATGACCATGCGTGGCTAAATTCTTATACTTGGTCAAAGGAAACAGAAGCCTTAGAATCAGCAAAACTATTTGATCTAATTTAATTTTTACTATTTGATTTATGCTTTGAATATCAAATGTTCTTCTATATTTATGTGAAGGGATGAGAGATCCATCATATGGATAACCGAACCCTGCAGGTAGGTAGGGCGAAATTTTAAAAAATTTCTCTCTCTCCCATTTGGTAATCACATTCCCTATTTTAGAAAATCTGCATTGTTAATGATCAATCTTGAACCTAAACCGAATCAGATCTGAAAGCAAGAGGTAGGAGAGGGATATACCTGATAGGGAGTTGCAGTAACTCCCAATGAAGGTGTTCACGCCCAAGGAAAACTCCAAAGACTGCTCCCACTGAAGATGACATAATGTAGGGTGGAGCAGAATCAGCAGGTGGTTCTTCACAAGAACCGAATCCTTTAGCAAGAATACGATGGAGGGTATGTGAGCATGACTTCAGATCAGTTTTTCACCAAAAACTGATATCAAGAACCTTTCTTGATCACTCCTACAGGTGGAGAACGAATTGCCAATGGCGGCAGCAGGAGGAGGGCGCAAGAGCAGAAGATGGCGCAGTCTTACTGTTGCTGTCTTCTCTCTTTCTGTGATCTGGTATCTGATTGAGTGAATGGGTTCGCCCTCCTCCTCCTTTTATAGCCTTAAAGAGATAAGCTCCCAATCTCATTATTTCGAATTGGGCTTTAGGCTCATTGTCCATGTGATCATTCAGCCTCCAAACTGCTGCCCAGTTGGGCTTCCTTGTATGGTGTGGGACCCAAACATTGATCTACACATCAGCGACATGAGTTCAGCCTAGCCTCTGTTACAAGGCCTGGCCGAATTCACTGTAATGGATAGTGAACCCCTGAGCCCATCACCATGGGCTCTTAATGGGCCCAACACTTACACTAAGTGGTCCCTGGGCCAAGCCACCTTATAAAAACCCAGGGACTGTGGGCAGATGCAAGATTAGCCCATTAGGTATTACCCTCAATGGTCTTACACTTAACCTCTCAACTCATAATGATCAAACATTGCCCAACAAGAGAGAACCTCTCCCTCGGCTGCAAACAGTGCTACACTCTCTACTCACATGGATCCTAGGAATTAAAACCTTTTGCAAACATTTTGAAACCATGATATATATATATATATATATATATATATATTTCAAAACAAATTTCAACGGTTGAAATCGGTTGTCGGCAGCTTTGGTTTCCATCAGAGAGAGTGCATCCCCGATCATTACCTTTGTCCGACAAAGGGGCTGATCCTGTCACTATGATCACCCACTCAGATGAATTCTCAGACTGTCCCAACATACCTAGGTTTTGACCCCCTATAAGGATATCACTGATTGGCATATCAAAGACAACCCAATCTGACACCTAGTGTAGAATCATAATCGAGTCTAGGGGTCAGGTGTAACATTCCAGTTTTGCCCATCAATCTCCAAGGTCCAGGGAAATACTGAAATTCTGGTCCGGTTCAGGGTTTCAAGAAAACCCACACTATATGTACCTCAGGTCTCACCTTGGCAGCTAAGATAAGCCACCCCAACCAACTTGGCGGCACATCAGTGTCAGCCCTGGTAGGATAAATCTCCCCAGACTTATTGAATGGCTGTGAACATTCTAAACTAACATGAGTCTCGTATGTGTCCAGTTTAAGGGTATTGCACAGAAACAGACCACAATAACATGAATCAAATATGTACTTTATTCATTTACATTAAATATCATAAGGTACATCATCAAATATGTACTTTACACACCACAATATCATATTTTTCTCCCTTAATGATTAGTCTTTTATACTTATTTAGTGCCTAAATGGATTCATTATTCTTATATTTTGATTTAGGGCACAAATGGAGGCGTTAAGTGAAAAACAAAGCTAATCGGGCAATTCTGGACAGTTTCGGCACCATTTCATAATCTGGGCATAACTCTCTCATCCAAAATCCGATTGAGATGATTGCAGATGATTTGGAATGACAAGGAAAAAATATACAACTTTCTTGTTTTTAGTTTTGAGAGATACTGGCTGCATCAAAGTCAAAATCGGGGCCGAAGTAGCTGCAACCGCACTGCTGACGTGCTGGAAACGTTCCTTAGCCTACAAGTTTGCATATGCAGAAATCACCACTCTCCCACTTGCATTAGAACTTTGTTTTATCTTATTTTTGATATTTTTCTTGATAAGTCAGACTTGGAGACTGTTATCTAGTGAAATTTTAGGAGATTTTGTAGGCTTCTCTTGGCGAATGGGAAGTAGAGAGAAGAAAACAAGAGAAGAGAAAAATAATCAGACCTAGGCTACCGCACCTCTCTTCTTCCTATCCAATTCTTTCTTGAGTTTTTACCATGACCATGCATGGCTAAATTCTAATAATTGGTCGAAGGAAATAGAAGCCTCAGAATCAGCTAAACTATGAGATCTAATTTAATTTTTAGTATTTGATTTATGCTTTGAATATTGAATGTTCTTCTATGTTTATGTTCATGATTGTTTTGTCTGATTGCTAGGAGGCCTACTAGTTTATTATTTGTTGCAATCCACTACTAGGTTAGATATCAGATTCATAATTGTTTGATCCCTCTAATCTGCGAAGCAACTAGGGTTTAATGATTTGCTGCATCAGAAATTGTTAGATCTTAGGAAGAACACTCAACTGAATTAAATGCAACCACTTGTGCTTGTGTTGTTTAGTTTCATCGATCTCCAATTCTTAAGGCTTCTATTGGATTAAATCTTGAATGCTTGTTTAAAGTTGTTTAGTACTAAGGGTTAAGTAGATCGCTTGTTTTCTAATTAACTACAAAAAGAGAGATAGGAAAATAATTCCTACGGTGAATATTCAAAGTGTGAATTGATATATCTTTGCATCGATGATCAATAACGAAATTCTGATGGTGGATGTTGACTTAGACCAAGACTCATTCTTTTGATTAATTTCGGTACTTTGATTTGCATTGCTTCTCATTTGATTTTCTTTCTTTCTAAATCTGGTTTTCGTTACACTCAAACCCCCTCCATCTTTGTTCACACAGCACAAAAACTGGGGTAGATACTCTCTGTGGGAATGATCCTTACTCGCACTACTGCATTTGTTTTAGGAGTATAGGTTTTATTCCTGGGTGCCTATGACAGCACGCCATGTGTAGATTGATGTTAGGGTCCCACGCCATACAAAGAGAACCAAGTTAGCTAGCAGATTAAAGGGTAAGTGAGCTATGTGACTTAATGGGCCTAAAGCCCATTTCGAACTGGGCTTAATCAATTAATTAAAAGGGGGCAAAATCTGATTTATAACCTGATTAGGATTAGCTGAAGGATAAGATAAGTCTTATCCATTTAAGAGTCCAGATCAAAATATTAGATTTGGATCAAGAAACTCTCTCCTAAATGGATTAGGAGGCTGATCCAAAGAAGGTTATAAATAAGGGGGTGAATTCCTCAGTTTACAGAAACTTAGCAACCTACAGAATTCTCCCAGTTCTTGCCACCCCTACCCAGTTTGATTTCCACCTATGGAGCTGATCAAGAGAGGTTTTTGATATTGTTTCTTACTAGAATAAACAATCTAAAGTCATGCTCACCTTCCCTTGTTCGATTCTTACTGAAGAACCATCATGCTGATCCTGCTTCACCATACATCATATGGATGGCCGAACCCTACGGGGAGGTTGGGCGAAATTTCAAAAATTTCCTCTCCCCTCATCTGGGAATCACATTCCCTGTTTTAAAAAATCTGCATTTTCAATGATCAATCTTGAACCATGAACCGAACCAGATCTCGACAAAAATAGTAGGAGAGGGAAATACCTGATACAGAGAAACAATATCTCCCAATGGAGGTGTTCACGCCTAAGGAAGGAACCAAAGACCGCTCCCACTGAAGATGGCGCAGTGTAGGATGGAGCAGAATCAACATTGTTCTTACAAAAAACCATATCCTTCGCAAGAATTAGCTGGATGGCACGTGAGCATGACTTCCAATCAGCCCTTTCACATAGGAGTGATATCAAGAACCGTTCTTGATTACTCCTACTGTCGTGGAGATGCACTGGCAATGGCGGCGACGGCAGGGAGAAATCATCGCAGTCTTACTAGATGTGTTTTCTCTCTTTTGTAATCTTTTCTCTGTTGGTAAGAATGTGTTAGAGGTTGCCGCCCCCTCCTCCTTTTAAAACCTTAAAGGGATTAGTCCTAATCCTATTAGGAGTTGCTGATCCAAATCTTATTTGGATCTAAATCCCCATTAAGTGATAAGGATGAGTCCTTATCTTATCTGCAGATTAGATCGACCCTCCTTGATCTTATCAAGAGGTTTCCAGATTCAAATCTTTATTTGGTTCTGGACTCTCTGAGTGGATAGGGATAAGACCCTATCCTATCTGCTAATCTAATCTTAGATCCGCTCCCTTCTTTAACTGATCAAATCAGCCCAATTTGAAATGGGCTTTAGGCCCAATAAGTATATGTGCTCACTTAACCTTCCAAACTGCTGCCCAGTTGGGCTTCCTTGTATGGCATGGGACCCAAGCATTGATCTACACATCAGCCACAAGGGTTTGGCCCAGCCTTTGTTACAAGGCCTAGTCGAATTCACTAGAAAGCCCAGTGAACCCCTTGAGCCCATCACATGGACACTATGGGCCCAACAATTACACTAAGTGGTCCCTGGGCCAAGCCACCTTATAACACCCAAGGACTGTGGGTAAATGCAAGATTAGCCTATCAAGTATAACCCTCAATGGCCTTAAACTTAACCTCTCAGCCCATAATGATCAAACACTGCCCGACAAGAGAGGACCTCTCCCTCGACTGCAAGGAACAGGGCTGTACTCTTTGCTCACATGGATCCCGAGAATTAAAACCTTTTGCAAACATTTAGAAACCTTTGTATATATATTTATATCTTTTATATAAATATATTTTTCAAAACAAAAATTTCAACAATTGAAATCGGCTGCCGACAATCTTGGTTACCATCAGAGAGAGTGCATCCTCGATCATTACCTTTGTCTGACAAAGGGGCTAATCTTGTCACTATGATCACCCACTCAGATGAATTCTCAAACTATCCCAACATACCCAGGTTTTGACCCCCTCTAAGGATCTCACTGGTTGGAAAATGAAAGCTAGCCCAATCCGACACCTAGTGCAGTATTATAATCGAGTCTAGGGGTCAGGTGTAACATTCCAGTTTTGCCCATCAATCTCCAAGGTCTAGGGCAATACTGGAAATCTGGTCCAGTTCAGGGTTTCAGGTAAATCTACATTACATGTGCCCTGTGTCTCACCCTAGTGGCTGAGATAGGCCACCCCAACATTTTGCAGCACACCAATGTCAGCCTTGGTAGGATAAATCTCCCTAGACTTATCCAATGGCTGTGAACATTCTAAACTAACACGAGTTTCATTAGTGTCCAGTTTAAGGGTATTACATAGAAACACACTACATGAATATGAATCAAATATGTACTTTATCAATTTACAATAAATGTCATAATGTACATCATTCTGATTGGAGCTAAGGGCATACAACTATCTAACAGCTCCCACTTGCACTTAGGTCCAATCGGGTATAAGTTGGAGTCCTATACTTTCCACGTGTTTCTCAAACACTTTCTGTGTTAGTGGCATAGTCAATGGTTCTGCTACATTCTCCGCTGATGCTACCCTCTGAATCAGGACGTCCCCTCTACCAACAATCTCCCACAATACGTTGTACTTCCTCTCGATGTGCTTCGACTTCGAGTGGGCTCGTAGTTCCTTAGCCTGAGCAATCGCTTCATTGTTGTCACACAACAACGGGATGGGTGATGTGCTGAGCAATCGCTCCATTCTTTGGCAGCTTCACTTGCGGCAATGTATTCGACTTCAGTTTTGGAGTCTGCGGTGGACCCCTTTTTGTTGCTTTTCTAGCAAACAACACACGATCCGATCGTGAAAACATACCTAGATGTAGACTTTCTAACATCTGGATCCAACTGGAAATTGGCATCAGTATACCCCTGGATTTGTAGTGAGCTACCATCGAATACCAGACAAAACTCTTTTATCCTCCGAAGGTACTTAAGTATATTTTTCATAGCAGTCCAGTGCTCCTGCCCTGGGTTGGCCTGGAATCTACTTACCACACTCACTGTCTGAGCAATGTCAGGACGAGTGCACAGCATGGCATACATGATGCTCCCTATGGCTGAGGCATAGGGAACATCTTTCATGCCCTCAATCTCCTTAGAGGTCTTGGGAGACATCTTCTTGGAGAGAGTGACTCCGTGCCAGAAAGGAACATTTCCTTTTTTAAAGTTCTCCATGTTGTATCTCTTAACTATTTTGTCAATGTAAGCAGATTGGGATAATCCTATTATCCACTTCGATCTATCTCTATAGAGTCGAAGACCCAGTATATAGGAGCCTTCTCCAAGATCTTTCTTAGAGAATTGCTGTGAAAGCCATACTTTCATCGTAGTCAACATTCCTACATCATTCCCAATGAGTAGAATATCGTCTATATACAGAACCAGAAACGTAACCTTGTCCCCACCGGACTTCCTGTATACACAGGGCTCATCCGGGTTTTGCTCAAAGTCAAACTTTTTGACAGTAGAGTTAAACCGGATGTTCCAACTTCTAGAAGCTTGCTTAAGTCCATATATGGATCTATTTAATTTACATACCATGTGTTCCTGACCCGTAGCTATGAAACCTTGCGGTTGCTGCATGTAGATATCCTCAGTAACCCATCATCCGAAGACAATGGTCATGAACTTGTTGGCCGTTAGACATCTGCGCGGTCATGAACTGCTTCAAGACCTTTTGTCGAGTAGATCGGTTCTGCTCTTCGTACATTGTCTTGAGACTGTCCAATATTGTCTTTGGCAAGTTCGATCTGATCGAACTACCTCTGTATTGGATTATCCAACAAGGCAATGATACACCAGCGGGCAAGCGAGTTTTTCTCCTCCCATTCTTGGTATTCCCTTCTCCAGGCCTCAGAAGCCCTATCTCCCGAACGATCCGGGGCAGGATTCTTGGCCACCTTATCCAACTTCTCAGTGGTCAAGACCAGTATGAGGTTACGATACCAGTCGGCATAGTTTGGGACCTTAAGCTTGTTGTCGTCAAAAAGCTTTGCAAATTGTCTGTTTGCCATTTTCTGATAAATGAGCAAACATCAGTTCATTCCCATTTGTTCATCTCTGAGATTTCCCTCCTATCTCAGTGATGGAGACAACGAATTGTCTATGGAAATGTGAGAAACCACATAGGGTGCATGGAGCCAACTGTTTCAGCTGCAAAACCCCACCACCTTTCTGTGAAGGATCATATCCACTCATAATATGAGCTTTCCCTTTGGCCTCTGTCAAACAAGGTTCATAGCCATTTTAGGTTAAACCCTTTTGTCCAGTGAGTGCTTACCCAACATATTCGTGTACGCCAAGGTACCGTGAGAGAGTTCCCATTTTCTGGTGAAGCCCCTCCCACATCGGTTTATGACACCCCTATCATCTTATGAAACACTCAGACAAATCCAACAGCAAATGGATAGCGCATTTTCTGGTGTGTTTCCTCATTTCTGAAGGACCCATCTTCATGCTAATGATGGAAGGCCTTTAGAGAGTTCATCAAATGAATCTCCCTATCACATGCACTCATATTGCTAGAGGGAACAAGAATTACGCCCTAGTTCGGTTTAGGTCAAACCAGAGTAGCTCTCACTGACTTTGATAAAGCCAAATTTCGGTGGGCCCTAATCGGCAAGGGTTCCACACATATCCTCTTCAGTTGGTGTGGGGCCCACCATAGAGGGAGATCATCCAATGATGTTTAGGAACACCATAGCAATGATGTGCATTCTACCATGGTGTGCACAAGAGCCACTGTCGTATCTACATGGGCCAAGTACTTATGGCCCATGAACGATGCACATCACACATCCATACATCGCATGCAGGGATAAATTGATCAAATCAATTAAATATCTATAAAGCCCATGATTAAAGTCCAATTTAAACCCTAATATTAACAAATAATATTATCTAGGTAAATGGGCCAAATTGGGGTTTTAGCAGTTTTAACAATTTAAAACTGGGCCTTACAGGTTGGGCCGAATTAAACTCTTAATTAATTATCAATCCTTAGGCCCAACAGAGGGAAATTAGGTCTGGAATCATCCTTGATCAAACCCTAGATTCGGTCCAACTAGTTTTGTCCAATCTGGTTGGAATGGGTCTAGGGTTTGATATTTAATTAAAGATTTAATCCAAGAAAATGATCTGAAATTAAAAACTGATCAAAGAAAAGCAAGAATCAGTCAAAGAGGGTTGTTCACACATTCCATCCTACCAAATAGAGGTTAGATCACATTATGCAGTTTCATAAACTGCAAGTCGCAAAAAGCGATTTTCCCATCTACGAAATCTCCTTCCTGCACCGCCAATTTCGATCAAAGAATAATAAAATAGAAACCCTAAAATTTCTATTAATATTACATCAGATCGAATCCTATACATTCAGTCTAAAAAATAAAAAAATATATATATTTTACAAACCAAATGTAATAAATAAATCAAGAAACTTCAAATCGCAGATTGTTACGAGCCAGAAAAAGACTTCGATCTTCACTAGTACGAACAACCCATAAATCAAGAAAATTATAAAGAACAAATCTAAATAAAAATTCAGATTTAAAAAATTCAATTTCAGATCATTCGCCCTTTATCTAGGAAAAAGTTTTCCAGAAAAAACCCTAATCTGCGCAAATCGGGTAGAACACCTTCTGCCCATTTGCGCAGGTTCAGATCTGGTTTAATTCAGTTCAAGACTTGAACCTGGCTCTGATACCACTGAAGGGATGATAGATTCATCATATGGATGGCCGAACCCTGTAGGTAGGTTGGGCAAAATTTCAAAAATTTCCTCTCCCCTCATCTGGGAATCACATTCCCTGTTTTAGAAAATCTGCATTTTCAAGGATCAATCTAGAACCATGAACCAAACAAGATCTGGACAAAAATAGTAGGAGAGGGAAATACCTGATATAGAGAAACAATATCTCCCAATGCAGGTGTTCACGCCCAAGGAAGGAACCAAAGACCGCTCCCACTGAAGATGGCACAGTGTAGGATGTTGTACGATTTCTACAAGTATATAGATCGTGGGCAAGTAATAGTGTGTGAATAGAGTGTCGATCCCATAGGGAAGGTGTTGTCAAGTACCAAATTTTAAGATTTCTCTATTATTTAGAAATTAGAAATTCAATTCTCAAGCGAAATTAAAGAAATGCTAATGCAAATAATAGGTTTAATTCAGAATATTATAAAAAGCCAAGGATTCAGGTTTCATCAAATGATTACCTATGACATACTTATGTTTTCTTAGATTGGGTTATCGTTGTAGGAATTTATGATCAGATTTCCCTAAATTATATGAAGTTCTTTCTCAACATACAACACATGTGTTTATTGATGAGACTAAAAGAACCCTATTTTTGTCCCCTAATTTTCATCTTTTTACATTATTTTAACACATAAATGCACTCATTACTCTTGTATTTCGATTCAGGGCAATAAAAAAGGCAATTGGAAGGAAACATGCCAATTCGGGTGATTTTGCACAGTTTCGGCGACAGTCAGTGATCTGGGCCTAACTCACAATTCCGGACTCCGAATTGGGCGATTCAAGAAGCATTAGAAAGAAGAAAGAAAGACCCACAACTTTTATGTTTTGGGCTTTGATTGATTCGGTCCACATCGAGTACGAAACGGGGCCTGAAGTTGGAGCAAATTCGCAGCCAGGCCCATTTAACAGCTGAAGCCCAACTCGCAGAAGAACCTGGAAGCTGCCCAAGTAGCAGAGAAGCCCAACTCGGATGCAAGAGTCTAGAGTCATAATTCGAATGTAACCTCCCAAGAGGGAGAGAGTCTTATTAGATCTAAACTTTGAATGTAATCCTACAAGGATAAGAATGTTGGGGATTAGATAAGAGATAGGATATGATTAGTTCAAAAAAGATCAAGACTCCCTAAAGATAAGATGATCTCCTAGAAGGAGTTGGAAAACAGCCCTCTCCTTTGGCTATATAAAGAGGGGGCAAACCAGCTCTAGCATCACTCACTCTCAGATCCAAGAGATCATCAAGAAGACCAAGAAGCTCAAGAAGGCAGTTCGGCTATGGAGAAGAAAAGCATGGAGATTGCGCAGATCATGAGCAACTAAGCTTCTTTTTCTAGTTCAAGGGGGGAGGTTCGATTGTGTCATTGTGAGGTTCTGTAGTTAATTTATTTTCTTGCTTTTTAATTCAAGTATTCATTGATTATTGTGCATATCTTTATTGGATGTTGATGTTAATTAGTTTGACAAACTGAATTAATGTTGATTTTCCTACTGCTATCCATGATTTCGGTGATCCGTAATTGTCACGAATAATGGTACAAGTAGCAATTAGGTTTATATCTTTTTGGGTTAATTGTTCATGACAGCCTTTGACCAATGTTTTAACATGGTTCAACCTAAGGAAATCGATGGAACAAGATTCAGTAATTGCAGCTATCTCAATTATTGTTATTTTGGTTTAACTGTTTTCACAAATCTTAATGCTATCACTGTTTAACATGGAACGCTATCGTACCCAATTGAATGGTGATAAGGGTTGATCGAATGCTGGGTTTGGTCAACTGAATTAGGAAAATACAAGGTTTATTATGGCTATCCTAATAAATCTAAGGTTAAAAGCTTGAATGGCAAGAATGATGAAATTTACCTAGGATCGATGGCCAATCGATTCAACCCGAACCCTTGAACCAGAATTCGGTAAGACTGATTTTCTCTTGTTTGTTTAGTTTGTTATTGCTTTCTTATTCTTTTAATTTTAGTTATTAAATTTTCCCACTCAATTATATTATCCATTCGGCTAAGAGATTATTGTTTAGCTCCCTGTGGGATCGACCTAGTACCACTTTTACTGCAAATATTTTATTGTGGGACTAGTATTAATTCGGAGGGCATCGACCTAGTACCACTTTTACCTTACCCTGCCATTGTCCAGTTTGCTGCAAAAAGATGTGCCTTTCGATTTTGATGATGAGTGCAAGGAAGCATTTAACAAGCTTAAAAATTTATTAACCATTACACCCATCATTCAACCACCCGATTGGAACTTGCCTTTTGAGATCATGACGGATGCAAGCAATTATGCAGTAGGGACTGTTCTAGGGCAGCAAATAAATGGGAAGAGCCATGTCATTCACTATGCTTCCAAAACGTTGAATGCTGCACAGAGCAATTACACAACCACTGAAAAAGAGCTATTAGCTATTGTGTTTGCTTTAGACAAATTTAGGTCATATTTGCTTGGCTCTAAAGTGATTGTTTTTTCTGACCATGCAGCTTTGAGATACCTACTAGCAAAGAAGGAGTCGAAACCGAGGCTAATAAGGTGGATACTCTTGCTCCAAGAGTTCGATCTAGAAATCAAGGATCGAAGGGGAGCTGAGAATTTGGGGGCTGATCACCTAAGTAGGTTGGTGAAAGATGAGGACTCCTCTCCCATCTGTGAGTTGTTTCCTGATGAGCAGTTGTTCCACATGAGAGGTATGACTCCATGGTATGCTGACATTGTGAATTACTTGGTCACGGGAATTTTTCCTAATGACCTTAGTAGACCCATAAAGAATAAAATCAGGTATGAGGCGAAATATTATGTAAGGGACGAACCCTACCTATGGAAATTTTGTTCTGACCAAATGATTAGGAGAAGTGTCCTTGAGGAGGAGCAGATATCGATTCTAAGGTTTTGTCATAATTATGCTTGTGGGGGCCATTTTGGGGCAAAGAGGACTGCTCGAAAAGTCTTGGATAGTGGGCTGTATTGGGCCGCCCTATTTAGAGATGCCTACTTGTTTTGTAAAAACTGTGAAAGATGTCAACAAACAGGTACACTATCTCGCAGGAATGAGATGCCCCAAACCCCCATTCTTATATGTGAAATATTTGATGTTTGGGGCATTGATTTCATGGGACCCTTTCCCCCCTCTTGTGGTTTTTCTTACATACTTTTGGCAGTCGATTATGTCTCAAAATGGGTGGAAGCCAAAGCCACCAAAACTGATGATTCTAAATGTGTTGTAGGGTTTATAAACTCTAACATCTTCAGTAGGTTTGGCATTCCTCGAGCCATCATAAGCGATCAAGGGACCCATTTTTGCAATAGAACAGTTCAAGCCTTATTGAGAAAATATGGGGTGCATCACCGAATTGCCACTGCTTATCATCCCCAGACTAATGGGCAAGCTGAAATTTCCAATAGAGAGGTAAATTCCATCTTGGAAAAGGCGGTGAATCCAGGAAGGAAGGATTGGAACCTACGTCTAGATGATGCTCTCTGGGCATATCGGACAGCTTACAAGACCCCAATAGGTATGTCCCCTTATAGGTTAATTTTTGGCAAATCTTGCCACTTGCCGGTGGAAATTGAACATAGGGCCTATTGGGCAATAAAGCATTGCAACATGAATATGGAAGAAGCAGGGAAGGAAAAGAAGCTCCAGTTGCAAGAGCTGGAAGAGTTGAGGTTAGAGGCATACGAGAATTCAAGAATCTACAAAGAAAAGACCAAATCGTTCAATGACAATGCACTCTTAAGAAAACAATTTAAAATTGGACAAAAGGTCTTATTGTATAATTCTCGACTTCAACTCATGCCAGGTAAGCTGCATTCCAGGTGGATGGGTCCGTTTATTGTGACTAATGTTTTTCCCTATGGTGCAGTAGAGATCAAAAGTCTCGACACAGGTAAGATCTTCAAGGTGAATGGACATCGATTGAAGTTGTTCCACGAGGATGCAAATGTCCCCTCTACGGTAGACATCTCATTGGACATTCCTCGGTATTCATTGCATTAAAGGAGCAAAAAGAGGACGTCGAGCATAACGACGTTATACAATTGCGCTTCTGGGAGACAACCCATTATGTTTAGTTAATTTTGTTATTTTGTTTGGTTTTGATTTTTGTGTTTAGCAGGAGCCTCAAAAAAAGAAAGAAAGCGAACAGGGAAGTACCCCCAAATCCTTCTACTTTATGCATAATCACATACATTGGGGATAATGTATAACTTAAGTGTGGGGGGATTAGGGAAATCTGATGGAAATTTGGGATACCTTATCATCTTGAAATTTCTGCTCCCGGAAACTTATCGTTGAACGGTTTCAACTTATTAGGAATCATGTGCTTAGGTTGAATAGATAAGATAGGATGCAAGCATGACTAACTGAATCTTTCTTGGCTGCATATGGTACCTCATGATTTTAATCGATCAATAGGCAAGATGCATAAGGGTTTGATTGATTTTCACATATAGAGACCACGATCAATGAATTCATGGATCAGGCAGTGAAACCCTATGATTCTTGTGAAAAAAAAAAGGAGTTTGAAAATAAAATCATGACTAATGTGAGATGGAGCATAAAATGCACTCACATCTACAAATGAAAGCAAGTGTGAGATGGAGCATAAAATGCACTCGCATCTTGAAAAGAAGGCAATGGTGAGATGGAGCATAAAATGCACTCACCCTAGAACCCCAACCCCATTATCACCTTCAGATCCTAGGAATTCACACTAAGTGGTGGAGATATGATACATAGCAAGCTTATGGCAATAAGCACACCTTATTTTGATTCAAAGAAAAGTAATTGCATCTGGCCGAATTGGTTTGTTAAAAGCAATGAGCACCCGTGTAGTCCAAGGAGTTTCAGCCCTAGAAGGCTTGTCTCCTTGACTATCGATTTAACTTGGGACCATGAGGAGTGGTGATTTGCGATCACTCTAGGACAAGAAAAAGGGGAGAAAGAGATGAAAAGGGAAAGGTTACCAAGTTTAGACTAAAGCATGCAATGAACCAGGCCTCATGTAGAGAAAAAGAAAGATTGAAAATCAGTAGTTGGTTTCTTTTGTGTTACTTGAGTTTTTGCCTTGCCCGAGGATGGGCAAAGTTTAAGTGTGGGGTGATTTGATGATACTGAAAAGAACCCTATTTTTGTCCCCTAATTTTCATCTTTTTACATTATTTTAACACTTAAATGCACTCATTACTCTTGTATTTCGATTCAGGGCAATAAAAAAGGCAATTGGAAGGAAACATGCCAATTCGGGTGATTTTGCACAGTTTCGGCGATAGTCAGTGATCTGGGCCTAACTCACAATTCTGGACTCCGAATTGGGAAATTCAAGAAGCATTAGAAAGGAGAAAGAAAGGCTCACAACTTTTATGTTTTGGTCTTTGACTGATTCGGTCCGCATTGAGTACGAAACTGGACCCAAAGTTGGAGCAAGTTCGTAGCCAAGCCCATTTAACAGCTGAAGCCTAACTCACAGAAGAACCTGGAAGTAGCCCAAGTAGCAGAGAAGCCCAACTCGGATGCAAGAGTCTAAAGTCCTAATTCGAATGTAATCTCCCAAGAGGGAGAGAGTCTTATTAGATCTAAACTTTGAATGTAATCCTATAAGGATAAGAAGGTTGGGGATTAGATAAGAGATAGGATATGATTAGTTCAAAAAAGATCAAGACTCCCTAAAGATAAGATGATCTCCTAGAAGGAGTTGGAAAACAGCCCTCTCTTTTGGCTATATAAAGAGGGGGGCGAACGAGTTCTAGCATCACTCACTCTTAGATCCAAGAGATCATCAAGAAGATCAAGAAGCTCAAGAAGGCAGTTCGACTATGGAGAAGAAAAGCATGGAGATTGCGCAGATCATGAGCAACTAAGCTTCTTTTTCTAGTTCAAGGGGGGAGGTTCGATTGTGTCATTGTGAGGTTCTGTAGTTAATTTATTTTCTTGCTTTTTAATTCAAGTATTCATTGATTATTGTGCATATCTTTATTGGATGTTGATGTTAATTAGTTTGACAAACTGAATTAATGTTTATTTTCCTACTGCTATCCATGATTTCGGTGATCCATAATTGTCACGAATAATGGTATACGTAGCAATTAGGTTGATATCTTTTTGGGTCAATTGTTCATGACAGCCTTTGACCAATGTTTTAACATGGTTCAACCTAAGGAAATCGATGGAACAAGATTCAGTAATTGCAGCTATCTCAATTATTGTTATTTTGGTTTAACTATTTTCACAAATCTTTATGCTATCACAGTTTAACATGGAACACTATCGTACCCAGTTGAGTGGTGATAAGGGTTGATCGAATGCTGGGTTTGGTCAACTGAATTTGGAAAACACAAGGTTTATTATGGCTATCCTAATAAATCTAAGGTTAAATGCTTGAATGGCAAGAATGCTGAAATTTACCTAGGATCGATGGCCAATCGATTCAACCTGAACCCTTGAACCAGAATTCGGTAAGACTGATTTTCTCTTGTTTGTTTAGTTTGTTATTGCTTTCTTATTCTTTTAATTTTAGTTGGTAAATTTTCCCACTCAATTATATTATCCATTCGGCTAAGAGATTATTGTTTAGCTCCCTGTGGGATTCGACCTAGTACCACTTTTACTGCAAATATTTTATTGTGGGACTAGTATTAATTTTGAGGGCTTCGACAACCCGTCATTTATGCTAATTGTGTGTCTACTCTTGTTATCACAGGCAATGAACACAAACCCATTAAGATCAATGGAAATCAGTTTAACGATCACAAAGGAGTGTTCTTATCTCTAAGCAACGCATACCCTAGGTCAATTATCTCAATGAAGTAGTATTATGCTTCCACTCTCGCTACTTCACACAACACCTTAATTAAAGAAATTAATGGCCAATTAATTTATAGCATTAAGCCCTAAGCTAAAAGATAAATCCTAACAATCAACGATCCAATCAATTAAACATAATCTATCATAGGCAAATCAAAAGACTACAACCAAATCCTAGATCAAGAAATTTAGCTACTCATATTATTAATGAAAAGAATCATTCCAATGATAAAATTTAGATTAAACATAAGTGAAATTGAATAATAACAGAGAGTAAAGTTTGAAGAAAAAGAAAACTCTTGAATAGAAGTTGATTGAGGGGAACTCCACGCCCTTGAATCTTTAATTCTCCTCTTCGCCGCCTTTCTTCTCCTCCTGGGTTGCTGACTGCTTCCTTGAAGGCTGAAGCTCTCTTGGAGGATTTCTCCTTCCTTGATTGATTTATTGATTCCCTAATGCTAGTTCCCCCCTTTATATAGCTTTAGGAGGAGGGGTTGTTTCCAACTCCTTTTTGGAGTTCTTTCTCAAAAATAGAAAGTCCTAATCCTAATGGTTAATTTAGATCTAATCTTACCCTATCTCTTAACTGGTAACCTCAATCTAGAAAAGACTCAAAAATAAGATAAAATCATGTTCTTGTGTGAGTGAGAGAGTGATCAAATCGCGGATTAAGCTTCAAGGCTAAGGATTGTCTTCAACACGTCACCAGTGCAGTTGCAGAGAATTCGGGCCCGATTTTGATCTTGATTCATTTCGATTCTATCAAAACAAAAAACATAAAAGTTGTAGAAAATTTTCTTAGCTTTGCAACGCATCTTAAATCATCTCAATCGGAGTCTGGATGAGAGAGTTATGCTCAATCTACCATACGGCGCCGAAACTGTGTAAAATGACCCGATTAACCTTGTTTCTCACCTAACGCCTCCTTTCGTGCCTTAAACCAAAATATAAAAATAATGAGTGCATTTGGGCATAAAATAAATATAAAAGATTAAATATTAAGTAAGAAAAAGATGATATTTTTTGTTCTCTTCAAGTCCTCCCACACTTAAACCTTGCCCGTCCTCGAGCAAGACAAAATTCAAGCAAAAATAAAACAAGAACAAACTAACAATCCTACCGATTTTTAAACTCAACTCTCCTTCATTTTTCTCCACAAATATTCTAGGTTAATTATTGCAAACTGTTAAATCAACACAACCAAGTCATACACAACTCATTCATCAGTCAATCCAATTTTTGCTACTGCAAACCAGGTAGTAAATCAGGAAAAACCTCTCTTTTATTTTATTTTATTTTTCCCCTCTTTTTTCTCTTTTTATCGGGAGTGAGTGCATTTTATGCTCCGTCTCACTTTGGATCACTCGGCCAGTAGGTGCATTTTATGCTCCATCCTTCTGTTGAATTTGCTGGCTAGTAGGTGCATTTTATGCTCCATCCTACTATTGAATTACTTGGTTGGTAGGTGCATTTTATGCTCCATCCTACCAATTGTAGCAATGGAAAAACAACTACCCCAATTACATAATCCTGAATTTAGGATTATCTTAACTGGAAATGGCTTCAGATAAGTCATGTACTCCTTGATCATACCTCATTACTTGGATCACGAGAATTTTCCTAAATCATTGTTTCAATTGATTTCAAAAGAGTTCAGGTTTTGATTTTTTTTTTTTTTTTGTTGAACTGAAATAAAATCCTATAGTCTCCCCCCCCCCCCCCCCCCCCCCCCCCTCACACTTAAAACTTACATTGTCCCCAATGTGAGGTTAAATGCAAAGAAATGGCAGAAAAACTAAACTAGAAATGCAAAAACAAAAAGAAAAAGGAAAAACAAACTTCCCTATTTTAATAATCATGAATCGGATCCTCTAACTCCCGTGGTTGCAGCTTTCGGTGTGCTCCCCTTTCATCCATCATGGGCGGGTTCAAATCCGGAATAGGGGCCTGCAAAACAGAGGGTAACAGTCTCTCATTAGAAGTTGGCATCATAATATAATGAGCATTACCTTGTCTTGGCTTGAACCCTTCTTGATCGGCCTCCAAATAGTTCAAAACCTCCTTAATTTCTTCATCCTTACTCGTTGCATTATTAATTAAGCAAGCTTTCAGAGGGTCTTCAAAATGTTCTTTTTCCCAAACCCCTTGAACCAATTCTTCTATTATATCAACACGGAAACAACTATTAGTAAGAGCAGGATATTTTTCTGCTTTTGCAATGTCAAACTCTATCATGTCATCCCCTACCCTTAGAGTTAGCTTCCCTTGCTTCACATCTATATGTGCTCCAGCTGTTGCCAAGAATGGCCTCCCAAGAATCAATGGAATATCTACATCCTCATCCATGTCAAGCACAACAAAATCCACAGGGATGTAGAATTTTCCCACTTTGACCAATACATTTTCTATAATCTCAACCGGGTACTTTACTGAACGATCCGCCAATTGCAAAGTCATTCTAGTAGTAGTTAATTTACTAAACCCCAATCTCTTGCAAATCGACAATGGCATACGACTCATACTAGCACCCAAATCACACAAAGCTTTCTCAAACTCAATATCACCTATGGTGCAAGGAATAGAAAAACTACCTGGGTCTTTGAGCATTGGTGGAAGTTTATGTTGGATTATAGCACTGCACTCCTCAGTAAGTGCAACAACAGCATTGTCTTCAATCTTCCTTTTATTAGACAATAATTCTTTGAAAAACTTCACATAAGTCGGCATTTGAGCAAGTGCTTCTGCGAAAGGGATATTTATGTGAAGTTGCTTGAAGATGTTCAAAAACTTTTCATATTGTTTGTCCAATTTCTGCTGCTTTAGTCTTTGAGGAAAAGGAACAGGTGGTACATAAGGCTTGACCTGTGGTGGTTTAGACAGCTCTTCTTTCTTCTCTTCTTCAGCTTGGTCATTTGGAATTTCTTCTTGAATAATTTCTGTTGAAGCTTCACCACTCTCTTTGGCATCACTTACTCAAGCCGTTTGCCACTTCTCAAAGTAATTGCCTTGCAATGCTCCTTGGTATTGACTTCAGTTTTGTTAGGCAAAGTACCTTGAGCTCTTGCATTGAATGAACTGGCCATTTGACCTATTTGCATCTCCAAGTTCCTACTTTGGCTAGCTATTTGATCAACCTTTGCCTCCAACCTGTCATATTGCTTTTCCATCTTCTCAAATCTTTCAAAAGTAGCCTCAATGAATTTCTCTAAAGCTGTTTCATAGGAGGGTCTGTTTTATTGTGGTGCTTGGGGCTGATTTTGATTCCTCCCTTGAAAGTTATTTTGGAAAGGTGGCCTTTGGTTGCCTCCTTGGTTTCCTGGATTTCCCCATGCTATGTTGGGGTGATTCCTCCATCCAGGGTTGTAAGAATTTGAGTAAGGGTTGTTTGGTTGCAGATTGGGATTATTGACAAACTGGACTTGCTCCATCCCATGACAATCTGAATTATGGTGATTTCCCCCACAAGATTCACACACTTTTGGATGGTTGGAGGGAACATTGATGTTCACAGGTCTTGGCTATCGCATCAACTTTGAAAGCTGATGAGAGTAATTTATCACATTTATATCCCCAAATATTCTGTCTTGCATACTTAATTAGTAATTAATTGGACTCATATTTCTTGTATTTCGGTTCAGGGCATGAAATAAGGCATCAAGAGCAAAGAAAGGCAAATCGGATGATTTTTCACAGTTTCGGCACTGTTCAGTAATCGGGGTGTAACTCTCGTATTCAAGATCTGATTGAGCTGCTTCAAGACTCACTAGATAGATAAGAGAAAACACCACAACTTTCATGTTTTGGGCTTTCACAGATTTGGCTTGCAACGAAGTCAAATCTGGGCCCAAAGTCAGGGAAAATTCGTAGGAAGGCCCAATCCGCAGCTGAAGCCCAACTTGCAGAAAAGCCTAACAGCAGCCCAATTCGCAGAGGAGGTCTAATACGAATCCAAGAACAAGAAACTGAGAAGAGTCTTATCAGATCTAAATTTATGATGTAATCCCATAAAGATAAAGAGATTGAATTCATTAGATAAAGAGATAAGAGTAGGATTAGATTAGGACTTTCTATTTTTGAGAGATTAACTTCAAGAAAGAGTAGGAGACCACCACCTCCCCTTAAACTTAATAAACGGGTAGGGGGCGGACTAGAGAGGCATCAAGAAGCAGAGGAGCAATCCATCTATCAAGCAAGAAGTCTGCAAGAAGGAGGTGGCGGCAAGGAGAAGAGGAGATCTCAACTCCTAGGGAAAAATCATGAGTTCTTTCTTTCCTCTTGTTTGTTTTATTTCTGCTAGTATGAACTAATTTATCTGTAGTTAGGGTTGTGGAAAGCATAATCATATCAATGAATATATTTTTTTATTCTGGTTTATTGAAGATTGTGATTTCCATATAGTCTATGAATTATCTTGCTTAATGCTATTAGGAGTGACAATCTCTTAGTTGATCAGGTGTATGTAAATGAATTGAGAGAGGAGTTCACATAGTTGACCACATAATTTCTGGTGTGAATTGAATGGTATATACACATGATTCATCTGAATATAATAGTTTTTCCTTGGACTTAATGCGCTTCTATCTTGAGAACTCTAGTCGAGAGATCGAGGGGTTTCCTGATAGAAGTAGTTTTAGTATATCTCGAGAGAGATTACTAAATAAAATTGGAAAGACTTCAGCTTATGGGAATGACAAATTATCTTGGATAATCTCATCCATTAATATTCATGGGAATGGTTCGGTGGACCGAAAGCCCTAGCGAATTCAACCAATCATTACGTACTTCAGCATTATTACTTCTGCTCTTGTTTTCCTTTTTCTGCTTTTTCATTAGTTCTTATTCTCAAATCTGAAATTCGATTGTCCAAATAATTAGGGAATGCTGTAGTTCTAATACTTATTTTGTTAAATCCTCATGGGAACGATATTTTTATAATACTTGATAACTAGTGCACTTGCTAGGGTTATAAACATAGCTATCAAGTTTTTGGTGCCGTTGCTAGGGATTTAATCATAAAATAATATTAGAACTTGTTAACCTTGGTTAATTTGGATTTTGCTCTTTATTTAAAGAGATGCTTAGGAAGTATCCTCACCATGGAACACCAGTTTGGCATCAAATTCAAACTTTTTATAATGGTATTACTCTATCTAATTGCTCCATTATTAATGCAGCTTCAGGAGGCACAATTCTGAGGAAAACTCCAGAGGAAGCCTATGATCTAGTGGAAGAAATGGTATCAAACAGCTTCCAATGGAGTAATGACCGAACCAATCAAAAGGGAGTACACCATATCGATCCCCTTGCAGCCATATCTGCTCAACTTGCTAATCTGAATAAGAAATTGGATACTTTTAATATTGCAGCAATTAATACATCATCTAGCATCCCATGTGATTTTTGTGGTCAAATAGGACATACTAATTCTGATTGTCCATTAGGTAGTCCTTTTACTTCACATGAGAATGCTAATTTTATCTCTCATACTAGCAGGACGAATTTCAATCCCTACTCAAACACATACAACCCAGGGTGGATGAATCATCCAAACTTTTCATGGAGCAACAATCAGCAAAAGGCACCCATGGGATTCCAACAACAGTCGCCCCCAGAAGAAAAAAGAGTAATTTGGAAGAGATGATTTCTAAGTTCATCAATGCTACTGAAGCAAAATTCCAAGAACATGAAGCATCAATCAAAAACTTAGAAGTTCAGATGGGTAGATTGTAAGCATGGTGTCAAAAAGAAGAGAGGGACGATTGCCTAGCAATATAGAGAAGAACCTAAGGGAGCAAGTGAATGCCATTGCCTTAAGAAGTGAGAAGACAATTGGTGAGACCCAGAATGATGACAAGGAAGTTGAGGCAGCTGATTCTCAAATGGAGATCGAAGGGAGTACACCTAAACTGAGTTTAGATGCTATTAAACTTCCTCTCCCTTACCCTGAAAGAGTTTCAAAAGATAATTTGGATGGGGAAGTTAAGGAGGTTTTGAACAATTTGGAGGCCGGTCAAGAAGGGTCCAAGCCAAGACAAGGTAATGCTCATTATATGGTGTTGCCAATTTCTAATAAGAAACCGTTACCCTCTGTTTTGTAGGCCCCTATTTCATATTTGAACTCGCCCATGATGGATGGAATGGGAGCACACCGAAAGTTGTGACTGCGAGAGTTAGAGGATCCGGTTTATGATAGGGAAGTTTGTTTTTTCTTTTTCTTTTTCTTTTTACATTTCTAGTTTAGTTTTTTTGCCCTTTCTTTTCATTTAACCTCACATTGGGGACAATGTAAATTTTAAGTGTGGGGGAGGGGATTTAGGATTTAGGTTGTGTTTTAAAATTTGATTTGGGTTGTATTTTTATGATTTATTCAAAAAAAAATCAAAACCTCAACTCTTTTGAAATCAATTGAAACAATATTCTGGGAAAATTCTTGTGGACCTAGTAATGAGGTACAATTAAGAAGTACACGACCTATCTGAAGCCATTTTCAATTAAGCTAGTTCTAAATTCAGGTTTAAGTAAATATGGGGAATATTTTTGGTAGGATGGAGCATAAAATGCACCTACCAGTCAAGTAATTCAATAGTAGGATGGAGCATAAAATGTACCTACTAACCAGCAATTCAAACAGTAGGATGGAACATAAAATGCACCTACTGACCAAGTAATCCTAAAAGTGAGATGGAGCATAAAATGCACTCACTTCCACCATAGAAAAAAAGAGAAAAAAAAAGAAAAAAAGGAAAAAAAAGAGAGAGAGAGAGGAGATAAAAATGTTTTCCCTAGTTTACTACTTGATTTGTAGTAGCAAGAATTGGATTGACTGATGAATGAGTCATGTATTAATTGGTTGTATTGATTTAACAGTTTACAATAGTATCCTAGAATATTTGTGGAAAAAGATGAAGGAGATTTGAGTTTAAAAATCAGAAGATAGTCAGCTTGTTCCTGTTTTATTTTTGCTTGAGTTTTGTCTTGCCCGAGGACGGACAAGGTTTAAGTGTGGGGGGATTTGATGAGAGTAGAATTTATCACATTTTTATCCCTAAATATTCTGTCTTGAATACTTAATTAGTACTTAATTGGACTCATATTTCTTGTATTTCGGTTCAGGGCATGGGAGAAGGCATCAGGAGCAAAGAAAGGCAAATCGGATGATTTTTCATAGTTTTGGCACCGTTCAGTAATCTGGGTGTAACTCTCGTATCCGAGATCCGATTGGGTTGCTTCAAGACTCACTGGATAGATAAGAGGAAAAACCACAACTTTCATGTTTTGGGCTTTCACAGATTCGGCCTGCATCGAAGTCAAATCCAGGCCCGAAGTTGGGGTAAATTCGTAGGGAGGCCCAATCCGCAGTTGAAGCCCAACTTGCAGAAAAGCCTAGCAGCAGCCCAATTCGCAGAGGAGGTCTAATACGAATCCAAGAACAAGAAACTGAAAAGAGTCTTATCAGATCTAAATTTATGATGTAATCCCGTAAAGATAAAGAGATTGAGTTCACTAGATAAAGAGATAAGAGTAGGATTAGACTAAAACTTTCTATTTTTGAGAGATTAACTTCAAGAAAGAGTAGGAGACCACCCCCTCCCCTTAAGCTATATAAAGGGGTAGGGGGCGGACTAGAGAAGCATCAAGAAGCAGAGGAGCAATCCAGCTATCAAGCAAGAAGTCTGCAAGAAGGAGGTGGCGGCAAGGAGAAGAGGAGATCTCAAGTCCAAGGGCGAAACCATGAGTTATTTCTTTCCTCTTGTTTGTTTTATTTCTGCTAGTACGAACTAATTTATCTGTAGTTAGGGTTGTGGAAAGCCTAATCATATCAATGAATTTATTTTTTTATTAGGAGTGACCATCTCTTAGTTGATCAGGCGTATGTGAATGAATCGAGAGAGGAATTCACATAGCTGACCACATAATTCTTTGTGTGAATTGAATGGTATATACACATGATTCATCTGAATATAATAGTTTTTCCTTGGACTTAATGCACTTCTATCTTGAGAACTCTAGTCGAGAGATCGAGGGGTTACCTGATAGAAGTAGTTTTAGTATATCTCGAGAGAGAATATTAAATAAAATTGGAAAGACTTCAGCTTATGGGAATGACAAATTATGTTGGATAATCTCATCCATTAATATTCATTGGAATGGTTCGGTGGACCGAAAGCCCTAAAAAATTCAACCAATCGTTACATACTTCTACTCTTGTTTTCCTTTTTCTGCTTTTTCATTAGTTCTCATTCTCAAATGTAAAATTCAATTGTCCAAATAATTAGGGAATGCTGTAGTTCTAATACTTATTTTGTTAAATCCTTGTGGGAACAATATTTTTATACTACTTGATAACTAGTGCACTTGCTAGGGTTATAAATATAGCTATCAGAAGCAAGCAGCGAATACCCATCCACATCATAAACACTAGCAGCCTTTTTTGTAATGCTTCTTTCATTAGACCAATGGTAGTTTTTAGCTGCCATTTCTTCAAGGAGAACATTTGCATCTGTAGCATTCTTGTTCATGAGAGCCCCACCAGCTGTTGCATCAATAGTACTTCTCATTTGAGGGGAGAGACCATTATAGAACGTCTGTACTATCAACCAATCCGGGATACCGTGATGAGGACACTTTCTTTGCAAGTCTTTTAACCTTTCCCATGCTTCATAGAGAGTCTCTCCATCAAACTGAGTGAAACTGGTGATGTCATGCCTCAATTTAGTAGTTTTTCCTAGTGGAAAGTATTTTTCTACAAATGCCTTTGTGAGCTGATCCCATGTAGTAATTGATCCCGAAGCTTGAGAGATTAACCATGTTTTGGCTTTGTCTCTAAGAGAAAAAGGGAAATGTCTTTGTGTAATGGCATCATCAGAAACGCCATTCATTTTGAAGGTATCACAGATCTCCAAGAAATTTTCCAAAATGAGCATTGGCGTTGATGAGACTAATTTGGATAGAAGTATGGTAGATGCAGCCAGTGGAGGAGCTTTAGTGAACAAAACACCCGAAGCGGCCAGGGAATTTATTTCCAACATGGCCAAAAATTCACAGCAGTTCGGTACAAGGACAGATGGTACCATTAGACATGTAAATGAGGTAAGCCATACTAATTTGGAAAATCAGATTTCAGATTTAACAGCTTTGGTTAGGCAACTCGCTTTAGGACAATTGCAACCAGCCAGGGTGTGTGGTATCTGTTCGATCCCTGGTCATCCTACGGACATGTGCCCATCACTTCAGGATGGATCGATGCAGCAAGTGCCGTAGGAGGGTTCCCGGGCCAGCCCCAATGAAAATACTGATGGAGGATGATTTGAACCGATCTACGAAACGGTGACACGTGGACCTGACTCAGCACAAGTAACAACTCAGCATCGTGGCTCTGCACAAAGAAGTAACAAGCCAACAGAGTAGCTCGCTACACCGTAGCTTGCAAGAGAAGGGACTCACCACAATGCGAGCTCCAGGTTCCCCGAGCTACCCTGAAAGGGATATTCGGAGGCAATTTTAGCTCGCGAGCTAGGGAAACTAGCTCGCCCGATCCCCCAAACAGATAAGTCATCCCGGGGACCAATTTTACTAAGGGTGATCCTGAAGCATCCCGAGCTCGCAGCAAAGTAACTTGGGAACGAGCTGCATGAGCGCTCCTCAGGAAGCTTCTATCTGACAGGCCGTACCGATCAGACTGTGCCACTTTCCTTACTGACAGCGCAGTCCCTGTCCTTTTGACAGTCTACATCCACGTCTCTCGGCAAGCGGAGGCGTGCCTGCCAATTTGGAGACGTGTCACTCATCCGGGCGAGAGGTACGTCACAACGTCCACCTACGCAGTCATGGCAGGTAACGGCTATGACAGAAGCCCAGTGGCGGTTATGCCCCACCTGACACGAACACCCCTATAAAAGCCCTCACGGCAGAGGAGAAACTTCTTCTGGAACATCTAATCTCTTGAGTATAGTGGTAACGCGCTATCTGCACTCATAGCCTTTTGCCTTCTCCTTGCTTCTACAGAGTACTGACTTAAGCATCGGAGTGTCCCCGCCGGGCAAACCCCCAAGGGATTCTTCTTCTTCATCTCAGGTGTCTTTCTGGAGCCATGCGAGTGCCAGCTAGGAGTGACCGGATCGCGCTACATTATTTGGCGCCGTCTGTGGGAAATGCTTCGAAAAGCCTTTCTCCAAACTTTCACGTCTCTTTACTCTCTAGAAACCCAACACTCATGGCTTCCTCTAGCAACATTGGACGAAGCACGGAAATGGATAACTCCAGGGAACAACCCTAGCTTCCTACTGTCTGCATCGGACAGTTCACCGTCCCCCTCTCGGTGGATGGAATTCCCAGCTTGAATGTGCCTCTTGCAGTGGCACCCATTGTCGCGCCACTCCCTGCTACAGTCGGAGTGACGTTCACCGAACCTTCGGTCGTGCCCCCAGCGACCAGCCCGAACCAACTGGAGGATTTGATGCAGTGCATGCGGGCCATGCACGCCCAAATGCAACATTTCCAGCAACTTCAGCTCTATCAGCAACATGTGTTGCACCAGGTCTCCCAGTATCAGTATCAGCAGCAGTTTCCCCAGTTACCTCAACCTCAGCTTCAGCAATCGCAACTTCCCCCTCGGCAACCAGTCTCGTAGCGAGCTAGGTCTCGCCCACAGGAGGAGCACCCATCTCGCCAAGGAGAGGCCCCCCAGAACCCTCCAAGGAGCCATGCCTCCACCCGTGGCAGACAAGAAAGACTGGCCGTCCCGACCTCGCCACGGGCAGTCAGGTCGGGAGGACCTTAGCTCGCCAGGCCCACGTCGCCTCAGCCCTTGATGAGACTGAAAGGAACCCTATTTTTGTCCCCTAATTTTCATCTTTTTACATTATTTTAGCACTTAAATGAACTCATTACTCTTGTATATCGAACCAGGGCAATAAAGAAGGCAATTAGAAGAAAACAGGGCAAATCGGGTGATTTTGCATAGTTTCGGCGACAGTCAGTAATCTGGGCCTAACACTCAATTCCGGACTCCAAATTAGACAATTCAAGAAGCATTAGAAAGATGAAAGGAAGGCCCACAACGTTTATGCTTTTGGTTTTGTCAGATTCGGCCCGCATCAAGTACAAAAACAAGCCCGAAGTTGGAGCAAGTTCGCAGCCAGGCCCATTTCACAACTTAAGCCCAACTCGCAGAAGTACCTTGAAGCAGCCCAAGTTTTAAAGCAGCCCAACTCGAATTCAAGAGTTAAGAGTCAGAATTTTGAATGTAATCTCCAAGGATAGAGTCTTATCAGATCTAAAGTCTCCCTTCAACTGGGAATCGTATTCCCTATTTAGAAAATCATATTTTCAAGGATCAATCTTGAACCATAAACTGAACCAGATCTGAACCAAAAGGAGTGGGAGAGGATAATACCTGATACGGAGAAATACTATCTCCCAATGGAGGTGTTCACGCCTAAGGAAGGATCCAAAATCAGCTCCCACTGAATATGGCGCAATGAAGGATGGAGCAGAATCAGCAATGTTCTTCAAAAGAACTTGACCCTTCGCAAGAATCAACTGGACGACTTGTGAGTACAGCTCCAATCAATCTTTTCCCAAAAGAATGAAATCAAGATCCAATCTTGATTGCTCCCAAGAACTGGAGATCGAACTAAAGGAATGGCAATGGCAGGAAGGTGGTGGCAGAAGAGAATTCGCAGTATGCAGGAAATCTCTTAATCTCTCTTTCTTAAAGAGAAGAGTGCTATTGATATTATTGTGTTCTTCAAGGCTGCCGCCCCCTTCCCCTTTTATAATCTTAAAGGGATCAGCTCCTTAATCAGATTAGGAGTTGCTAATCCAAATCATATTGGGTTAGAAGTCCCTTAGTGATAAGGGATAATCCTTATCTTATCTGCAGATCAGATCAGCTGTCTCCTAATCTAATTAGGAGGTTTCCAGATCTAAATCTTATTTAGATCTTGGACTCTCTGAGTGGATAGGGTCTAAGCCCAATCCTTTTAGCTGACCCACTTCAGAATTCGCCCCCTTTAGATGACTGATCAAATCAGCCCAGTTCGAAATGGGCTTAAGGCCCATTAAGGTTATGTACTCAAAAAACCTTCCAAATTGCTGCCCAGTTGGGCTTCCTTGTATGGCGTGGGACCCAAGCATTGATCTACACATCAGCCACATGAGTTCAGCCCATCCTTTGTTACAAGGCCTGGCCGAATGCACTGCTGAAGACAGTGTACCCCCTGAAACCCATCAGATGAGCTCTATGGGCCCAACACTTACACTAAGTGGTCCCTGGGCCAAGCCACCTTGTAACACCCAGGGACTATGGGCAGATGCAAGATTAGTCCATCAGGCATTATCCTCAATGGTCTTACACTTAACCTCTCAGCCCATAATGATCATACACTGCCCGACAAGAGAGGACCTCTCCCTCGGCTGCAAGGAACAGTGTTGCACTCTCCACTCATATGGATCCCGGGAATTAAAACTTTCTTGCAAACATTTTAGAAACCATATATATACTTTTATATCTTATATAAAATATATTTTGCAAAACAAATCTCAACGGTTGAAATCAGCTGCCGGCAGTCTTGGTTTCCATCAGTGAGAGTGCATCCTCGATCATTACCTTTGTCCGACAAAGGGGCTGATCCTGTCACTATGATCACCCACTCAGATGAATTCTCAGACTGTCCCAACATACCCAGGTTTTGACCCCCGCTAAGGATCTCACTGATTGGTACATCAAAGATAGCCCAATCCGGCACCTAGTGTAGTATCATAATCGAGTCTAGGGGTCGGGTGTAACTTTCCAGTTTTGCCCATCAATCTCCAAGGTCCAAGGCAATACTGGAAATCTGGTCCAGTTCAAAGATTCAATTAATCCTACACTGTATGTGCCTAGGGTCTCACCCTGGCAGCTGAGACAGGCCACCCCAACCGACTTGGTGGCACCACAGTGTCAGCCTTGTCAGGATAGGTCTCCCCAGACCGACCCACCGGCTGTGAACATTCTAAACTAACACGAGTCTCATTAAGTGTCCAGTTTAAGGGTATTACACAGAAACATACCAAGGGAACATGAATCAAATATGCATCTTTATTCATTTACAATAAACTCATAAAGCACATCATTCTGATTGAAGCTAAGGGCATACAAAACTGTCTAACAGCCCATGTTTTAAAGCAGCCCAACTCGAATTCAAGAGTTAAGAGTCCGAATTTCGAATGTAATCTCCAAGGATAGAGTCTTATCAGATCTAAAGTCTTGAATATAATCCTAGAGAGATAAGAAGATTGAGATTAGATCATTAGATATGAGATAGGATAGGATTAGTTCAAAGAAGATCAAGACTCCCTAAAGATAAGATGATCTCCTAGAAGGAGTTGGAAAACAGCCCCCTCCTTTGGCTATATAAAGAGGGGGCGAACCAGCTCTAGCATCACTCACTCCAAGATCCAAGAGAACACCACGTAACTCAAGAAACTCAAGAGAGTAGTTCGGCCATGGAGAAGCAAAGCATGGAGGTTTCGCAGATCATGAGGAGCTAAGCTTCTTTTTCTGGTTCAAGGGGGGAGGTTCGGTTGTGTCATTGTGAGGTTCTGTAGTTAATTTATTTTCTTGCTTTTTAATTCAAGTATTAATTGGTTCTTGTGCACATTTTTATTGGATGTTAATGTTAATTAGTCAGACAAACTGAATTAATGTTGATTTTCCTATTGCTATCCATGATTTCGGTGATCCGTAATTGTCACAAATAGTGGTACAAGTAGCAATTAGGTTAATATCTTTTTGGGTCAATTGTTCATGACAGCCTTTGACCAATGTATTGACATGGTTTAACCTAAAAGGGATCAATGGAACAAGATTCAATGATTGCAGCTATCTCAATTATTGTTGTTTTGGTTTAACTGTTTTTAGAAATCTTAATGCTATCACCAGTTAATATGGAATGCTATCGTACCTAGTTGAGTGGCGATAAGTGTTGATCGAATGCTGGGTTTGGTCAACTGAATTAAGAAAACACAAGGTTTATTATGGCTATCCTAATAAATCTAAGGTTAAATGCTTGAATTGCAGGACATGCTGAATTTTACCTAGGATCGATGGCCAATTGATTCGATCCGAACCCTTGAACCAGAATTCGGTAAGACTGATTTTCTCTTGTTTGTTTAGTTTGTTATTCTTTTAATTTTAGTTATTAAATTTTCCCACTCAATTACTTTATCCATTCGGCTAAGAGATTACTGAATTGCTCCCTGTGGGATTCGACCTAGTACCCCTTTTCACTACAATTATTTGATTGTGGGACTAGTACTAATTTTGAGGGCATCGACAAACCCATCAGCCCTCAAGGCCTGGTACTCTGTTCTTGGAAAACCGATTCGAAATTCTCTCCGCAGGTTCCAAGCAGGAGCCCTCTATCCGAAGCCATCACCACCAGCCTGAACTACTTCCTGCACACACCGTTCTTGACAGTACAGAAGTGAGTAGCACGAATGCTGAGCCCGCTAGGTAGTAGAGACGCCGCCGCTGAGCTCGCCGGTCTGCTACCCACGACCTACCTGAGCTCGGAGGCAAAAAAGAGGTATGATCGGGTGAGGTCAAGGCACCCATTCTTTCAGGTCAATCCCCCCTATCTCCCGAGCTCCTGGCAGTCCCAATGCCTAAAGATTTCAAACTCCCCCCTCTTGAAAAGTATGACGGGTCGTTCGACCCAAATGATCACATAGATTCCTTCCAATTGCAGATGCACCTAGCAAGATTAAGTGAGTCATGCATGTGCGTGGCCTTCTCCACCACCTTCAGGAGAGTAGCCCGCACATGGTACCGGAACCTGACGCCCGGATCAATAAGAAGTTGGGCGCAGTTCGCGCAGGCTTTCACATCCCACTTTGTTACCAGTAAGCGGTGCCCACCAACTGAAGAGAGCCTCCTCAACATATTGTAGAGAGAAGGAGAATCCATCCGGGGAGCGGTTCAACGATGCTTGCATGCAGATACCGTGCCTGGACCCCGCCGTGCGCCTTGCAACAACTAAGAAGGGCGTGGCGCACAAATAGTTCAAATGGCACATGGTTGTCAACCAACCAGCGACCATAACTGAATTTCTTAAGCTCGCGGACAAGTTCATAGCCACCGAAGAGGAGATCAACCAAAAGGGCGAGAGCGCACCCAGAAAGAGGAAGAGAAAAGGAGAACCTTCCAGCCAAGGGGATAGCCGAAAGAAAAAGGATGAAGCTCGGGGGGCAAAGCCAGGTCAGTCGTTCCGAGCTCCTGCAGCGGACCGAACTGACTACACCCCACTGAACACGAACCGGGCCGAAATCCTGATGGCGATCAAGGACGCTCCATATGTGAAGTGGGCACCCTGTTTGAGGGGAAATCTCAATGGAAGAAATAAGAATCTATATTGTAGCTTTCACAAAGATCATGGTCATAGCACCAAAAGTTGTAAAAATCTCCGCAATGAGATTGAAGAACTCATCCATCGCCGATATTTAAGAAACTTTGTACAAAACAGTAGTAATAATAATAAAGCAGGTCGGCAAGGGGAGCACGGTAAGGACGCTCCCGAGTCTAGCAGCAGGCCGGCCGAGCAGTCACAAAGGCAGCCTCTAGGAGAGAGGCTGGTCCGGGGCACCATCCACGTTATAGGGGGAGGATCGATCGTCGCGGGTTGTACTTCAGTAGCAGCTCGAACGTCAGTTCGTGAAGCCGCCCGGGAAGAACAGAATCCTCCAAAGCGACCGAGGATAGAAGAGCCAATTTTCTTCACGGAAGATGATGTGCGAGGGGTCCTTTACCCCCTCGATGACGCACTTGTGATAAAGCTGAGAATTAATGACTTCGAAGTCAGGCGCGTACTCGTTGACTCAGGCAGCTCGGCAGATATCCTCTTCAAAGCTGCGTTCGACCAGCTTCAGTTGTAGAAAAGTGACTTGAGGCCTGCGGACACTCCTTTGGTTGGCTTCAGCGGAGAAGAAGTCCGCCCCCCTTGGGAAAATAATTGTACCTGTGGAAGTCGGCACATGGCCTTACGTATTCAAACTCAACCACAACTTCCTGGTTGTCACGACCCCCTCCCCGTACAATGCCATAATAGGTCGGCCAATCACCCAAATACTACGGGCTGTGGTCTCCACCTACCATTTGGCTATGAAGTTTCCTACAGACTTCGGTGTGGGGGTAGCGCGGGGTAACTAGCTCCAGTCTCGCAAGTGCTATGTCACCGCCCTGAAGGGAAAAACCAAGGTGGCGGACGACATCGAACTAGAGTGGCCTACGGAGCAAGGTGAAAAACGAGCCGTGCCCATGGAAGAAATAATCGTAGTCCCGACCTCGATGGCAGACCCAGCTCGGATGCTTTAGATCAGTGCTTCCGTCCCAAAACCTCTACGATCCGAACTGGTAAGTTTCTTACTTCAAAATTTGGATATTTTTGCATGGTCCGCGGTAGAGATGCCCGGTATAGACCCCGACCTTATAACTCACAAGCTGAATATTGATCCTATAGTTAGGCCCGTTAGACAGAAGAAACGCAACCTAGCCCTAGAGCGGTGGAAAGCGGTTGACGAGGAGGTCGAGAAGCTCCTCGTATCTGACTTCATAAGAGAAGTCCATTACCCGAGCTGGGTAGCCAACCCCGTCCTTGTAAAGAAGGTCAATGGCAAGTGGCGCATGTGCGTCGACTACACTGACTTGAATCGGGCTTGCCCAAAAGACTACTTCCCACTCCCCAGAATTGACTGCTTGGTGGACGCGACCTCAGGGCATGAGTTGCTAAGTTTCTTGGATGCCTATTTGGGCTATAACTAAATCAAGATGGACCCGATGGACGAAGAAAAGACTGTCTTCATCACGGAGTTCGGTCTATACTGTTACAAGGTTATGCCCTTCGGGTTGAAAAACGTAGGGGCAACCTTCCAAAGGCTTGTAAATAAGCTGTTTGCGCCATTAATTGGCAGAAAAGTAGAATGCTATGTAGACGACATGGTTGTCAAAACTCAATTCTCACATGAATTAATACAAGATTTGCATTCAATTTTTGAAATCTTGCGTAAGTTTAATATGAGACTGAACCCGAATAAGTGTGTATTTGGTGTGATCTCGGGCATGTTCCTAGGATACATCGTCAACCGACGAGGCATTGAGGCCAACCCGGATAAATGGCCGCATAGCTGCCCTAAGCTGCTTCATGTTGAAATCAGCAGACCGATGTCTGCCATTCTTCAAGGCAATCAAGAGCAAAGGGGTTGAATGGACCCAAGACTGTCAACTCGCGTTTGACGAGCTCAAGAAATACCTCGCTAGTGTGCCAATCTTGACCCGGCCCGAAGAGGGCAATATTTTAGAACAGTACCTCTCGGCAAGCAACGAAGTGGTCAGTTCGGTACTAATAAAAGAAGTAGATTGGGTTCAATGACCCATCTATTATGTTAGTTTAGTATTGAAGGGGGCAGAGACGAGATACCCGGAGATAGAAAAGCTAGCGTACGCACTGGTAATTGCAGCTCGGAAGCTCCGCCCGTACTTCCAGGCTTACACTGTTATTGTTCTCACTGACAAACCTCTGAGGCAAGTCTTACTTAAGCCCGAGGTCTCCGGTCGGTTGACGAAGTGGGCCGTTGAGCTCAGCGAGTACGACCTCCAGTACAAGCCGCGAACTGCCACTAAGGCCCAAGCCTTATCAGATTTCATCGCCGAGTGGACATTCAGCTCCGAAGTCCCCAGGCCGGTTGAGCACGAGGCCCCCAGCTCAGGTGAGCCCGAAGCTCCCAGGCTGGTCGAGTCCGAGCCCCGTGTTATAGCAGCCAGCATGGCATCTCTCCTAGTTCGGCCAAGCGTGAGCTGGGATGAGGAGCCTTGGATCCTTCACGTAGATGGCTCCTCGAACCAACAGGGCAGCGGAGCCAGAATAGTCCTACATGGCCCAAGTGGTACGAAACTGGAGCATGCGCTATGCTTCGAGTTCGCGACATCTAACAATGAAGCAAAGTATGAGGCATTGATAGCTGGACTAGCTCTAGCCAGAGAAGTAAAAGCCAAGCACATCGTTATCTGCAACGACTCCTAGCTCGTGGTCAACCAGGCCCTGCTCAACTTCCACTCACACTTTATCAGGCAAATCCCAAGGTAGGAGAACGGTGAGGCCGACGCCCTGTCTAGACTAGCCAGCGCCAATGACATCACCATGAAAACCGTGTACATAGAGGACTTGCCTCGGCCCAGCATTCTCAGGGGGGCAGAGGAGGTCGCTCCCGTCATTCAAGCAGAGACGAGCTGGATTGACCCACTCGCAAGCTTCCTGCTACATGGGACCCTCCCTGCAGATCGCAATGCAGCCAGAAGGGTGTAGTGCCAGCAGCCAAATACGTCATGATAGACAAACGGCTGTACAGGAGATCCTACACACTCTCCTACCTGCGTTGCCTACAACCTACCGAAGCCGAGCTCGTACTCTGCGACACTCATGAAGGGTTGTGCGGCGGGCACTTGGGGGGTAGGGCCCTCGCCCAGAAGGCACTCCAATAGGGATATTATTGGCCAACCATGAAGACAGACGCTATTGAGCTCGTTAGAAAATGTGATAAATGCCAGAGACATGCCAATATTCACCACCAACCCGCTGCCGACCTCAAGTATCTCACCAGCCCGTGGCCCTTTGTACAGTGGGGCATCGATCTACTCAGGCCATTCCCGCCAGCAATGGGTGGGAGGAAGTTTCTAGTGGTACTAGTGGACTACTTCACCAAGTGGGTAGAAGCCAAACTCCTTGTGACGATCACAACCCGAAATGTCCAAAACTTCTTTTGGAAGAACATCGTGTTCCGCTTCGGATTACCTCGGGTATTGATTTCTGACAACGGCAAGCAGTTCGAGGACATCAAATTCCAAGATTGGTGCCAAGATATGGGAATCCGACAGAATTTTACTTCAATCACACACCCTCAAGCAAACGGTCAGGCAGTAGTCACAAACAGAGCTATCCTCCGCGGGCTGAAGGCACGGTTGGAGCGAGCTAAAGGACTATGGGCAGACGAGCTACCTAGTGTTCTATGGGCTTACCGAACCACAATGAAGACCGCCACAGGAGAGACACCCTTCAACCTCACCTACTGCACCGAGGCAGTCATCCCAGCTGAAATTGAGGTTCCCTCTCTACGACTGGAAGCATATGACGACAAGGCGAATTAAGATGTGCTACATACCAACCTCGACCTACTCGATGAAGTAAGGGACCTCGCATATGTTAGGACAGCAGCTTACCAACAAAGAGTAGCTCAGTACTATAACGCAAGGGTCAAGAAGCGGAACCTCGACATCGGTGACCTGGTCCTTCGTAAAGTTATGGTACTTGAGCCCGACACCGGCAAGTTCAGACCGAATTGGGAAGGACTCTATCGAGTGAAACGGGTGCTCGGGGAAGGAACATACGAGCTCGAAACCCTTGAAGGGAAACAAGTACCTCAGGCATGGAATATTGTCAATTTGAGGCAGTATTATCTGTAGCTATTAAGTAGACCACGAGTCACTCTCAAAGCCTAAGGGCCGAAATGCCGAGCTAAGGTGACCTCAGCGCAACAAGACCTAGTCGCCTCTATGGCATGGGCAAACTTCAAGGGCAGACCATAAGTCACCCCCTCAGCCTAAGGGCTAAAACATCGAGCTAACTAAGACCTCGGCACCATGGAAGACTTAGCCAATTCATCGACAAAAGCAAGGTATGAAACATCAGGGGCATAAGCAGCTCGGGTCTGAACCCTACGAAGCATGGCTCATCTCAATAGATCGGTTGGACCAAGTAAGGTACAACCTACGAATACATAGCCCGGGCACGTACAGTAACTACTTCGTGGTATACCGTGGAGACGCCTTAAACGCTAAGGGATAGATCAGGATGACGATTACTGAAAAGTCCTATTTTTGAGTATGCAACTTTAATAGCTCGAGTGACGAGATCGTTTAGCAAAAATAAGAAAGCACGCCATACTTATCAAAAGAAGAAATTTCATTGCCACTTTGAAAAAGAAAAAGGGAAACTGAACTAAGCTAAACAACTCGAGAAAGTTCGAAAAGAAATAAAGAAGGGGCACAACCGCCCAAAAAGATCTTTGAAGACCGGGTTCTGGCACTCGGGAACCACCAGTGATCAGTCAGAAGAACAGAAAAGCTAAGCCGCCAGCTTAAGGGGTCCAGAAGTGTAGATTCCAAGTGCTGAACTTGTTGGCGAAAGAGCTCCCTCTCTGCTGCCACCCTCGACGACTCCTCCCTGTAGCGCGCACTCTCTTTGGAAAGCCTGGTGATCTGCGCCTCCTAGTCACGGACGAGCAGCTCCTGGGCCTCGCTCCCCTTGCGAGTGTGAAGGAGCTCACCTCGGGCCTGGTCGACCTCGCCCTAGAGCTTCTGAACGAGGGTCCTCTGATTACGAGCATCGTGGTAGTCGATGTTAGTTTGGAGGGCCATGGCGTGGATGGCAGTGTTCACCTACCGAACGAGAGAGTAAGGTTAGAAGACAACAAAAGAAAAGAAAGGATGGGAGGGAAAGAAGGACTACTTACCACCATGCAGTGGGAGGCGATATGCGCGACAAGCGCTTTGGGTTCCATATTCTCCCAGTGAGCGACCTCATCTTTACTGACTGCCTTCCGGCTCCTCCGGCGGGCCATGAGGTAGTTGTTCACCCCTTCCCAGTTCCCCACGGGGAACGGGGGGTAAGGGAATGACTGGAGGGGGTTGCTGGGAGCTACCCACTGCTGAGGGAGCTCGTCCCCCCCAACACCGGTCCCACTAGTCCCCTCGGGTGGAGGTGTCGGGATCTCAGGCGGAGGGGAGGACAAAGCTGGCGTGATAGAACCGAACTCGGTGCCCCCTGAGGGGGAAGTCCAGTCGGGGCGTGACCTCTTCACTTTGTGCCTCTGGTTGCTCAAGAGAAGACTGAACGAGTCGATACCAGACATGATGGCTGCCAAGAAGAAATCAGTGTTAGTTCGGTAAGAATAAATCATATGTCAAGGCAAAAACTACGCGACCTAAAAGGACAACCTACCCGGGCTCAGGCCAGCCTGCACGAGCTTCTCCTCGGCCAAGTAGTTGAAAGAATGGTAGGATCCATCTAATGGACGCCATGAAGGTTGCGAAATGGGTGGGCGAATTTCAAAAATTTTCATACCTTCTTCCAACTGGGAATCAAATTCCCTAATTTAAGAATACAATATTCAAGGATCCTACTTGAACCATAATCGAACCAGATCTGAACCAAAAGGGATGGGAGAAATTATAGTTGATCCAGAGATGCAATATCTCCCAAAGTTGGTGTTCACACCCAAAGAGGATACCAAGATCTGCTCCTGCTGAAGATGACACAGCTGTATGTGGAACGGAACCAGCAGGGTGCATCCTACACACTGAATCCTTCACAAGAATCCACTGGAAACTCTGAGCACTAGCTCTTTTCAGTCTTTTCTGCAAAACTGATGTCAAGAACCAATTTCTTGACTTCTTTCTTCTTTAAAGATCGAATCTTGTAAAAAAGAATGGCAGCGGCTGGAGGAGAACTCCTGGGACGAAGATGGCTGAATTGCTTTTCTTCTCTCTGGAATGTGTATGAGATCTAATCTCAATTTGCAGGATGATTTCTTGCACACAACCCTAGGTTCGAAATCTGATTATTTTCCCTTAGGGTTTCTCTCTCTTCTTCTTGATTAAGAAACCTCCTAATTAGGAGTTATCCCAATCCAAATCAGTATTTGGATAGGAGATGATCTTAATCCTACCTACAGATTAGGTTAGCTTACTCCTGATTTTATCAGGAGGTTACCAGATTCAAATCTAATTTGAATTTGGTCTCCCAGAGTGGATAAGGTTAAAGGCCCAATCCTTTAGCTAACTTCAAACCCACATTCGCCCCATAAATGGGTGATCATATCAGCCCAGCTCGAAATGGGCTTTTGGCCCATTAAGTGTTTAGTGCTTAACTAGTTTCCAATCTGCTGCCCAGTTGGGCTTCTTTGTATGGTGTGGGACCCAGGCATTGATCTACACACCAGCCACATGGGTTCGGCCCAGCCTTTATTACAAGGCCTAGCCGAATTCACAAAAAAGCTCAGTAAACCCCTGAGCCCATCACATGGACCCAATGCGCCCAACACTTACATTAAGTGGTCACTGGGCCAAGCCATCTTATAAAAACCCAGGGACTGTGGGCAGGTGCAAGATTAGCCCATCAGGTACTATCCTAAATGGTCTTACACTTAACCTCTCAGCCCTTAATGATCAAGCACTACACGACAAGAGAGGACCTCTCCCTTGGCTACAAGGAATAGTGCCACACTCTCTACTCCCATGGATCCCGGGAATTAAAACCATTTGCAAACATTTTGAAACCGTACAAATATATATATATATATATATATATTAATTTTGCAAAACAAAATTCCAATGATTGAAATCAACTGCCAGCAGTTTAGTTTCCATCAGAGAGAGTGCATTCCCGATCATTACCTTTGTCCGACAAAGGGGCTGATCCTATCACTATGATCACCCACTCAAATGAATTCTCAAACTGTTCCAACATACCCAGGTTTTATCCCCACTAAGGAACTCACTGATTGGCATATCAAAGATAGCCTGATCCGACACCTAGTGAAGTGTCATAATCGAGTCTAGGGGTCAGGTGTAACTTTCCAATTTTGCCCATTTGTCTCCAAGGTCCAGGGCAATATTGGAAATCTAGTCCGATTCAAGGATTCGAGTAATCCCATACTGCATGTGCCTTGGGTCTTACCCTGGTGGCCGAGACAGACCATCCCAACACTTGGTGGCACACCAGTATCAGCCTTGGCAAGATAAATCTCCCTAGACTTATCCAATGGCTGTAAATTGTACCAAACAACATGAATCAAACATGCACTTTATTTATTTACACTAAAAGTCAAAAGTACATCAAATCGGATTGAAGCTAAGGGCATACAAAACTGTCTAACAGCTCCCACTTGCACTTAGGTCCAATCTGGTACAAGCTGGAGTCCTATACTTTCCATGTGTTTCTCAAACACCTTCTGTGTCAGTGACTTAGTCAATGGGTCTGCCACATTATCCGCTGATGCTACCTTCTGAATTAGGACAACCCCTCTACCAACGATCTTCCATATTACGTGGTACTTGCTCTCGATGTACTTTGACTTCGAATAGGCCCAAGGCTCTTTAGCCTGGGTGATCGCTCCATTGTTATCACACAACAACGGGATGGGTGATGTGCTGGACGGAATCACTCCCAATTCGTGTATGAATTTCTTCATCCACACAGCTTCCTTGGCAGCTTCACTTGCGGCAATGTACTCGGCCTCAGTTGTGGAATCTGCAGTGGACCCCTGTTTGCTGCTTTTCCAGCAAACAGCACACGATCCTATTATGAAAACATATCCTGATGTAGACTTTCTATCATCTGAATCCGACTAGAAATCAGCATCAGTATACCCTAGAACTTGTAGTGAACCACCCTCGATTACTAGACAAAACTCTTTTGTCCTTTGATAGTATTTGAGTATGTTCTTCACAGCAATCCAATGCTCCTGCCCTGGGTTGGCCTGGAATCTGCTTACCACACTCACCACCTGAGCAATGTCCGGGCGAGTGCATAGCATGGCATACATGTGAAGGGATGAGAGATCCATCCTATGGACGCCCAAAGATTGCGGAATAAGGGGCGAATTTCAAAAATTTTATCTCTCCCTTCAACTGGGAATCGTATTCCCCATTTAGAAAATCATATTTTCAAGGATCAATCTTGAACCATAAACTGAACCAGATCTGAACCAAAAGGAGTGGGAGAGGATTATACCTGATACGGAGAAATACTATCTCCCAATGGAGGTGTTCACGCCCAAGGAAGGATCCAAAATCTGCTCCCACTGAAGATGGCGCAGTGCAGGGTGGAGCAGAATCAGCAACGTTCTTCAAAAGAACTTGATCCATCGTAAGGATCAACTGGACGACTTGAGTACAGCTCCAACCAATCTTTTCACAAAAGATTGAAATCAAGATCCAATCTTGATTGCTCCCAAGAACTGGAGATCGAACTGAAGGAATGGCAATGGCAGGAAGGTGGCGGCAGGAGAGAATTCACGGTATGCAGGAAATCTCTCAATCTCTCTTTCTTTAAGAGAAGAATGCTGTTGATGATCTAAAAGGCTGCCGCCCCCTTCCCCTTTTATAATCTCAAAGGGATCAGCTCCTAATCAGATTAGGAGTTGCTAATCCAAATCATATTTGGGTTAGAAGTCCCTTAATGATAAGGGATAATCCTTATCTTATCTGCAAATCAGATCAGCTGTCTCCTAATCTAATTAGGAGGTTTCCAAATCTAAATCTTATTTAGTCTTTGGACTCTCTGAGTGGATAGGGTCTAAGCCCAATCCTTTTAGCTGACCCACTTCAGAATTCGCCCCCTTCAAATGACAGATCAAATCAGCCCAGTTCGAAATGGGCTTAAGGCCCATTAAGGTTATGTACTCAAAAAACCTTCCAAATTGCTGCCCAGTTGGGCTTCCTTGTATGGCATGGGACCCAAGCATTGATCTACACATCAGCTACATGGGTTCAGCCCAACCTTTGTTACAAGGCCTGGCCGAATGCACTACTGAAGACAGTGTACCCCCTGAAACCCATCAAATGAGCTCTATGGGCCCAACACTTACACTAAGTGGTCCCTGGGCCAAGCCACCTTGTAACACCCAGGGACTGTGGGCAGATGCAAGATTAGCCCATCAGGCATTATCCTCAATGGTCTTACACTTAACCTCTCAGCCCATAATGATCATACACTGCCCGACAAGAGAGGACCTCTCCCTTGGCTGCAAGGAACAGTGTTGCACTCTCCACTTATATGGATCCCGGGAATTAAAACCTTCTTGCAAACAATTTAGAAACCATACATATATACTTTTATATCTTATATAAAATATATTTTGCAAAACAAATCTCAACGGTTGAAATCGGCTGCCGGCAGTCTTGGTTTCCATCAGTGAGAGTGCATCCCCGATCATTACCTTTGTCCGACAAAGGGGCTGATCCTGTCACTATGATCACCCACTCAGATGAATTCTCGGACTATCCCAACATACCCAGGTTTTGACCCCCGCTAAGGATCTCACTGATTGGTACATCAAAGACAGCCCAATCCGACACCTAGTGTAGTATCATAATCGAGTCTAGGGGTCGGGTGTAACTTTCCAGTTTTGCCCATCAATCTCCAAGGTCCAGGGCAATACTGGAAATCTGGTCCAGTTCAAAGATTCAATTAATCCTACACTGTTTGTGCCTAGGGTCTCACCCTGGCAGCTGAGACAAGCCACCCCAACCGACTTGGTGGCACTACAGTGTTAGCCTTGTCCCCAGACCGACCCACTGGCTGTGAACATTCTAAAGTAACACGAGTCTCATTAAGTGTCCAGTTTAAGGGTATTACACAGAAACATACCAAGGGAACATGAATCAAATATGTATCTTTATTCCTTTACAAAAAACTCCTAAAGTACATCATTCTGATTGAAGCTAAGGGCATACAAAACTGTCTAACAACATGATGCTCCCTACGGCTGAGGCATAGGGAACGTCTCTCATGCCCTCAATCTCCTCAGAAGTATTGGGAGACATCTTCTTGGAGAGAGTGACTCCATGCCTGAAAGGAATGTTTCCCTTCTTGGTGTTCTCCATGCTGTAGACAATTTTGTCAATGTAAGCAACCTGGGTTTATCCAATTATCCGCTTCGATCTATCTCAATAGAGTCGAAGACCCAGTATATATGAAGTTTCTCCAAGATCTTTCATGAAGAACTGCT
Organism: Nelumbo nucifera; assembly: GCF_055504915.1. Taxonomy (NCBI): domain Eukaryota; kingdom Viridiplantae; phylum Streptophyta; class Magnoliopsida; order Proteales; family Nelumbonaceae; genus Nelumbo; species Nelumbo nucifera. Next base: position 70,589,881 of record NC_142652.1, read on the forward strand.
GTGATAGCCATACCTTGACCGAAGTCAACATTCCTACATCATTCCCAATGAGTAGGATATCGTCCACGTACAACACCAAAAAGGTGATCTTATCCCCACTGGACTTCCTGTAAACACAGGGCTCATCCGGATTCTGCTCAAAGTCAAACGTTTTGACGGTAGAATCAAAACGGATGTTCCAACTCCTAGAAGCCTGTTTAAGTCCATATATGGATCTATTAAGCTTACATACCATGTGTTCCTGACCAGCAGCAATGAAGCATTGTGGCTGGTGCATGTAGATATCTTCACTAAGATCTCCATTCAGGAACGCGGTTTTGACATCCATCTGCCAAATCTCGTAGTCATGGTATGCTGCTATAACTAGTAGGATCCTAATGGATTTAACCATGGCCATGGGTGAAAAGGTCCTCATAATCGATGCCTTCTTTCTGAGTATACCTTTTCGCCCCCGAACGAGCTTTGTAGGTCTCAATCCTACCATCGAGGCCCTTCTTCCTCTTGTATATCCATTTGCAACCAATTTCTTTTACCCCGGAGGGCGGATCTACTAGAATCCAGACCCCATTGGTCTCCATCAAGTCCATCTCAGCTCTCATGGCCTCCACCCACTTCTGGGAATCTATGTCTAACATAGCTTACGCGTAAGTTACGGGATCCTCCTCACTAGTCAAGGCTTTCACCAGGTAACTATCCTGGTCATAACCATATCGGACTGGTGGTCTGGATACCCGAGTGGATCTTCTAGGTTGGTCACTACCTAGAACTTGTAGGACATCTCCTACTGTTCCTGAGCTCTCCTCATCAAGAAATATTTCCTAACGATGGGTGTCCAGGATGTATTTGGTTTCTAAGAATTGGGCGTTTCGACTGCAAAACACTTTCTGCTCACTTGGGTCATAGAATAGATATCCTACCAAATCTTTTGGATAGCCTATAAATAGGCGACGACTGGTTTTGCACTCCAACTTGTCCGCACTTGTTCTTTTAACATGTGTAGGACAACCCCAAATCTTCAAGTGTCTTACACTTGGCTTCCTTCCGGTCCATAGTTCATATGGAGTTTTCGGAACCGATTTGGTTGGAACCCGATTCAGCACGTAGATAGCAGTCTCTAATGCATATCCCTAAAAGGATGTGGGTAATTCTGAGCGTACGAGAAGTGACCGGACCATGTCCAACAAGGGCCTATTCCTCCTCTCTGAAACACCGTTGAGTTGAGGTGTAGCAGGAAGAGCCAATTGTGACACTATCCCGTTGACCTTCAAGAAGTCCCTGAATTTGTCAGAGAGATACTCGCCACCTCGATCTGATCGAAGGGCCTTAATTTGTCTCCCTAACTGTTTCTCGACTTCATGTCCGAACTCTTTGAGCTTTTCAAAGGATTCCGACTTGTGTCTCATTAGGTACATGTAACCATATCGTGAAAATAAACAGTATATTCACCAGTTCCCCGCATGCGATGAATTTGTTATTCCGTTTAACAGAAATCATATTACTAAAATAAACAGTATATTCACCAGCACATTGTTTAGAAACAGAAATTAAATTTCTTCTCAAGTTTTGTACATAAAGAAAATCTTTAAGTACAAGCACTCCTTCTCTAAATACTAATTCTATGGTTCGTATTGCTGCAGCTGCAACACTTGCAGTTGTTCCCAAGAATAGTGTCACTTCACATTCACTCAATCTTTTGCTAACTTTGAACCCCTGCGGTGAGTTACACACATGAGTTGAAGCCCCAGAGTCAACACACTAGGACACAGAAGTAACTAACATATTAGTTTCTATGACACAAGTTTCGATGTTACCTTTCTTAGATTCCAGGTAGGTAGGACAGTTCCTCTTCCAGTGGCCGGTTTGCTTGATGAAGTGATTGACATCAGGATGCCTTGTTCTTCTTTTGCTTCTTAGGCTTGGCAACTTTCTTCTGGGGCTTCTTTGCCTTTCTCTTTTTCTTGCCCGATTTGTTAGCTTCAGCAAGCATAACCACAGGCTCCTCCTTCTCGAGTAGATCCTTGGCCCTCTGCAACATATTGCTGAGTTCCTGGACGCTGACATTCAGCTTGTTCATGTTGTAGTTCATTGTGAATGCATTGAAGGAAGAGGGCAAAGAATTCAGGATGGAATCCACTTGCATGCCAAGATCTTGCCCAGATCCAATGGCTTTGAGTTCGTTATTGTAGCCCATCATCCGAAGACAATGGCCATGAACTTTCTGCCCTTTGGACATCTGCGCGGTCATGAACAATTTCAGGACCTTCTATCGAGTAGAACGATTCTACTCTTCATACATTGTCTTTAGACTATCCAATATGTCCTTGGCTAGTTTGTTCTTATCGAACTGCCTCTATATTGAGTTGTCTAGTGAGGCAATGACAAAGCAGCGGGCTAGGGAGTTCTTATCCTCCCAATCTTGGTACTCCCTCCTACGGGCCTCAGAAGCCCTATCACGCGGACGCTCCGGGGCAGGATTTTTCACCACCTTATCTAACTTTTCGGAAGTTAGGACCAGCATAAGATTTTTGTACCAGTCGGCATAGTTTGGGTCCTTAAGCTTGTTATCGTCTAGAAGCTTTGCGAATTGACCGTTTTCCATTTTCTGATAAAACAACAAAGACGTTAGTCTACAACCTTAGTTTGATTCATGTTACCTACATAGATATGGTTTTTAATCTATGTTCCATTCCCATTTGTTCATCTCTGAGATTTCCCTCCTATCTCAGTGACGGAGACGACGAAATGTCTCTGGAAATGTGAAAAATCACATAGGGTGCGTGAGGCCAACTGTTTCAGCTGCATAACCCCACCACCTTTCTGTCACGGATCATATCCACTCATCCTATGAGTTTCCCTTTGGCCTCTATCAGACAAGGTTCAGAGCTGTTTTCAGGTAAACCTTTCTGTCCAGTGAGTGCTCACCCATCACATTCAGGTTATGCCAAGGTACTATGAGAGAGTTCCCATTTTCTGGTGAAGCCTCTCCCACATCGGTCTATGATGCCCCTATCATCTTATGAAACACTTTGACAGACCCAACAGCAAATGGATAGCCCAATTTTATGGTGCGTTTCCTCATTACTGAAGGACCCATCATTGTGCTAATGACGGAAGGCCTTTGGAGAGTCCATCATATGGATCTGCCTATCACATGCACTAATATTTGCTAGAGGGAACAAAATTATGCCCTAGTTCTAATTTAGGTCAAACCAGAGTGGATCCCATTGACTTTCATAAAAGTCAGATTTCTGGTGGGCCTTAAGCGGCTAAGGTTTCTGTACGCATCCCTTTTTAGGGTTATGGGGCCCACCAAGTTAGGAGGGCTCATCCAATAACCTTATGGGACACCATGGAAATGATGTGCATTCAGCCATGGTGTGCGCAAGAGCCACTAACGAGTCATCATGAGCCAAGTGCTTATGGCCCATGGTCGCAGCACATCAAACATCCAAAAGTCACATGTAAAGGAAGAATTGATCCAATCAATTAACTATTGTAAAGCCCATTGAACAACCCATTTAAAATCCATAACATTAACAATTAATGTCGACTAGGTGTATGGGCCGAATCGCAGTTAGCAGTTCGGCCCATACAGCTTTTCTCACCAGAGAGGGCTTTTGCAGTTTTAACCTTTTAAAACCGGGCTTTAAAGGTGGGCCGAATTGAAGGGATGGGATATCCATCACATGGAAGCCCAAGTATTGCGGAAGGGATTGGGCAAATTTCAAAAATTTCTCCCATCTTTGTAGGCAATCGAATTCCCTATTTTTAGAAAAACATGTTTTTTAAGGATCAATCTTGAATCAAGAACCAAACCAGATCTGAACCAAAAGGAGTAGGAGGGAGGATGTACCTGATACGGAGAAACAGTATCTCCCAATGGAGGTGCTCACGCCCAAGGAAGGATCCAAAATCTGCTCGCACTAAAGATGGCGTAGTGCAGGATGGAGCAGAATCAGCAATGTTCTTCCAAAAGAACTTGACCCTTTGCAAGAATCAACTAGATGGCTTGTGAGTACACCTCCAACCAAACTTTTCGCAAAAGATTGGAATCAAGATCAGATCTTGATTTCTCCTAAGAACTGGAGATCGAACTGAAGGTAATGGCAGCGGCAGGAAGGAGGCGGCAAGAGAGTATTCGCAGGGTGCAAAATTCTCTCTTCTTGTGATTTCAGTTGCCGCCCTTTCTCCTTTCATAATCTTAAAGGGATCAGCTCCTAATCCAATTAGGAGTATCCAATCCAAATTATATTTGGATTAGAAGTCCCTTTAAGTGATAAGGGATAACCCTTATTTTATCTGCAGATCAGATCAGCCATCTCCTAATCTAATTAGGAGGCTTCCAGATCTAAATCTCATTTAGATCATGGACTCTCTAAGTGGATAGGGTCTAGGCCCAATCCTATCAGCTGATCCATATCAGAATTTGCCCCTTTTAATTGACTTATCAAATCAGCCCAGTTCGAAATGGGCTTAAGGCCCATTTAAGGTTATGTACTCACTTAGCCTTCCAAACTGCTGCCCAGTTGGGCTTCCTTGTATGGCGTGGGACCCAAACATTGATCTACACATCAGCCACATGGGTTCAACCCAACCTTTGTTATAAGGCCTGGCCGAATACACTGTTATGGACAGTGCACCCCCTGAAACCCATCTTATGGGCTCTATGGGCCCAACACATACCCTAAGTGGTCCCTGGGCCAAGCGACCTTGTAACACCCAGGGACTGTGGGCAGTTGCAAGATTAGCCCATCAGGTATTATCCTCAATGGTCTTACACTTAACCTCTCAGCCCATAATGATCAAACACTGCCCGACAAGGGAGGACCTCTCCCTCGACTGCAAGGAACAGTGTTGCACTCTCTGCTTACATGGATCCCGGGAATTAAAACCTTTTGCAAATCATTTCGAAACCATAATATATATATATCTTTATATAAATATATTTTGCAAAACAAAATCTCAACAATTGAAATCGGCTGCCGGCAGTCTTGGTTTCCATCAGAGAGAGTGCATCCCCGATCATTACCTTTGTCCGACAAAGGGGCTGATCCTGTCACTATGATCACCCACTCAGATGAATTCTCGGACTGTCCCAACATACCAAGGTTTTGACCCCCGCTAAGGATCTCACTAATTTGTACATCAAAGACAGCTCAATCCGACACCTAGTGTAGTATCATAACCGAGTCTAGGGGTTAGGTGTAACTTTCCAGTTTTGCCCATCTATCTCCAAGGTCCAGGGCAATACTGGAAATCTGGTCCGGTTCAAAGGTTCTATTAATCCTACACTGCTTGTGCTTCAGGTCTCACCCTGGTAGCTGAGACAAGCCACCCCAACAGTTGGCAGCACACCAGTGTCAGCCTTGGCAGGATAAATCTCTCCAGACTTACCCAATGGCTGTGAACATTTTAAGCTAACACAAGTCTCATTAAGTGTCCAGTTTAAGGGTATTACACAGAAATACACCATAGGAACATGAATCAAATGTGTACTTTATTCATTTACAATAAATTCATAATGTATATAATTCTGATTGAAGCTAAGGGCATACAACTGTCTAACAGCTCCCACTTGCACTTAGGTCCAATCTGATCTAAGCCGGAGTCCCATACTTTCCACGTGTTTCTTAAACACTTTCTGTGTCAGTGGCTTAGTCAATGGGTCTACTTCATTCTCCACTGATGCTATCTTCTGAATCAAGATATCCCCTCTACCAACAATCTCCCAGAGTACGTGGTACTTCCTCTCGATGTGCTTCGACTCTGAGTGGGCTCGTGGCTCCTTAGCCTGAGCAATCGCTCCATTGTTGTCACACAAAAATGGGATTGGTGATGTGCTGGATGGAACTACTCCCAATTCGTGAACGAACTTCTTCATCCACATGTCTTCCTTGGCAGCTTCACTTGCAGCAATGTATTCGGCCTCGGTTGTGGAGTCTGCTATGGACCCCTGTTTGCTGTTTTCCAGCAAACAGCACACGATCCTATCATGAAAACATATCCAGATGTAGACTTTCTATCATCCGGATCTGACTGGAACTCCACATCTGTATACCCTATGATCTGTTGTGAACTACCATCGAATACCAGACAAAATTCTTTTGTCCTTCGAAGGTAGTTAAGTATGCATTTCACAGCAGTCCAATGCTCCTGCCCTGGGTTGGCCTGGAATCTGCTTACTACACTCACTGCCTGGGCGATGTCAGGATGAGTGTACATCATGGCATACATGATGCTCCCTACGGCTTAGGCATAGGGAACGTCTTTCATGCTCTCGATCTCCTCAGAGGTCTTTGGAGACATCTTCTTGGAGAGATTGACTCCATGCCTGAAAGGAACATTTTCTTTCTTGGAGTTTTCCATGCTGTATCTCTTGACTATTTTGTCAATATCAGCAGATTGGGATGATCATATTATCCGCTTCGATCTATCTCTATAGAGTCGAAGACCGAGTATATAGGAGGCTTCTCCAAGGTCTTTCATGGAGAATTGCTGTGATAGCCATACTTTTATCGTAGTTAACATTCCCACATCATTCCCAATGAGCAGAATGTCAAATTGGATGTTCCAACTTCTATAAGCTTGCTCGAGTCCATATATGGATCTATTCAACTTACAGACCATGTGTTCCTAACCCACAACTACAAAGCCTTGCAGTTGCTGCATATAGATATCTTCAGTAAGATCTCCATTCAGGAACGCAGTTTTGACATCCATCTGCCAAATCTCATAGTCATAGTAAGTTGCTACAGTTAGCAGAATCCTAATGGATTTAAGCATGGCCATGGGTGAAAAGGTTTCCTCATAATCGATGCCTTCTTTCTGAGTGTATCATTTTGCCACCAAACGAGCTTTGTAGGTCTCAACCCTACCATCGGGGCCCTTCTTCCTCTTGTAGATCCATTTGCAACCAATTGCTTTTACCCCGGTGGGCAGATCCACCAGAGTCCAGACTCCATTGGTCTCCATTGAGTCTATCTTACCTCTCATGGCATCTACCCATTTAAGGGAGTCTATGTCCAACATAGCTTCCGTATAAGTTACGGGATACTCTTCACTAGTCAAGGTTTCAACCAGGTAACTATCCTGATCGTAACCAAAACGGACCGGTGGCCTGGACACCCGGGTAGATCTTCTAGGTTGGTCACTACCTGGAACTTGTGGGACACCTCCCACTACATCTGAGCTCTCCTCATCAAGATCAATTTACCGACAAAGATTGTCTAGGATGTAGTCATTTTCCAAGAATTGTGCATTCCGACTGCAGAACACCTTCTGCTCACTTGGATCATAGAATAGGTAGCCCACTGAGCCCTTTGGGTAGCCTGCAAATAGGCAATGGCTGGTCTTGGATTCCAATTTGTCCAGATTCGTTCTTTTAACGTGAGCTGGACAACCCCAAATCTTCAAGTGTCGTACACTTGGTTTCTTTCCAGTCCAAAGCTCATACAAAGTCATAGGAACCGATTTGGTTGGAACCCGGTTCAGCACGTATATCGCAGTCTCTAATGCGTATCCCCAAAAGGATGTGGGTAACTCTGAATGGGTGAGAAGTGACCGGACCATATCTAATAGGGTCCTATTCCTCCTCTCTGAAACACCGTTAAGTTGTGGTGTAGCAGGAGGAGCCAACTGTGATACTATCCCATTTACCTTTAAGTAGTCCCTGAATTCGTCAGAGAGATATTTGCCACCTCGATCTGATTGAAGGGACTTAATTTCTCTCCTTAACTATTTCTCGACCTCTTGTCTGAACTCTTTGAACTTTTCAAAGGATTCAGACTTATGTCTCATTAGGTACACGTAACCAAACCGAGAATAGTCATCAGTGAATGTAATGAAATACACGTGTTGGTTATGGGTCCTAACACTAAGGGGACCACATACATCAGTATGTATAAGGTCAAGCGTGCCTGTACATCTTTCAGGCTTACCGTTAAATGGCCTCTTTGTCATCTTATCCTGAAGGCAAGGCTCACAAGTGGGAAGATCTTGTATAGTTAGAAAATCCAAAGGACCATCCTTTACCAGTCTTGTGATTCGGTCAATACCGATATGGCCAAGTCGGTAATGCCACAGGCACGTGGGATTAACTGTATCACATGCTCTTTTCTTGGAGATTTCGGCCGACATAGTTTCGGCTATGTTAGTTTCTAGAGAAGGATGTAGAACATAGAGACCGTTCTCCAGTTCCCCACATGCGATGAATTTATTATTTCTTTTAATAGTAATCGTATTACTGAAAAGGACAGAATATCCATCCGCACACAGTTTTGAGACAGAAATCAAATTTCTTCTTAGATTTTGCACAAAAAGACAATCTTTAAGTACAATATTTCCTTCTCTAAATTTTAATTTTGCGGTGCCTATTGCTGTAGCTGCAACGCTTGCAGAAGTCCCCAAGTAGAGCATCACTTCTCCATCATTCAGCCTTCTGCTTACTTTGAACCCCTGCAGTGAGTTACACGCATTAGTTGAAGCCTTAGAGTCAATACACCAGGACGTAGAAGCCACCAATAAATTAGTTTCTATGACACAAGATTCGAAATTACCTTTCTTGGATTCCAGGTACTGAGGATAGTTCCTCTTCCAGTGGCCGGTTTGTTTGCAGAAGTGACATGCATCTGCTCTCCTGTCCTTCTTCTGCTTCTTGGGCTTGGTAGTCTTCTTCTGAGGCTTCTTTGCCTTCCTCTTTTTCTTGCTCATTTTGTTAGCTTCAACAAGCATCACCACAGTCTCATCCTTCTTATGTAGATGCCACATATTGCTCAGCTCTTGGACGCTGACATTCAGCTTGTTCATATTGTAGTTTAATATGAACCCATTGAAGGAAGATGGCAAGGAGTTCAGAATGGCATCTACTTGAGTGCCAAGATCTAGCCCGGATCCAAGGGCTTCCAGCTCGTTAATGTATCCCATCATCCGAAGATAGTGGTCATGAACTTTCTACCCCTTGGACATCTGAGCGGTCATGAACATTTTCAAGACCTTCTGCCGAGTAGAACGGTTCTGCTCTTCGTACATTGTTTTCAGACTGCCCAATATGTCCTTAGCAAGTTCGATCTGATTGAACTGCATCTGTATTGAGTTATCCAAAGAAGCAACGACATAGTAGCAGGCTAGGGAGTTTTTATCCTCCCAATCTTGGAATTCTCTCCTATGGGCTTCAAAAGCCCTATCACCCGGACGTTCTGGGGCAGGAGACTTGACTACCTTGTCCAATTTTTCAGATGTTAAAACCAGCATTAGGTTACAGTAACAATCGGCATAGTTGGGGCCCTTAAGCTTGTTGTCGTCAAGAAGCTTTGCAAATTGTCCGTTTGCCATTTTCTGATAAAACAACAAATATCAGTCCACAACATTATTTGATTCATGTTCAAATCACAGATATGGATTTTAATCTATGTTCCATTCCCATTTGTTCATCTCTGAGTTTTCCCTCCTTCTCAGGGACGAAGACAGCGACTTGTCTCTGGAAATGTGAGAAACCACATAGGGTGCATGGAGTCAACCGTTTCATCTGCAAAACCCCACCACCTTTCTGTGAAGGATCATATCCACTCATCATATGAGTTTTCCCTTTGGCCTCTGTCAGACAAGGTTCAGAGCCATTTTCAGGTAAACCTTTCTGTCCAGTGAGTGCTCACCCATCATATTCGTGAACGCCAAGGTACCATGAGAGAGTTCCCATTTTCTGGTGAAGTCCCTCCCACATCAGTCTATGACGCCGCTATCATCTTATGAAACACTTCGACAAGCCCATCAGCAAATGGATAGCCCATTTTTTGGTGCGTTTCCTCATTACTGAAGGACCCAACCTCATGCTAATGATGGAAGGCCTTTAGAGAGTTCATCATATGAATCTCCCTATCACGTGCACTCATATTTACTGGAGGGAACAAGAATTACGCCCTATTTTATTTTAGGTCAATCCAAAGTGGCTCCCACTGACTTTCATAAAGCCAAATTTTGGTGGGCCTAAATCGGTTAGGGTTCTGCACGTAACCACTTCAGGAGGTGTGGGGCCCTCCATTGAGGGAGGTCATCCAATGATCAGGAGGGACACCATGGCAATGATGTGCATTCAGCCATGGTGTGCGCAAGAGCCACTATCGAATCTGCATGGGCCAAGCATTTATGGCCCATGAACGTAGCACATCACACATCCATACATCACATGCAGGGAGAATTGATCCAATCAATTAATTATCTGTAAAAGCCCATTTGAAGCCCATTTTAATCCATAATATTAACAATTAATATCATCTGGGTATATGGGCTGAATCAGGGTTATCCAATTCGGCCCATATAGCTTGTTCTTTTGAAGTGGGCTTTTGGCAGTTTTAACAATTTAAAACTAGGCCTTACAGGTTGGACCGACTTAAATATCCAATTAATTATCAATCCTTAGGCCCATTAAACAAAAATTAGGGCTGATATACAGCCTTAATCGAACCCCAGATTCGGTCCAAACAATTTGAACCAATCTTGGTTCGAATGGGTCTAGGGTTTGATTTTTAATTAAATCTTTAATTCAAGAAAATAATCTGAAATTAAAGAACTGATAAAACAAAATAAGAATCAGTCAATCTAGGGCTGTTCGTACAATCCATCCTGCAAAACAGAGGTTAGATCACAGAATGCAGTTTCACAACCTGCAAATCGCAGGTAGCGAATGTCCCATTTGCGAAATCTCCTTCCTTGCGCCACCATCTTCGATCCAAAAAATAAAATAAATAGAAAACCTAATTTCTATTAAAAATAAAAAAAATTATTTACAGACCAAATGTAATGAATAAATCAAGAAACTGCAAATCTTGCAAGTTCCTTACGCAAACCAAGAACTCGATCTCCTCTTGTACGAACAGCCCATAAATCAAGAAAATCATAAAGAACTATTCTAAACAATAATGAGATTTATATAGGATTTAATATCAGATTATTCGCCCATAAATTTTGGGAGCAAATTCCCAAAACCCAAATCTGCGCAAGTCGGGTAGAACACCTTCTGCCCATTTGCGCAGGTTCAGATCAGAATTAAATTGATTCAAGATTTTAACCATGGCTCTGATACCACTAAAGGGATGGGATATCCATCACATGGACACCCAAGAATTGCGGAAGGGATTGGGCGAATTTCAAAAATTTCTCCCATCTTTGTAGGGAATCGAGTTCCCTATTTTTAGAAAAACATGTTTTTCAAGGATCAATCTTGAATCAATAACCAAACCAGATCTGAACCAAAAGGAGTAGGAGGGAGGATGTTCCTAATACGGAGAAATAGTATCTCCCAATGGAGGTGTTCATGCCCAAGGAAGGATCCAAAATCTGCTCCCACTGAAGATGGCGCAGTGCAGGATGGAGCAGAATCAACAATGTTCATCCAAAAGAACTTGACCCTTCGCAAGAATCAACTGGATGGCTTGTGAGTACACCTCCAACCAAACTTTTCCCAAAAGATTGGAATCAAGATCAGATCTTGATTTCTTCCAAGAACTGGATATCGAACTGAAGGTAATGGCGGTGGCAGGAAGGAGGCGGCAAGAGAGTATTTGCAGGGTGCAGAATTCTCTCTTCTTGTGATTTCAGCTCTAAAGAGAATTGAACATCAATCACTAACAGTTGCCGCCCCTTTCTCCTTTCATAATCTTAAAGCGATCAGCTCCTAATCCCATTAGGAGTTGCTAATCTAAATCATATTTGGATTGGAAGTCCCTTTAAGTGATAAGGGATAACCCTTATTTTATCTGCAGATTAGATCAGCCATCTCCTAATCTAATTAGGAGGCTTCCAGATCTTAATCTCATTTAGATCTTGGACTCTCAAAGTGGATAGGGTCTAGGCCCAATCCTATCAGCTAATCCATCTCAAAATTCGCCCCTTTTAATTGACTGTTCAAATCAGCCCAGCTCGAAATGGGCTTAAGGCCCATTTAAGGTTATGTACTCACTTAGCCTTCCAAACTGCTGCCCAGTTGGGCTTCCTTGTATGGCGTGGGACCCAAACATTGATCTACCCATCAGCCACATGCGTTCAGCCCATCCTTTGTTACAAAGCCTGGCGGAATACACTGTTATGGATAGTGCACCCCTTGAAACCCATCTTATGGGCTCTATGGGCCCAACACTTACCCTAAGTGGTCCCTGGGCCAAGCCACCTTGTAACACCTAGGGACTGTGGGCAGATGCAAGATTAGCCCATTAGGTATTATCCTCAATGGTCTTACACTTATCCTCTCAGCCCATAATGATCAAACACTGCCTGACAAGGGAGGACCTCTCCCTTGACTGCAAGGAGCAGTGTTGCACTCTCTGCTTACATGGATCTCGGGAATTAAAACCTTTTCCAAATCATTTTGAAACCATAACATATATATATATATATATCTTTATATAAATATATTTTGCAAAACAAAATCTCAACAATTGAAATCGGCTGCCGACAGTCTTGATTTCCATCAGAGAGAGTGCATCCCCGATCATTACCTATGTCCGACAAAGGGGCCGATCCTGTCACTGTGATCACCCACTCAGGTGAATTCTCGGACTATCCCAACATACCCAGGTTTTGACCCCCGCTAAGGATCTCACTGATTGGTACATCAAAGACAGCCCAATCCGACACCTAGTGTAGTATCATAATCGAGTCTAGGGGTTAGGTGTAACTTTCCAGTTTTGCCCATCTATCTCCAAGGTCCAGGGCAATACTGGAATTCTGGTCTGGTTCAAAGGTTCTATTAATCCTACACTTCATGTGCTTTGGGTCTCACCCTGGTAGCTGAGACAAGCCACCCCAACAGTTGGCAGTACACCAGTGTCAGCCTTGGCAGGATAAATCTCCCCAGACTTACCCAATGGCTGTGAACATTCTAAACTAACACAAGTCTCATTAAGTGTCCAGTTTAAGTGTAATACACAGAAACACACCACAGGAACATGAATCAAATGTGTACTTTATTCATTTACAATAAATTCATAATGTACATAATTCCGATTGAAGCTAAGGGCATACAACTGTCTGACACGAATTAATCCCTGTAATTGAACATCAGATTTGGAACAGCAAGTGTGACAAAATTGGATAGCAAGAGTTAATTCATGAAAGATCTGAAATTAATATTTTCGATTTTAAACAATCACAAATCAAATATGGACTGTTCGCACCACCTGCAAAACAGAGGTTAATCACTAAGGTTGCAGTTTCACAAACTGCAAATCACAGAAAGCGATTTCTCCATCTACAAATCTCCAGCGCCGCCTTCTTCTTCCTTTTTCTTTAATCAAGAAAATAAAAAATTACAGAAATCCTATTTCTATTAATTAATTACATTCTTGATCAAATCCTATACATTCAGTCTAGAAAAAAAAATATATTTACAGACCGAATTGAATAAAAAGGAAAAAGGGTGCGCAGACCATCTGCGCCAAATCTGCACTGCGATCTCCAGGTTTGAACAGTCCATTAATTCAAAATAAATAAAGAACAATTATAAATAAATTTTGGATTTAACAAAATTAATTTCAGATCAATTGCCCTTAACAAGAAATAGTTTCTTGAAATAAAGAAAACAATCTGCGCAAATCTTGGCAGAACATCTTCTGTCCATCTACGTAGGTTTAGATCTGATTTTCTTTTGGTTCAAGATTCGAACCTGTGGCTCTGATACCACTGAAAGAATGGTAGGATCCATCTAATGGATGCCATGAAAGAAACTAGAGTTGTTATCCAATTAGCTGATCATTCTAATGCCTACCTAGAAGGGATTGTTGAGGATGTAGTGGTGCAGGTTAACGATTTAATTTTTCCAACTGATTTCTACATCCTGAAGATGGAGGAGGACACGGTCACAAGTTCAGCCCCACTTCTATTAGGCAGGTCATTCATGAAAACGGCCAAGACCAAAATAGATGTGGATGAGGGTACCCTCTCCGTCGAATTCGATGGAGAGATTGTTAAATTTAATATTTTTGAAGCCATGAAATATCCTAGTGAATGTCATTCGATCTGCTCTATTGATACCATTGATTCGATTGTGTAGGAATTCTTTGGAGAGGAGGACATGGATGATGAGCTGGAATACAAGGTACACTCGGACAGGGAAGAGGAGTTCGATGTGTCCTATGACAGTCCGGAACCAATGCCAGAACAAACGGTAAGCAATTCTGATATTCCATCGACAATTTCTCACACAAAATTGTTGCTTTCTATTTTGTAGGCTCCAGAGTTGGAACTAAAGACCCTACCTGATCATCTTAAATATGCATACTTGGGCGAAAAAGAGACACTGCCCGTGATCATTGCAAAAGGGTTTACTGAGGAACAGGAGGAGAGGCTCATCAAAGTCCTAAAGGAACATAAGGTAGCGATTGGTTGGACCTTAGCCGACATAAAGAGGGTCAGCCCTTCAATTTGCATGCATAGGATCCTTTTAGAAGATGGCGCCAAACCTGTTAGAGAACCACAACAAAAACTCAACCTACTAATGAAAGAGGTAGTAATGAAAGAAGTACTTAAACTGTTAGATGAAGGGATAATTTATCCAATTTTGGACAGTAAATAGGTAAGTCCTATTCATGTTGTACCTAAGAAAATTGGGATTAATGTAGTAAAAAATCAAAATAATGAACTAATTCTCATGAGGGTACAAAGTGGCCGGCGAATGGTAATAGATTTTTGAAAACTTAACCTGGCCACTCGAAAGGACCACTTTTCCGTACCCTTCATCAATCAGATGTTAGAGAGATTAGCAGGTAAGGCCTTCTTTTGTTTTCTCGATGGGTTCTTAGGATATTATTAGATTGTTATTGCCCAGGAGGACCAAGAGAAAACAACCTTCACTTGCCCATTCGACACCTTTGCTTACAAACAAATGCCCTTTGGTTTGTGTAACACTCCTGGCACTTTTCAAAGATGCATGGTGAGTATATTTTATGATTTTATTGAGAAATGCATTGAAGTGATCATGGATGATTTTACTATCTATGGTGATTCGTTTGATGACTGCCTAAATAGTTTAAGTAAAATTCTGAATCGGTGTGTGGAAACAAATCTTGTCTTAAACTACGAAAAATGCCACTTTATGGTAAAGGAAGTCATTGTGTTGGGAGATGTTATTTTAGCTAGAGGGATAGAGGTCGGCAAGGCCAAGATTGATTTAATTGTGAGCTTACCCCACCCTACAAATGTTAGGGAGGTTCGTTCGTTTCTTGGACATGCAGGTTTTTATTGCAGGTTCATCATAGATTTTTCAAAAATTGCCTTGCCATTGTCCAATTTGCTGCAAAAGGATGTGCCTTTTGATTTTGGTGATGAGTGCAAGGAAGCATTTGACAAACTCAAGAGGCTGTTAACAATTACACCCATTATTCAACCACCTGATTGGAACTTGCCCTTTGAGATCATGACCGATGCAAGCAACTATGTGGTAGGGGCTATTCTAGGTCAACGAATTGATGGGAAGAGTCACGTCATCTACTATGCTTCCAAAACATTGAATGCTACACAGAGCAACTACACAACTACTGAAAAGGAGCTACTAGCTATTGTGTTTGCTTTAGACAAATTTCGATCATATTTGCTTGGCTCTAAAGTAATTGTATTTTCTTACCATGAAGCTTTGAAATACCTACTAGTGGAGGAGTCAAAACCGAGGCTGATAAGGTGGATACTCTTGCTCGAAGTGTTTGATTTAGAGATTAAGGATCAAAAGGGAGCTGATTACTCGGTGGTAGATCATCTAAGTAGGTTGGTGAAAGATGAGGACTCCTCACACATCTATGAGTTGTTTCCTGATGAGCAGTTGTTTCACATGAAAGGTATAGTTCCATGTTATGCTGATATTGTGAACTACTTGGTCACCGGATTTTTGCCTAATGACCTTAGCAAATCCATGAGGAACAAAATCAGGTATGAGGCAAAATATTATGTATGGGATGAACCATATCTATGGAAATTCTGTTCTTATCAAATGATTAGGAGGTGTGTCCCTGAGGATGAGCAGATGTCGATTCTAACCTTTTATCATAATTATGCTTGTGGTAGCCATTTTGGGCCAAAGAGGACTACTCGAAAAGTCTTAGATAGTGGGCTGTATTGGGCAACCCTATTTCGAGATGCATACTTGTTTTGTAAAAATTGTGAAAGATGTCAGCAAACAGGTACACTATCTCGCAGGAATGAGATGCCCCAAACCCCCATTCTTATATGTGAAATATTTGATGTTTGGGGTATTGATTTCATGGGACCCTTTCCTCCCCCTTGTGGTTTCTCTTATATACTTTTGGTAGTCGATTATGTCTCCAAATGGGTGGAAGCAAAAGCCACCAAGACTGATGATTCTAAGTGTGTTGTAGGGTTTATCAAATCTAACATCTTCAGTAGGTTTGGCATTCCTCGAGCCATCATAAGTGATCAAGGGACCCATTTCTGCAATAGAGTCGTCGAAGCCTTGTTGAGAAGGTATGGGGTGCATCACTGAATCGCCACTACTTATCACCCCCAGACTAACGGACAAGCTGAAATTTCCAATAGAGATGTCAAGTCCATTTTGGAGAAGACGGTGAATTCGGGAAGGAAGGATTGGAGCCTACATCTAGATGACGCTCTCTGGGCATATCAAACAGCTTAAAAATCCCAATAGGGATGTCCCCTTACAGGTTGATCTTTAGCAAATCTTGCCACTTTCCGGTCGAAATTGAACATAGGGCCTATTGGGCAATCAAGCAATGCAATATGAATATGGAAGAAGTCAGAAAGGAAAGGAAGCTCCAATTGCAAGAACTGGAAGAGTTGAGGTTAGAAGCATATGAAAATTCAAGAATCTACAAAGAGAAGACCAAATTGTTCCATGATAATTTACTCTTAAGAAAACAATTTTAAATTGGACAAAAGGTCTTATTGTACAATTCTCGACTCCAACTCATGCCGGGTAAGTTGCATTCCAGGTGGATGGGTCCATTTATTGTGACTGGAGTGTTTCCTTGTGGTGCAGTAGAGATTAAAAGTCTCAATATAGGTAAGGTTTTCAAGGTAAATGGGCATCGATTGAAGTTGTTCCATGAGGATGCAAATGTCTCCCCTATGGTAGACATCTCATTGGACATTCCTCATTACTCATCGGGTTAAAAAAGCAATGGAGGACATCGAGCATAACGACGTTAAACAATTGCACTTGTGGGAGGCAACCCATTGTGTTTAGTTAATTTTGTTATTTTGTTTGGTTTTGATTTTTGTGTTTAGTAGGAACCCAACAAGGCGCACAGGGAAGTTCCCCCAAATGATTTCGACTTATCACTACATGACCTTGCCCTTTGAAATTTTTGCTCCCTGGATACTTATCCTTTAATGATTTCGACTTATCAAGAATCATGTGCTTAGGCTGAATAGATTGGATAGGATGCAAGAATGACTAACTAAATTTTTTTTTGTTTCATATGGTACCTCATTATTTTAATCGATCAATAGGCAAGATGCATATAAATTGTCCGCATAACGGCTTGATTGATTTTCACATAAATATCTGTCAAACATGGTTTGATTATTCTAGACCCCAACCCCATTCTCACTTTCAGACCCTTGGAACTCATACTAAGTGGTGGAGATGTGATACATAGCAAGCTTAAGGCAATAATACACATTGTTTTGACCTAAGAAACAAAGAAAGAAAATTGAATTTGGCTGAATTGGTTTGTTAAAGCAATGGGTACTTGTTCAGTCCAAGAAGGTTCAGCCGGTGGAAGGCTTGTTTCCTGGACTATCAATTTAACTTGGTACCATGAGGAATGGTGATTTGCAATCACTCTTGGACGAGAAAAAGGGAAAAAGAAATGGAAAATGGGAAGGTTACCAAGTCTGGACCGAATCATGCAATGGATCAGGCCTTATGTTGAGAGAAAGAAAGATTGAAAATCAGTAGGTAGTTTCTTTTGTTTTGCTTGAGTTTTGCCTTGCTCGAGGACGGGCAAAGTTAAAGTGTGGGGGGATGTGATGAGACTAAAAAATACCCTATTTTTATCCCCTAATATTCACTCTTTTACATCAATTTAGCACTTAAATCGACTCATTACTCTTGTATTTTGATTCAGGGCAAGAAATAAGGCAATTGGAAGAAAACAGGGCAATTCGGATGATTTTGCACAGTTTCGGCAACAGTCAGTAATATGGGCATAACTCTCAATTCCGGACTCTGAATTGGACAATTCGAGAGGCATCATAAAGAGGAAAGAAAGGCCCACAACATTTTTATTTTGGGTTTTGACAGATTCTGTCCGGATCGAATACGAAACAGGGCCCAAAGTTGGAGCAAGTTCGCTGCCAGGCCCATTTCATAGCTGAAGTCCAACTCGCAGAAGAGCCTTGTAGCAGCCCAAGTTCTTAAAGCAGCCCAACTCGAAGTCAAGAGCCAAGAGCCCCAATTTCCAATGTAACCTCCAAAAAGAGAGTCTTATTAGATTTAAATTCTTGAATGTAATCCTATCAAGATAAAAAGATTGGATTAGATCACTAGATAAGAGATAGGATAGGATTCGTTCAAAACAGATATGGACTTTCTAAGCTAAGGTTTATCTCCTAGAAGGAGTTGGAAAACATCCCCCTCCCTCAGCTATATAAAAGGGGGGGGGGGGGCGGACCAGCTCTAGCATCACTCAATCCAAGGATTCAAGAGATCATCAAGCAACTCAAGCTACCGAGAGTGCAGTTCGGCCATTGAGAAGGAGAGCATGGAGAGTTCGAAAATCAAGAGCAGCTAAGCTTTTCTTTTCTGGTTCAAGGGGGGAGGTTCGATTGTGCTAATGTGAGGTTCTGTATTTAATTTAAGATCTTGCTTTTTAATTCAAGTATTTATTGGTTCTTGTGCATATTTTCATTGGATGTTAATGTTAATTAGTCTGACAAATTAATTAATGATGATTTTCATACTGCTATCCATGGTTCGGTGATCCGTAATTGTCACGAATAGTGGTACAAGTAGCAATTAGGTTAATATCATTCTGGGTCAATTGTTTGTGGCAGCCTTTGACCAATGTATTGACATGTTTTAATCTAAAGGGAATCGATGGAACAAGATTTGATAATTGCATCTGTCCCAATTGTTGTTATCTTGGTTTAACTGTTTTCACAAAGCTTAATGCTATCACTGGTTAATATGGAACACTATCGTACCCAGTTAAGTAGTAATAAGTGTTGATCGAATGCTGGGTTTGGTTAGCTGAATTAGGAAAGCACAAGGTTTATTATGGCTATCCTAATAAATCTATGGTTAAATGCTTGAATTGCAAGACTACCAGAGTCTACCTATGATCGAGGGTCAATTGACTAACCCGAACCCTTAAACCAGAATTCGGTATGACTGATTTCTCTTGTTTGTTTAGTTTGCTATTACTAACTTTTAATTTCAGTTATTTAATTTTCTCACTCAGTAATAATATTCATTCGGCTGAGAGATTACTGCTAGCTCCCTGTGGGATTCGACCTAGTACCACTATTACTACAAAAACTTTATTGTGGGATTAGCATTAATTTTGAGGGCTTCGACAACCCGTCAATCTGTTCTATTGACACTGTTGATTCAATTGTGTAGGAAGTTTTTGGAGAAGAGGATATGAATGAGGAGCTCGAATTAAGTGCACAATTAGACATGGAGGAGGAGTTCGATACACCCTGTGAAACTTTGGAACCGATACCGGAACAAAAGGTAACAAATTCTGATATTCCATTGTCATTTTCTCATAAGAAATTGCTGCCATCTGTTTTGCAGGCTCCGATGTTGGAATTAAAGACCTTGCCAGATCACCTTAAGTATGCATATTTGGGCGACAAAGAAACATTGCCGGTGATCATTGCGAAAGGGTTGACTGAAGAACAAGAGGAACGGCTCATCAAGGTTCTGAAGAAATATAAGGCGGCGATTGGTTGGACCTTGGCTGACATAAAAGGGGTTAGCCCCTCAATTTGCATGCACAAGATTCTTTTGGAAGATGGCGCCAAACCAGTCAGAGAATCGCAAAGAAAGCTCAACCCGGTAATGAAAGAAGTGGTGATGATAGAAATACTTAAGTTGCTGGATGAAGGGATAATCTACCCAATTTTGGATAATAAGTGGGTGAGTCCTATACATGTTGTACCCAAGAAAACTGGGATAACTGTGGTAAGAAATCAAAATAATGAACTAGTCCCAATGAGGATACAAAGTGGCTGGCGTATGATAATTGACTTTCGAAAACATAATTTGGCCACTCGAAAGGACCACTTCCCATTGCCCTTCATAGATCAAATGTTAGAGAGATTAGCAGGCAAGGCCTTCTTTTGTTTTCTCGATGGATTTTTAGGATATTATCAAATTGTTATTGCCCAAGAGGACCAAGAGAAAACAACCTTCACATGCCCATTCAGCAACTTCGCCTATAGACGGATGCCTTTTGGTCTGTGCAACGCTCCAGGCACTTTTCAAAGATGCATGATAAGTATATTTTCTGATTTTATTGAGAAGTGCATTGAAGTGTTCATGGACGATTTTACTGTTTATGCTGATTCGTTTGATGAATGCTTAAATAATTTGAGTAAAATTCTGAATCGATGTGTCGAGACTAATCTTGTTTTGAATTATGAAAAATGCCACTTTATGGTAAAGGAGGGCATTGTGTTGGGACATGTTATCTCTGCTAGAGGAATAGAGGTCGATAAGGCAAAATTTGATTTAATTGTGAGCTTACCTTACCCTACAAATGTTAGGGAAGTACATGTCTTTCTTTGACATGCAGGTTTCTATCGTAGGTTTATCAAAGACTTTTCAAAAATCGCCCTGCCATTGTCCAAATTGCTTCAGAAGGATGTGCCTTTCGACTTTGGAGATGAGTGCAAGGAAGAATTTGACAAGCTCAAGAATCTATTGACAATTGCACCCATTATTCAACCACCTAACTAGAATTTGCCCTTTGAGATAATGAGTGATGCAACCAACTATGCGGTAGGAGCTGTTCTAGGTCAATGAATTGATGGGAGGAGCCACGTCATCTACTATGCTTCGAGAACACTGAATGCTGCACAATTCAACTACATGACCACCAAAAAGGAGCTATTAGCAATTGTTTTTGCTTTAGATAAATTTTGATCATATTTGCTTGGCTTTAAAGTGATTGTATTTTTTGATCATGCAACTTTGAAATACTTGCTGGCGAAAAAGGAGTCAAAACCGAGGCTGATAACGTGGATACTTTTGCTCCAAGAGTTCAATTTGGAAATCAAGGATTGAAGGGGAGCTGAAAACTCGGTGGTAAACCATCTAAGCAGGTTGGTAAAAGATGAAGACTCCCCACCCATGTTTGAGTTTTTTCTGGATGAGCAACTGTTCCACATAAAAGGTATGGTCCCTTGGTATGCTGATATCGTGAAATACTTAGTCACCGGAATTTTGCCTAATTATCTCTGCAAGTCAATGAAGAATAAAATCAGATGTGAGGCAAAGTATTATGTTTGGGACGAACCCTATCTGTGGGAATTCTGCTCTGATCATGTGATTAGGAGATGTGTCCCTGAAAATGAGCATATATCGACTTTAAATTATTGTCATAATTATGCTTGTGGTGGACATTTTGGGCCAAAAAGAACTGCTCAAAAGTTCTTAGATAGTGGGTTGTATTGGGCAACCTTATTTAGAGATGCATACATGTTTTGTAAAAATTGTGAAAGATGCCAACAAACAGGTGCATTGTCTCGCAGAAACAAGATGCCCTAAACCCCCATTCTTATTTGCGAAATCATTGATGTTTGGGGTATTGATTTTATGGGACCCTTTCCTCCCTCTTGTGGTTTTGTTTACATACTTTTGGCAGTTGATTATGTCTCAAAATGGGTGGAGGCAAAAGCCACCAGAACTGATGATTCTAAGTATGTTGTAGGTTTTATCAAATCTAACATTTTCAGTAGGTTTGGTATTCCTCTAGCCATCATAAGTGATCAAGGGACCCACTTCTGCAATAGAGCAGTTGAAGTCTTGCTGAAAAAGAATGTGGTGCATCATCGAATCGCCACTACCTATCACCCCCAGACAAATGGACAAGTTGAGGTTTCCAATCGAGAGGTCAAGTCCATTTTAGAGAAGACAGTGAACCCAGGTAGAATGGATTGGAGCCTACATCTAGATGACGCACTTTGGGCATACCGAACCGCATACAAAACACCAATAGGGATGTCTCCTTATAGGTTAATTTTTGGCAAATCTTGTCACTTACCAGTCGAAATCGAAAATAAGGTCTATTGGGCAATCAAATGCTGCAATATGGACATGGAAGAAGCTGGCAAGGAAAGAAGGCTCCAATTGCAAGAATTGGAGGAGTTGCGGTTAGAAGCATATGAGAATTCGAGAATCTACAAAGAGAAGACCAAATTGTTCCATGATAATTTGCTTTTAAGAAAGCAATTTGTAATTGGACAAAAAGTTTTATTATACAATTCTCAACTCCAACTCATGCCAGGTAAGTTGCATTCCAGGTGGATGGGCCCATTTGTTGTTAATAATGTATTTCCTTATGGTGTAGTAGAGATCAAAAGTCTCGAGACAGACAAGGTTTTCAAGGTGAATGGGCATTGATTGAAGTTGTTCCATGAGGATGCAAATGTCTCCTCTATGGTAGACATCTCATTGGACCTTCCTCATTATTCATCGAATTAAGGAAGCAAAGAAGGACATCGAGCATAACGACATTAAACAATTGCGCTTATGGGAGGCAACCCACTGTGTGTGGTTATTTTTTGTTCAGTTATTGTTTTCAATTTTAGGAACATGGTCGTGTTTAGTAGCTGATTTCACATTTGAAGAATCTTGACAAGGTGTTCAGGGAAGTTCCCTTAAAGCCTACTATCGTATGCATAATCATATACATTGGGGACAATGTATACCTTAAGTGTGGGGGGATTAGGGGAAACTCATAATTTCTGGGGTAACTCTAGCATGATTCGTTCATCACTTCTTAACCTTGCCTTTTCAAGTTTCTGCTCCCTAGAAGCTTATCCTTGAATGATTTCAAACTATCAGGAATTATGTGCTTAGGTTGTATAGACAGGATAGGATGCAAGCATGACTAACTGGAATTTTTGGCTGCATAAGGTACCTCATTATTTTAAATGATCAATAGGCAAGATGCAATGAAATTTAACCCGCATGAGTGTGTGCTTAATTTTCACCTAAATGTCTATCAAAGACGGTCTGATTATTCTAGAACTTGCTATGTTAGACATGTTGAGACCACGCTAATTTGTTCATGGATCATAATGGTGATGCCCTTGTGATTCTTGTGCTAAAAAAAAAGTAACAAAAAAAATAAAATAAAATAAAAAAATATAAAAAAAAAATTCGTGACTAATGTGAGATGGAGCATAAAATGCACTCACATCTAGAAGCGAAAGGAAAGGGTGAGATGGAGCATAAAATACACCCACCCTAGAACCCCAACCCCATTCTCACTTTCAGATCCTTGGAATTCATGCTAAGTGGTGGAGATGTGATACATAAGCAAGCTTATGACAATAACATACCTTGTTTTGACCTAAGAAACAAAGGAAGGTATTTGAATCTGGCTGCATTGGTTTGTTAAAACAATGGGTGCTTGTTTAGTCCAAGAATGTTCAGTCGGTGAAAGGCATGTTTTCTTTACTGTTGATTTAACTTGGGATCATGAGGAATGGTGATTTGGGATCACTCTTTGACAAGTTGAAAGGGAGAAAGAAATGAAAATGGGAAGATTACCAAGTCCGGACTGAAGCATGCAATGGATCAGGCCTTATGTTGAGAGAAAGAGTGATTAAAAATTAGTAGGTAGTTTCTTTTGTTTCGCTTGAGTTTTGCCTTGCCCGAGGATGGGCAAAGTTTAAATGTGGGGGGATTTGATGAGACTAAAAAGTACCCTATTTTTATCCCCAAATATTCACTCCTTTTCATTATTTTAGCACTTAATTGGACTCATTACTCTTGTATTTCGATTCAGGGCAAGCAAAAAGGCGATTGGAAGAAAACAAGGCTAATTGGATGATTTTTGCACAGTTTCGGCACCATTCAGAAATCTGGGCATAACTCTGTATTCCAGACTCCGATTTGGATAATTCAAGATGCACTAGAAGGATGAGGGATAGGCCCACAACCTTTATGTTTTAGGTTTTGAAAGATTCAGTCCGCATCAAAAACGAAATTGGGCCCAAAGTCGGAGTAAGTTTGCAGCAAATCCCATTTCACAGCTGAAGCCCAATTCGTAGAAGAGCCTTGTAGCAGCCCAAGTTATTAAAGAAGCTCAACTCGAATTCAAGAGCCAAGAGTCCCAATTTCGAATGTAATCTCCAGAAAGAGAGTCTTATCAGATTTAAGTTTTGAATGTAATCCTAGAAAGATAAGATGATTGAGACAGATCACTAGATAAGAGATAGGATAGGATTAGTTCAAAACAGATCAGGACTTTCTTAATTGAGGTTAATCTTGAAGGGATGAGAGATCCATCCTATGGACGCCCAAAGATTGCAGAATAAGGGAGCAATTTCAAAAATTTTTCTCTCCCTTCAACTGGGAATCGCATTCCCTATTTAGAAAATCAAATTTTCAAGGATCATTCTTGAACCATAAACTGGACCAGATCTGAACCAAAAGGAGTAGGAGAGGACTGTACCTGATCCGGAGAAATAGTATCTCCCAACGAAGGTATTCACGTCCAATGAAGAATCCAAAAACTGCTCCCACGAAAGATGGCGCAGTGCAGGATGGAGCAGAATCAGCAGTGTTCTTCTCCAAGAACTCTGTCATCCGCAAGAATCAGCAGGATGGTATGTGAGCACAGCTTCCTTTCAATCCTTTCTCAAAGAACTGATGTCAAGATCCAATCTTGACTTCTCCCACAACTAGAGATCGAACTGACAAACAGGGCGGCAAGAACAAGGAAGCGGCAAGAGAGTATTCGCAGGGTGCAGAATTCTCTCTTCTTATTTTCAGCACTGAAGGAAATCTGATGTGTGTTTTTCTTAGGCTGCCGCCCCTTCTTTTGTTAACCTAAAAGATCAGCCCCTAATCCAATTAGGAGCAGCTTATCCAAATCATATTTGGGTAAGACTTCTCTTTAGGTGATAGGGATAAACCCTTATCTTATCTGCATATTAGATTAGCTTTCTCCTAATCTCATTAGGAGGATTCTAGATCTGAATCATATTCAGATCTGTACTCTCTGAGTGGATAGGATTAAGACCCTATCCTATCTGCTAATCCATCTCAGAATTCGCCCCTTTAATTAACTAAATGAATAGCCCAGTTCGAAATGGGCTTTAGGCCCATTAAGCTTATGTGCTCACTTAACCGTCCTAACTGCTGCCCAGTTGGGCTTCCTTGTATGGCGTGTGACCCAAACATTGATCTACACATCAGCCACATGGGTTCAGCCCAGCCTTTGTTACAAGGCCTGGCCGAATACATTGTTAAGGACAGTGCACCCCCTGAAACCCATCGAATGGGCTCTATGGGCCCAACACTTACCCTAAGTGGTCCCTGGGCCAAGCCACCTTGTAACACCCAGGGACTATGGACAGATGCAAGATTAGCCCATCAGGTATTATCCTCAATGGTCTTACACTTAACCTCTCAGCCCATAATGATCACACACTGCCCAACAAGAGAGGACCTCTCCCTCGGGAATTAAAACCTTCTTGCAAACATTTTAGAAACCATAATATATATATGTTTATATCTCATATAAAATATACTTTGCAAAACAAATCTGAACGGTAAAAATCGGCTGCCAGCAGTCTTGGTTTCCATCAGTGAGAGTGCATCCCCGATCATTACCTTTGTCCGACAAAGGGGCTGATCCTATCACTATGATCACCCACTCAGATGAATTCTCGGACTGTCCCAACATACCCAGGTTTTGACCTCCGCTAAGGATCTCACTGATTGGTACATCAAAGACAGCCCAATCCGACACCTAGTGCAGTATCATAATCGAGTCTAGGGGTCGGGTGTAACTTTCCAGTTTTGCCCATCAATCCCCAAGGTCCAGGGCAATACTAGAAATCTAGTCCAGTTCATAGATTCAATTCATCCTACACTGTATGTGCCTAAGGTCTCACCCTGGCAGCTGTGACAGGCCACCCCAACCGAATATCAATCAAGTATCAAGTAACTTAATCAATCAAGAAATATCTATTCGGCCTTCTGAGAAGCAGAGCATGGAGGATTCAAAAATCATGATCAGTTAAGCTTTTCTTTTCTGGTTCAAGGGTGGATGTTCGATTGTGTCAGCGTGAGGTTCAGTATTTAATAAAAGTTCTTGCTTTTTTTCAAGTATTCATTGATTCTTGTGCTTATTCTCTATGGATGTTAATGTTAATTAGTCTGACAACATAGTTAATATTGATTTTCCTACTACTATCCATGGTTCGGTGATCCGTAATTGTCACGAATAGTGGTACAAGTAGCAATTAGGTTAATATCTTTCTAGGTCAATTGTTTGTGACAGCCTTTGACCAATGTATTGACATGTTTTAACCTAAAGGGAATCAATGGAACAAGATTTGATAATTGCAGGTAGCTCAATTATTGTTATTTTGGTTTAACTGTTTTCACAAAGTTTAATGCTATCACTAGTTAATATGGAGTGCTATCATACCTAGTCGATTAGTGATAAGTGTTGATTGAATGCTGGGTTTGGTCAGCTGATTTAGGAAAACACAAGGTTTATTATGGGTATCCTAATAAATATAAGGTTAAATTCTTGAATTGCAGGACTGCCAAAGTCTACCTAGGATCAATGACCAATTGATTAAATCCGAACTCTTGAATCAAAATTCGGTAAGACTGATTTCTCTTAAGTTGATATTGCTCTCTTGATTCTTTTTGAATTTTAATTTTTGCACTCTTTATATTGCACACTCGGCTGAGAAATTATTTCCCTAGCTCCCTGTGGGATTCGATCTAGTACCACTACTACTACAAATTTATTATGGGACTAGCATTAATTTTGAGGGCTTCGATAACCCGTCAGTGAGACGGAGTGTAAAATGCACTCACCCCTAGAAATAAGTAATTATGGTGACAGCTAAGGTTCAAAGGGGCATACTAAAGTTGAACTCTCATTAAGATATAGTTACAGATGTGAAACTTAGTTCAATTTGATTATTAATTTTGACAATCAAGGAGTTGATTTATATTGAGTGGGAGTGATGACTGGACTGTGAAGAAATTCATATTCTCCTTTCCTTGGATCTTATACATGTGTTAAATGGTAATTTACAAGAATAGGAGCTGAACACTTACAAAAGTTCCCCGACTACTCAATGCATTTCTATCTTAAAAAGATTTACCAAGTAAATGGTGAGAATAGAAGGGGGGAATGTTCAGTTTATGGCTGATGTCTTTGCTTGATGACAAGCAAAAGCTTAAGTGTGGGGGTATTTGATGAACATACAATTTATCTATTATTTATGAGGTC
Source organism: Nelumbo nucifera (assembly GCF_055504915.1). Classification (NCBI taxonomy): domain Eukaryota; kingdom Viridiplantae; phylum Streptophyta; class Magnoliopsida; order Proteales; family Nelumbonaceae; genus Nelumbo; species Nelumbo nucifera. The sequence goes on from NC_142652.1 coordinate 70,617,342, forward strand.
TTTGCATGGATTATTATGTCGGTTTTATTTAATTTTGCCCTAATTTAGCTTAATGCTAAGAAAATATTTCAGGGGTAATTAATCCAAGAAAAAGAAGGTAAAAAATGACCAAATTCAACCCAGCCCGGTTATGGAAGCAAGAGAGCACACTTCGGCCCAAAGAGTACAAGTTGATTCCTTGAAAAAATCCAAGAAAAGAAAGCCTAGCAAAGAGTAAAATTCGGCCCAACAGAGAAGGCCCATTCTCAGCCCAAAAGAGCAACCTAGAGTGTAGCTATCATGTGCTAAGAGGGAGCCTAAGTGCAGCCCAAAGAGCAAGGGGCGGTAACCCTTAGAAGGCTTTCAAGAGAGAACTCTAGAAAGTTCAAGAATGGGGTGTAATACACCTCATTCTAGAGGCTTCAAGAAGGGGCAAGTGCCCAATTGAAAATCTATATAAGGAGGCGTCTAGAAGGGAGGAGAGGTGTTCAATTTCTTGAGATCAAGGCTCTTCCACTCCTAGAGGTTCGAACACCTTGAAGAGAAGAGAAGAGAAGAGAAGAAGGGCTAGGCACAAGGAGGAGAAGAAGAAGGGCTGAAGGAGTTCAAGTCAAGCTAGCAAGAAGAGAAGGTGAGATCGAAATTGGGGGTTTTTGATTTAGAGATCTATTGTAATAATTCCATTCTAGTTTCATTTTTTTTTATTCGAATTTAGCTTCTTTGTTGTAATTTTTTTTTCTTTCTCCCTCTTCCATTCTTTCTTGAAGTAATTAAGTTTGTAAAATTTTAGTTCAGCAATCAATTTCTTTTTTATTCATTCGAATGGGTGTGAATTGTTCTTGAAGTTTCTTGAATAGGGGTTAATTTTAGATCAATTCAGCCAATTAAACTTTCAAAACTCAGATCTGAGATTGCAAGATCTGAATTGCATGAAAGAGAATTCAGATCTGCAAATTTTCAGATTGGCCGAATTGATCTAAGCTTGGAATTCCTAGAGTGCTTGAAAAAGACTCTAGGAATTCAAATCTACTATTCAAGAAATGAATTGGATGCAAGGTTAGAGATAACTTGCACAATTGAGTTGGTGATCAATTCAGATTTGAATTGATTCCTTAGAAGTGTTTGAAGAAATGTATGCATGGGATTAGATCCTTGATAGAGATATGGGGATCATCACTAATGCATAGGATGAACATGCACTCGAAAGAGGTTGTTCATGACCTTGGGGTTTCACCAAACCAAGGCTTAATCAAAATCTATTCAAATGATTCAATTTGATTGATTGCTGAATTCTGAAATTAACATTAACTGCTTACTCTTCTAACCTGAATTGAAGGCAATTGGGCCAATAATTTAGATGGATTTTAGTTTATGATTTTTAGCTTTTGAATAAAATTTTGATTTGTTGTTGATCAGATATGAAGTGACCAATTTAGTATTAGTAATTGTTTCCTAAATCTTTGTGTGAACGATACTTCACTCATTACTTTATTAAACAAAAGAAGGGAAAGTGAGGATTTGGATCAAAACTTGAAACTGAGTTCAGATCTGAGTTTTGCTATAGCAGATCTGCAACAGTTCAGATCTGAGTTCAGGAACTCAGACCTGAACAGATGCAAATTTGAGGGGAATTAGGGGTCATCACCACCCCAATTCACCCTAGGATACATCTTCTATCCCCCAAGAATAATTGGTTAGCCATGGGTGATGAAATTCAGATCTGAACTGTGGTTGAGAACAGAGTGGGATGCAGGGTATACTTTGTAGTTTTTAATAAGTTGTACTCTGCTCTATCCAAGCTACATTTAGCTGAGGGAATCTATGTTTGGGTTGAGAATTTTGATGCCTCAAGAGATTTAATGAAAAGAGCACTTCCAAGAGATTTTTCTATTAAAATTCAGACCTGTAGCAGGGGTGAATCAGGACAGGTTTGTGTTGGACAGTTTTGTATGCCCTTAGCTTTAATCTGATGTACTTTTGATATTTAGTGTAAATAAATAAAGTGAATGTTTGATTAAGGTTGTTTGGTATAATTATGTGTAAGACCCTAAAACTGGACACTAATTGAGACTAGTGTTAGTTTTCAATGTTCACAGCCATTGGATAAGTCTGGGGAGATTTATCCTGCCAAGGCTGATACTAGTGTGCCGCCAAGTGTTGGGATGGCTTGTCTCAGCCACCAGGGTAAGATCCAAGGCACATGCAGTATGGGATTACTCGAATCCTTGAACCGGACCAGATTTCTAGTATTGCCCTAGACATTGGAGATAGTTGGCCAAAACTGGAAAGTTACACCTGACCCCTAGACTCGATTATGATAATTCACAAGGTGTTGGATCAGGCTGTCTATGATATGCCAATCAATGAGATCCTTAGCGGGGGTCAAAACCTGGGCATGTTGGGGCAGTCTGAGAATTCATCTGAGTGGGTGATTATAGTGACATGATCAACCCCTTTGTCGGACAAAGGTAATGATTGTGAATGCACTCTCTTTGATGGAAACCAAACTGCCGGTAGTTTATTTAAATTGTTGGAATTTTGTTTTGCAAAATTAATATATATATATATAATTATCTACGGTTTCAAAATGTTAGCAAATGGTTTTAATTCCCGGGATCAATGTGAGTGGAGAGTGTAGCACTATTCCTTGCAGCCAAGGGAGAGGTCCTCTCTTGTCGGGTAGTGCTTGATCATTATGGGCTGAGAGGTTAAGTGTAAGGCCATTTAGGATAATACCTGATGGCTAATCTTTTACCTGCCCACAGTCCCTGGGTTTTTATAAGATGACTTGGCCCAGGGACTACTTAGGGTAAGTGTTGGGCCCATACTGTTAGACAGTTTTGATTGCCCTTATCTTCAGTCCGATTTGATGTACTTTTGGCATTTAGTGTAAATAAATAAAGTGCATGTTTGATTCATGTTGTTTGGTATTCTGTGTAAGACCCTAAAACTAGACACTTATAGAGACTCATATTAGTTTTAAATGTTCACAGCCATTGGATAAGTCTGGGGAGATTTATCCTGCCATGGCAGATACTGGTGTGCCACCATGTGTTGGGATGGCCTGTCTCGGCCACCAGGGTAAGACCGAAGGCACATGCAGTATGGGATTACTCGAATCCTTGAACTGGACCAGATTTCCAGTATTGCCCTGGACCTTGGAGATAGATGGGCAAAATTGGAAAGTTACACTAGACCCCTAGACTCGATTATGACACTTCTCTAGATCTCGGATCGGGCTGTCTTTGATATGCCAATCAGTGAGATCCTTAGCGGGGATCAAACCCTGGGTATGTTGGCATAGTATGAGAATTCATCTGAGTGGGTGATCATAGTGACAGGATCAGCCCCTTTGTCGAACAAAGGTAATGATCGGGAAGGCACTCTCTCTGATGGAAACCAAACTGCCGGCAGTTGATTTCAATCATTGGAATTTTGTTTTGCAAAATTAAAATATATATGTATATGTACGGTTTCAAAATGTTTGCAAATGGTTTTAATTCCCGGGATCCATGTGAGTAGAGAGTGCGGCACTGTTCCTTGCAGCCGAGGGAGAGGTCCTTTCTTGTCGGGCAGTACTTGATCATTAAGGGCTGAGAGGTTAAGTGTAAGACCATTTAGGATAGTACCTGATGGGCTAATCTTGCACCTGCCCACAGTCCTTAGGTTTTTATAAGATGGCTTGGCCCAGGGACCACTTAATGTAAGTGTTGGGCCCATAGGGTCCATGTGTTGGGCTCAGGGGTTTACTAAGCTTTTCATTGAATTCGGCTAGGCCATGTAATAAAGGCTGGGCCAACCCATGTGGCTGGTGTGTGTAGATCAATGCTTTGGTCCCACGCCAGACAAAGAAGCCCAATTGGGCAGCAGATTAGAAACTAGTTAAGCACTGAACATTTAATGGTTCGAAAGCTCATTTTGAGCTGGGCTGATATGATCACCCATCTATGGGGCGGATCTGAGATTAATGTTAGCAAAAAGGATAGGGCCTTTTAACCTTATCCACTTTGGGAGACCAAATTCATAATAAATTTGAATCTGGTAATCTCTTGATAAGATTAGGAGTAAGCTAACTTAATCTGCAGATAGGATTAAGATCATCCCCTATCCAAATACTGATTTGGATTGGGAGAACTCCTAATTAGGGGTTTCTTAATCAAGAAGAATGGAGGAAAAACCCTAAGAGAAAAACATTAGATTTCGAACAAGGGGTTTGAGTAAGCAAGAAATGATCCTGCGAATTGAGATTAGATCTCATTCACACTTCAGAGAGAAGAGAAGCAATTCAGCCATCTTCCTCCCAGGAGTTCTCCTCCAGTCGCCGCCATTCCTTCTGGCAAGATTTGATCTTTGCAGTAGAAAGAAATCAAGAAATTAATTCTTGACATTAGTCTTGCAGAAAAGACTGAAAAAGATTTGGTGCTCAAAGTTTCCAGAGGATTCTTGCGAAGGATCTAGTGTGTGGGACACACTCTGCTAGTTCCGTTCCACACACAACTGTGTCATCTTCAGCAGGAGCGGATCTTGGTGTCTTCTTTGGGCGTGAACACCAACTTTGGAAGATATTGCTTCTCTGGATCATGTATAATTCCTCCCTTTTCTTTTTGGTTCAGATCTGGTTCGATTATGGTTCATGTAGGATCCTTGAATATTGTATTCTAACTTTAGGGAATTAGATTCCCAGTCGGAAGAAGGTTGGAAAATTTTTGAAATTCTCCCACCCATTCCGCAACCTTCTTGGCGTCCATTATATGGATCCTACCATTATTTCAGGGGTATCAGAGCCACAGGTTCGAATCTTGAACCAAAATCACCATTCCCTGTAAAATAGGAAATGTCCAGATCGAAAAAGCTATGCTAGACCTAGGAGCTTCGATAAATGCCATGCCCCATTCTATTTACACAACCATGACTCTCGGACCATTAAAAGAAATGGGCGTGATCTTACAACTTGCTGATCGATCTACTACATACCCAAAGGGAGTCTTGGAGGACGTTCTTGTCCAAGTTAATAATTTGGTCTTTCCTGCCAATTTTTATGTGATCGACATGGAAGAAGATAATTCTTCCAACTCGACTCCAATTCTACTGGGAAGACCCTTTCTTAAGACGTCCAAAACAAAAATCGATGTGCATAAGGGGACACTTACCATGGAATTCGATGGTGAAATTATTAAATTTAATATCTATGATGCCATGAGATACCCTAATGATGCGCATTCCATTTTTTCTATAGACGTTATTGACTCTTTAGTGTAGCAAGCTTTTGAGCTAGATGATGAAGACACACTGAGAGTTGCACTTAACAATGGGCCTGATCGACTGCAACGAGCAGAGCAGAAGTTTATGCTGAATTCGGAACTACAAACTTTGACTTCTGAACTGAACTCTTTAGAATTTGCTCATAATTCTGCTTTCATTAGTATTCCTCCGGCTCACACAAAACTCCTCCCATCTATTGTGCAGGCCCCTATACCAGATTTGTACCCACCCATGATGGATGAGAGGGGAAAACATAGGAAGTTGCAACTACAAGACATGGAGGATCTGGTTTATGATTAAAAATAGGGAAGTTTGTTCTTTTCTTGTTTTTGTATTTATCGTTTAGTAGTTCCATCCTGTATTAAGTTTTAAGTGTGTGTGGGGGGGGGGGGGGGGGGAGTACAGGCTTTAACCATTTTATTTCAGTACGAAAAAAAAAAAACACTCAACTCTTTTGAAATCAATTGAAACAATATTTTGGGAAAATTCTTGTGGACCAAGTAATGAGGTACAATTAAGGAGTAGACGACCTATCTAAAGCCATTCCCTTTTAAGCTAGTCCTAAATGCAGGTTTAAGTAAAGAGGGCAAACACTTTACCATTGCTACAATTGGTAGGATGGAGCATAAAATGCACCTACCAGCCAAGTCATCCGATGGTAGGATGGAGCATAAAATGCGCCTACCGGCCAAGTCATCTGACAGTAGAACGGAGCATAAAATGCACCTACTAGCTAGCAATTCAAACAGTAGGATTGAGCATAAAATGCACCTACTAACCAAGTAATTCAAATAGTAGGATGAAGCATAAATTGCACCTACTGACCAAGTAATTTAAATAGTAGGATGGAGCATAAAATGCACCTACTGACCAAGTAATCCATAAGTGAGATGGAGCATAAAATGCACTCACTTCTTCAGAGGAGAGAAAAAAAAGAAAATAAAAAGAGAGAGAAGATAAAAAGGTTTTCCCTGATTTGCAGAAGCAAAAATTGGATTAACTAATGAATGGGTCATGTATGACTTGGTTGTGTTGATTTAACGGTTCGCAATAATTAACCTAGAATATTTTTGGAGAAAGATGAAGGAGAGTTGAGTTTAAAAATTGGTAGGATAGCTAGTTTATTCTTGTTCTTTTTCTTACTTGAATTCTGACTTGCCCAAGGACGGGCAAGGTTTTAGTGTGGGGGGATTTCATGAGAATAAAATTTGTCAATCTTTGTCCCTCAATATTTAGTAATTTATACATAATTGGTACCTAATTGGACTCATTACTCTTGTATTTTGATTCAGGGCAAGCAGATAGGCGATTGGAAGAAAACAAGGCTAATCGGATGACTTTGCACAGTTTTGGCACCGTTCAGTGATCTGGGCATAACTCTCAATTCTAGACTCAGATTTGGACAATTCAAGAATAACTGGAAAGATAAAGAAAAGGCCCACAACCTTTGTGTTTTGGGTTTTGGCATAATCGGTCTGAATCAAAGACGAATTCGGGCCCAAAGTCGGAGCAATTTTGCAGCAAGGCCCATTTCACAATCTGAAGCCCATTTTGCAGAAGAGTCTTGAAGCAAGACCAAATTGTTAAAGAAGCCCAGTTCGAATTCAAGATCCAAGAGTCCCATTAGAATAGAAGTTGAATGTAATCTCAATAAAAGAGTTTTATTAGATTTAAATTCTCAATTTGTAATCCTAGAATGATAAGAGATAAGAGTTAGGTAGGATAAGTTCAATTTAGACTAGGACTTTCTAGTTTGAGGATAATCTCCTAAAGGGAGTTGGAGAACAGCCCTCTCCCCAAATCTATATAAAGGGGGGGCGGGCTGGCACCCAAGGCATCAATTCCTCCAAGAGAGCTTCGGTCTTCAGAGAGAGAAATCAGCAACCAAGGAGGAAGAAGCAAGAGTTCGCCACCCCCTTTCTCATCTCGAAGTTGCGATTTCGTCATGAAGTGTCTGCAAGTTTCTATTTCTGGTTGAAGGGTTAGGGAGGCTTTGATTCTATAACAATGTGAGATCTAATTGAGTTTTATTTCAGTTCATTATTTATGGGTATTCATTTATTTTCTGCGATTAACTGTGAGGATTATTTTTATTGATTAAGCAAAAAGGGCCCCTTGCTCATTCAATGAAAATAATCTATGGCCGATTGAACCTCCAGTTTCATATATGATTGGTAGGTTCAATTGACGGATTTGTCGAAGCCCCCAAAATTAGTACTAGTCCCACAATAAAATATTTGTAGTAAAAGTGGTACTAGGTCGAATCCCATAGGGAGCAAATCAGTAATCTCTTAGCCGAATGGATAAAGTAATTGTGTGGGAAAATTTAATAACTAAAATTAAAAGAATAACAAACTAAACAAATAAGAGAAAATCAGTCTTACCAAATTCTGGTTCAAGGGTTCGGGTTGAATCGATTGGCCATCGATCCTAGGTACATTTCAGCATTCTTGCAATTCAAGCATTTAACCTTAGATTTATTAGGATAGCCATAATAAACCTTGTGTTTTCCTAATTCAGTTGACCATACCCAGCATTCGATCAACACTTATCACCACTCAACTGGGTACGATAGCGTTCCATGTTAAACAATGATAGCATTAAGATTTATGAAAGCAGTTAAACCAAAATAACAATAATTGAGATAGCTGCAATTACTGAATTTTGTTCCATCGATTCCTTTAGGTTGAACCATGTTAAAACATTGGTCAAAGGCTGTCACGAACAATTGACCCAAAAAGATATCAACCTAATTGCTACTTGTACCATTATTCGTGACAATTACGGATCACCGAAATCATAGTTAGCAATAGGAAAACCAACATTAATTCAGTTTGTCAAACTAATTAACATCAACATCCAATAAAAATATGCACAAGAATCAATGAATACTTGAATTAAAAAGCAAGAAAGTAAATTAACTACAGAACCTCACAATGACACTATCGAACCTCCCCCCTTGAACCAGAAAAAGAAGCTTAGCTGCTCATGTTCCGCGCAATCTCCATGCTTTTCTTCTTCATAGCCGAACTACCTTCTTGAGCTTCTTGGTCTTCTTGATGATCTCTTGGATCTGAGAGTGAGAGTTGGTAGAGCTGGTTTGCCCCCCTCTTTATATAGCCCTAGGAGAGGGCTATTTTCCAACTCCTTCTAGGAGATCATCTTATCTTTAGGGAGTCTTGATCTTCTTTGAACTAATCCTATCCTATCTCTTATCTAATGATCTAATCTCAATCTTCTTATCTCTCTAGGATTACATTCAAGACTTTAGATCTGATAAGACTCTATCCTTGGAGATTACATTCAAAATTCAGACTCTTAACTCTTGAATTCAAGTTGGGCTGCTTCAAGGTACTTCTGCGAGTTGGGCTTAAGTTGTGAAATGGGCCTGGCTATGAACTTGCTCCGACTTCGGGCTTGTTTTCGTACTCGATGCAGGCCGCATCTATCAAACTCAGAGTCCGGAATTGCGAGTTAGGCCCAGATTACTGACTGTCGCCGAAACTATGCAAAATCACCGGATTTGCCCTGTTTTCTTCCAATTGCCTTCTTTATTGCCCTGAATCAAAATACAAGAGTAATGTGTCCATTTAAGTGCTAAATAAATATAAAAGAGTGAATATTAGAGGATAGAAATAGGGTTGTTTTTTGTCTCATCAAATCCCCCCACACTTAAACTTTGCCCGTCCTCGGGCAAGGCAAAAACTCAAGTAACACAAGAGAGACTAACTATTGATTTTCAATCTTTTTTTTCTCTACATGAGGCCTGGTTCATTTCATGATTTAGTTCAGACTTGGTAACCTTTCCCTTTTCATCTTTTTCTCCCCTTTTTCTTGTCCAAGAGTGATCGCAAATCACCATTCTCATGGTCCCAAGTTAAATCGATAATCAAGGAGACAGGCCTTCCAGGGCTAAAACTCCTTGGACTGCACGGGTGCTCATTGCTTTTAACAAACCAATTCATCCAGATGCAATTAATTTTCTTTGAATCAAAATAAGGTGTGCTTATTGCCATAAGCTTGCTATGCATCATATCTCCACCACTTAGTGTGAATTCCTAGGATCTGAAGGTGAGAATGGGGTTGGGGTTCTAGAGTGAGTGCACTTTATGCTCCATCTCACCCTTGCCTTCTTTTCAAGATGTGAGTGCATTTTATGCTCTATCTCACACTTGCTTTCATTTCTAGATGTGAGTGCATTTTATGCTCCATCTCACACTTGTTTTTGTTTATAGATGTGAGTGCATTTTTTGCTCCATCTCACATTAGTCACGATTTTAGTTTCAAGCTCCCCCTCTTTTTTTTTTTTTCATAAGAATCACAGGGTTTCACCGCCTGATCCATGAATTCATTGATCGTGGTCTCTATATGCCTAACACAGCAATTTCTAGAATAATCAACCCATGTTTGATAGATAATTATGTGAAAATCAATCAAACCCTTATGCATCTTGCCTATTGATCGATTAAAATCATGAGGTACCATATGCAACCAAGAAAGATTCAGTTAGTCATGCTTGCATCCTATCTTATCTATTCAGCCTAAGCACATGATTCCTGATAAGTTGAAATCGTTCAAGGATAAGTTTCCGAGAGTAGAAATTTCAAGAAGGTAAGGTATCCCAAATTTCCATCAGATTTCCCTAATCCCCCCACACTTAAGTTATACATTGTCCCCAATGTATGTGATTATGCATAAAGTAGAAGGACTTGGGGGTACTTCCCTGTTTGTCTTGTTGGGTTCCTACTAAACACAAAAATCAAAACCAAACAAAATAACAAAATTAACTAAACACAATGGGTTGCCTCCCACAAGCGCAATTCTTTAACGTCGTTATGCTTGACGTTCTCCCTTGCTACCCTAACTCTCGTGGTTGCAGCTTCCGGTGTGCTCCCCTTCCATCCATCATGGGCGGGTTCAAATCTGGAATAGGGGCCTTCGTATCCAATTGTGCACTTGATTCTAACTCCTCTTTTTCAAAAATTTCCTGCACAGTTGGATCAAAACTGTCAATCGAATAGATCGAATGGTCTTCAATTGGGTACTTCATAGCTTCAAAAATATTAAATTTAACACTCTCCGTCAGATTCGACGGAGAGGGTACCCTCATCCACATCTATTTTGGTCTTGGCCATTTTCATGAATGGCCTGCCTAATAGAAGTGGGGCTGAACCTTCGATCGTGTTCTCCTTCATCTTCAGAATGTAAAAATCAGCTGGGAAAATTAAATTGTTAAGCTGCACCATTACATTCTCAACAATCCCTTCTGGGTAGGCGTTAGAACGATCAACTAATTGGATAACAACTTTAGTTTCCTTTAAAGGACCTAATCTGAAAGCATAGTAAATCGAGTATGGCATGACATTGATAGATGCACCTAAGTCTAGCATGGCATGCTCGATTTGCTTATTGCCAATCACACAAGGTAGGGTGAACATACCTTGATCAGCATGTTTTTCTGGTAAGGTCCTCTTGATCACGGCTGAAACGTTCTCTCCTACTCCTACCTTAATGGGGCTTTCATTTGAGTCCTGTATCTCCTCTTCTTCTTGACTTTTATCCGCCTTCCTTAGTGAGGTAGGTTCTAGCTGCAGTTCCTTCCCGCTTCTCAGCACCACTGCACTTACATTCTCCTTGGGATTGACTACCGTTTGTGATGGTAGTTTCCCGGAGCTCTGCGCCTCCAACTTGCTAATGGAAGTGGCAAGTTGGCTGATTTGATTCCCCAAATTCTGAATGCTAGCTCTTGTTTCTTGCTGAAATTGTTGAGTATTAGTAGCTAGAGCCTTAACTATATCTTCTAATGATGTACCTGAATTCGGGGGTTGGCCTTGCACTGTGATGGGTGTTGAAAACTGGGGCTGTCGACTGAAAAAATGGGGCTGGTATTGCTGCTGTCCTCCTTGGTTCCCATAGCTTAGGTTTGGGTGATCTCTCCACCCCGGATTGTAATAATTAGAGTAGGGATCATACTTTCGTTGGGGCTGGCCCGGGAATCCTCCTACGGCACTCACTTGCTGAATCGACCCATCCTGTAGTGATGGACACATGTCCGTAGGATGTCCAGGAATTGAACAGATACCACACACCCTGGCAGTTTGAAATTGTCCTGCAGCGAGTTGTCTTACCAAAGCAATTAGGTCAGAAATCTGATTTTCTAAATTTACATGGCTTACCTCATTAACCCGTCTAATGGTATCGTCCATCCTTGCACCGAACTGCTGTGAATTTTCGGCCATGTTAGAGATTAACTCCCTGGCCGCTTCGGGTGTCTTGTTCACCAAGGCTCCTCCACTGGCTGCATCGACCATACTTCTATCCATGGGCTGCAGCCCTTCATAGAAGTACTGGATTAATAGTTGTTCAGGTATTTGGTGGTGTGGACAGCTAGCAACAAGTTGTTTAAACCTTTCCCAATATTCATATAGCATCTCACCACCAAATTGCCGAACTCCACATATTTCTTTTCTTATATTTGCAGCCCGGGATGCAGGAAAATATTTGTCCAAGAATATCCTATTCATCTCATCCCATGTGCATACTGAACCGGGAGGAAGAATATACAACCAATCCTTTGCTTTGTCCAAGGCTATGAGTTTTACATGGTCCTCGGTCATACCTTGGGGCTTCATGCTTGAACAGACGACATGGAATTCCTTTAGATGCTTATGAGGGTCCTCACCTGGAAAACCATGAAATATAGGCAATAGTTGAATCAAACTAGATTTGAGTTCAAAGGCTACCTCAAGAGTGGGATACGTGATGCATAAGGGCTGTTGGTTCATAATCGGTGCAGCCAACTACCTCAATGTCCTCTTGCTGTCAGTCATTCTTTCTCCTTCTTCGAAGATGGGAAAATCACAAGTGGGCAATTCGCAATCTGAGTTCACCCTTTTTGGTGAACGATCCTTCCTTTGCTTAGCCTCCTTCCTTAAACGACGAGTGGTCCTCTCAATTTCGGGGTTGTACTCGAGTTCACCTCGTTGATAAGCACGAGTCATAAAACAAGAAGGTTAACAAAAAGAAGGTAAGAGCAAAGAAATTAACGTTGCTCCCCGGCAACGGCGCCAAAATTTTGACGGGTTTCTTGAAGCCCTCAAAATTAGTGCTAGTCCCACAATAAAATATTTGTAGTAAAAGTGGTACTAGGTCGAATCCCATAGGGAGCAAATCAGTAATCTCTTAGCCGAATGGATAAAGTAATTGATTCATGTTCCCTTGGTATGTTTTCTGTATAATACCCTTAAACTGGACACTTAATGAGACTCGTGTTAGTTTAGAATGTTCACAACCAGTGGGTCGGTCTGGGGGGACCTATCCTGACAAGGCTGACACTGTGGTGCCACCGAGTCGGTTGCGGTGGCCTGTCTCAGCTGCTAGGGTGAGACCCTAAGCACATACAGTGTAGGATTAATTGAATCTTTGAACTGGACCAGATTTTCAGTATTGCCCTGGACCTTGGAGATTGATGGGCAAAACTGGAAAGTTACACCCGACCCCTAGACTCGATTATGATACTGCACTAGGTGTCAGATTGGGCTGCCTTTGATGTACCAATCAGTGAGATCCTTAATGGGGGTCAAAACCTGGGTATGTTGGGACTGACCGAGAATTCATCTGAGTGGGTGATCATAGTGACAGGATCAGCGCCTTTGTCGGACAAAGGTAATGATCGGGGATGCACTCTCACTGATGGAAACCAAGACTGTCGACAGCCGATTTCAACCGTTGATGTGTAGATCAATGCTGGGCCGAACCCATGTGGCTGATGTGTAGATCAATGCTCGGGTCCCACGCCATACAAGGAAGCCCAACTGGGCAGCAGTTAGGAAGGTTAAGTGAGCACATAAGCATAATGGGCCTAAAGCCCATTTCGAACAGGGCTGTTCATTTAGTTAATTAAAGGGGCAAATTCTGAGAAGGATTAGCACATAGGATAGGGTCTTAATCCTATCCACTCAAAGAGTTCAGATCTGAATATGATTCAGATCTAGAAACCTCCTAATGAGATTGGGAGAAAGCTAATCTAATCTACAGATAAGATAAGGGTTTTTCCCTATCACCAAAAGAGAAGTCTTATCAAAATATGATTTGGATAAGCTGCTCCTAATTGGATCAGGAGCTGATCTTTTAGGTTAACAAAAGAAGGGGGCGGTAGCCTAAGAGACACACATCATCAGATTTTCCTTAGTGCTGAAATCAAGAAGAGAGAATTCTACACCCTGTGAATACTCTCTTGCTGCCTCCCTGCTCGTGCGGCCCTGTTTGCCAGTTCGATCTCTAGTTGTTGGAGAAGTCAAGATTGGATCTTGACATCAGTTCTTTGAGAAAGGATTGAAAGGAAGCTGTGCTCACGTACCATCCTGTTGATTCTTGCGAAGGACAGAGTTCTTGGAGAAGAACACTGCTGATTCTGCTCCATCCTACACTGCGCCATTTTCAGTGGAAGTAGTCTTTGGATCCTTCCTTGGGCGTGAACACCTCCATTGGGAGATACTACTTCTCCGTATCCAGTATAATTCTCTCCTACTCCTTCTGGTTCATATCAGGTTCAGTTTATGGTTCAAGAATGATCCTTGAAAATATTATTTTCTAAATAGGGAATGTGATTCCCAGTTGAAGGGAGAGAAAAATTTTTGAAATTCGCCCCTTATTCCGCAATCTTTGGGCGTCCATAGGATGGATCTCTCATCCCTTCAGTGGAATCAGAGCCATGGTTCAAATCTTGAACCAGTTTGTTTCAGATCTGAACCTGCGCAAATGGGCAGAAGGTGTTCTACCCGATTTGCACAGATATGGGTTTTGGGAAATCTGTTCCCAAAATTAATGGGCGAATAATCTGAAATTAATTTTACATAAATCTGATTATTATTTAGAATTGTTCTTTATGATTTTCTTGATTTATGGGCTGTTCGTACATCAGGAGATCGAATTCTTGGTTTGCACAAGGAACCTGCGATTTTGTAGTTCTTGAATTTTGGTCTATAAATAATTTTTTTTATTTTCTAGACTCAATGTATAGGTATTTGATCTAATGTAATTATTAATAGAAATAGGATTTCTATTTATTTTATTTTGGATCGAAGATGGTGGCGCAGAAAAGGAGATTTCGTAGAGAAGGAGATTTCGCAGATGGGAGAATCGCTATCTGTGATTTGCAGTTTGTGAAACTGTATTCTGTGATCTAACCTCTGTTTTGCAGGATGGATTGTGCGAACAACCCTGATTACTTAGTCTTGTTTTTCTTCTATCAGTATTTAATTTCAGATTATTTTCTTGAATTAAAGATATAATTAAAGATCAAACCCTAGACCCATTCGAACCAAGTTTGGTTCAAATAGTTTGGACCGAACCTAGGGTTTAATAAAGGCTGAAAGTCAGCCCTAATTTTCCCACTAATGAGCCTAAGGATTGGTGTTTAATTAAATGGTTAATTCGGCCCAACCTGTAATGGCCCAATTTTAAAAGGTTAAAACTGCTAAAAGCCCACTTGACTTTTAAAGCTATATGGGCTGAACCATTCGGCCCAAATACCTAGATAATATTAATGGTTAATATTATGGATTTAAAATGGGGTTCAAATGGGCCTTACAGATGGTTAATTGAATGGATCAATTTATCCCTGCATGTGATGTATGGATGTGTGATGTGCTACGTACATGGGCCATGCTCAATCGATAGTGGCTCTTGCGCACACCATGGCTGAATGAACATCATTGCCATGGTGTCCCTTTTGGTCATTGGATCACCTCCCTCAGTGATGGGCCCCACATCTCATCAAGAGGTTACGTGCGGAACCCTAGCCGATTTAGGCCCACCGAAATCTGACTTTATGAAAGTCAGTGGGAGCCACTCTGGTTTGACCTAAAATATGAACTAGGGCGTAATTTACTGTTCCCTCCGGCTAATATGAGTGCATGTGATAAGGAGATTCATATGATGAACTCTCTAAAGGCCTTCCATCATTAGCATGAGGATGGGTCCTTCAGTAATGAGGAAACGCACCAGAAAATGGGCTATCCATTTGCTGTTGGGCTCGTCTGAGTGTTTCATAAGATGATAGGGGCGTCATAGACCGATGTGGGAGGGCCTTCACCAGAAAATGGGAACTCTCTCACGATACCTGGGCGTTCACGAATATGATGGGTAAGCACTCACTGGATAGAAAGGTTTACCTAAAAACGGATCTGAACCTTGTCTGACAAAAGCCAAAGGGAAAACTCATATGATGTGTGGATATGATCCTTCACAGAAAAGTGGTGGGGTTATGCAGCTGAAACAATTGGCTCCATGCACCCTATGTGATTTCCCACATTTCCAGAGACAACCCGTAGTCTCCGTCATTGAGAAAGAAGGGAAATCTCGAAGACGAATAAATGGAAATGGAACGTAGATTAAAATCCATATCTTTGAAATGAACATAATCAAATTAGGTTGTGGACTGATGTTTGCTCTTTTATGAGAAAATGGCAAACAGATCATTTGCAAAGCTGCTTGATGACAACAAGTTGAAGGGCCCAAACTATGCTGACTGGTATAGGAACCTTATGCTGGTCCTAGCTTCTGAAAAGCTGGACAAAGTGGCAAAGAATCTTGCCCCGGAGCGTCCGGGTGATAGGGCTTCTGAGGCCCGAAGGAGAGACTATCAAGAATGGGAGGAGAAAAAATCCCTTGCCTGGTGTTACATCATTGCCTCCTTGGACAACATGATACAGAGGCAGTTCGATCAGATCAAACTTGCCAAGGACATATTGGACAGTCTCAGGACGATGTATGAAGAGCCAAATCGTTCTACTCGACAAAAGGTCTTGAAACAGTTCATGACCGCACAAATGTCCAAGGGTCAGCAAGTTCACGACCATTGTCTCTGGATGATGGGATACATCAACGAACTGGAGGCTCTTGGATTCGGGCTGGACCTTGCAACCCAGATAGATGCTATCCTTAACTCTTTGCCTCCTTCCTTTAATCCGTTCATCATGAACTATAACATGAACAAGCTGAATGTCAGCTTGCAAAAGCTCAGCAATATGTTGCAAAGAGCTAAAGAACTGATTAGAAAGGATGAGCCTGTAGCCATGCTTGTTGAAGCTGGCAAGACAGGCAAGAGAAAGAGGAAGGCAAAGAAGCCTCAGAAGAAAGCCACTAAGGGCAAGAAGTAGATGAAAGACAAAGCATCAGATGCCTGTCACTTCTGCAAGAAGACCGGCCACTGGAAAAGGAATTGTCCTGCCTACCTGGAATCGAAGAAAGGTATCTTTGAAACTTGTGTTATGGAAACCAATTTGTTGGTAGCCTCTGCATCCTGGTGTATTGACTCCAGGGCTTCAACTCATGCGTGTAACTCACTACAAGGGTTCAAAGTAAGCTGAAGGCTGAGTGAAGGAGAAGTCACACTCAACTTGGGGACTAATGCAACTGTTGCAGCCATGGCCATAGGAACCATGGAGTTATTTTTTAGAGAATGAACAATTGTACTGAAAAATTGTCTTTATGTGCAAAATTTAAGGAGAAATTTGATTTCTGTCTCAAAACTGTGTGCAGATGGTTATTCTGTCTTCTTTAGTAATACGATTACTATTAAAAGAAATAACAGATTCATCGCATACGGGGAACTGGAGAACGGTCTCTATGTTCTACATCCTTCTCTAGAAACTAACATAACCGAAACTACATCGGCTGAAATCCCCAAGAAGAGAGCCCGTGATACAGTTAATCCCACGTGTCTGTGGCATTACCAACTTGGCCACATCGGTGTTGACCGATGTTAAACAGTTTTGTATGCCCTTAACTTCAATCCGATTTGATGTACTTTTGTCATTTAGTGGAAATAAATAAAGTGCATGTTTGATTCATGTTGTTTGGTTTAATTCTGTGCAAAACCCTAAAATTGGACTTTTATAGAGATTCGTGCTAGTTTTAATTGTTCACAGCCGTTGGATAAGTCTGGGGAGATTTATCCTGCCAAGGCTGATACTGGTGTGCCACCAAGTGTTGGGATGGCCTATCTCATCCACCAGGGTAAGACCCGAGGCACATGTAGTATGGGATTACTTGAATCCTTGAACCAGACCAGATTTCCAGTGTTGCCCTGGACCTTGGAGATAGATGGGCAAAACTAGAAAGTTACACCTGACCCCTAGACTCAATTATGACACTTCACTAGCTGTCGGATCAGGCTGTCTTTGATATGCCAATCAGTGAGATCCTTAGATGGGGATCAAAACCTGGGTATGTTGGGGCAGTTTGAGAATTCATCTGAGTGGGTGATCATAGTGACAGAATCAGCCACTTTGTCGGACAAAGGGTAATGATCGGGAATGCACTCTCTCTGATGGAAACCAAACTGTCGGCAGTTGATTTCAATCGTTGGAATTTTGTTTTGCAAAATTAATATATTTATATATATATATACGGTTTCAAATTGTTTGCAAATGGTTTTAATTCCCGGGATCCATATAAGAGGGGAGTGCGGCACTGTTCCTTGCAGCCGAGGGAGAGGTCCTCTCTTGTCGGGCAGTGCTTGATCATTAAGGGCTGAGAGGTTAAGTGTAAGACCATTTAGGATAATACCTGATGGGCTAATCTTGCACCTGCCCACAGTCCTTGGGTTTTTATAAGATGGCTTGGCCCAGGGACCACTTAATGTAAGTGTTGGGCCCATAAGGTCCATGTGATGGACTCAAGGGGTTCATTGAGTTTTTCAGTGAATTCGCCTGGGCCTTGTATTAAAGGCTGGGCCGAACCCATGTGGCTGGTGTGTAGATCAATGCTTGGGTCCCACGCCATACAAAGAAGCCCAACTGGGCAGCAGATTGGAAAGTATTTAGACACTGAACACTTAATGGGCCAAAAGCCCATTTTGAGTTGGGCTGATATGATCACCCATCCATGGGGCGAATCTGAGATTAATGTTAGTAATATGATTACTGTTAAACGGAATAATAAATTCATCGCATGCGGGGAGCTAGAGAACGGTCTCTATGTTCTGCATCCTTCTTTGGAAACTAACTTAACCGAAACTACGTCGGTCGAAAATCCCAAGAAAAGGACTCGTGATACAGTAAATCTCGCGTGCCTCTGGCATTACCGACTTGGCCACATCGGTGTCGACCGAATCACAAGACTGGTAAAGGATGGTCCTTTGGATTTTCTAACCGTAGAAAATCTTCCCACTTGTGAACCTTGCCTCCAAGGTAAGATGACTAAGCGGCCATTTGACGGTAAGCCTGAAAGATGTGCAGGCACACTTGACCTAATACATACTGATGTATGTGGTCCCCTGAGTGTTAGGACACGGAATCAACACGTGTACTTCATCACCTTTACAGATGATTTTTCACGATATGGTTACGTGTACCTAATGAGACATAAGTCTGAATCATTTGAAAAGTTCAAAGAGTTCAGACAGGAAGTCGAGAAACAGTTAGGGAGAGAAATTAAGGCCCTTCGATCAGATCGAGGTGGCGAGTATCTCTCTGACGAATTCAGGGACTACTTAAAGGCCAATGGGATAGTGTCACAACTAGCTCCTCCTGCTACACCTCAACTCAACGGTGTTTCAGAGAGGAGAAATAGGACCTTGTTGGACATGGTCCGGTCACTTCTCGTACGCTCAGAATTACCCACATCCTTTTGGGGATACGCATTAGAGACTGCTATCTACGTGCTGAATAGGGTTCCAACCAAATCAGTTCCGAAAACTCCATATGAGCTTTGGACCGGAAGGAAGCCAAGTGTGAGACACTTGAAGATTTAGGGTTGTCCTGCACACGTTAAAAGAACAAGTGCGGACAAGTTGGAATCTAAAACCAGTCGTTGCCTGTTTATAGGCTACCCAAAGGATTCGGTGGGTTATCTATTCTATGACCCAAGTGAGCAGAAAGTGTTCTGCAGTGGAAACGCCCGATTCTTAGAATCCGATTACATCCTGGACACCCATCGTCAGGAAATAGTTCTTGATGAGGAGAGCTCAGGAGCAGTGGGAGATGACCCACAAGTTCCAGGTAATGACCAACCTAGAAGGTCCACCCGGGTATCCAGACCACCAGTCCGATATGGTTATGACCAGGATAGTTACCTGGTGGAAGCCTTGACTAGTGAAGAGGATCCCGTGTCTTACGCGGAAGCTATGTTAGACATAGACTCCCAGAAGTGGGTGGAGGCCATGAGAGCCGAGATGGACTCAATGGAGACCAATGGAGTCTGGACTCTAGTGGATCCGCCCTCCGGGGTAAAAGCAATTGGTTGCAAATGGATCTACAAGAGGAAGAAGGGCCCCGATGGCAGGATTGAGACCTTTAAAGCTCGTTTGGTGGCGAAAGGGTATACTCAGAAAGAAGGCATCGACTATGAGGAAACCTTTTCACCGGTGGCCATGCTTAAATCCATTAGGATCCTGCTAGCTGTAGCAGCGTACCATGATTACGACATTTGGCAAATGGATGTCAAAACAACGTTCCTGAATGGAGATCTTAGTGAAGATATCTACATGCAGCAGCCGCAAGGCTTCATTGCTGCTGGTCAGGAACACATGGTATGTAAACTTAATAGATCCATATATGGACTTAAGCAGGCTTCTAGGAGTTGGAACATCCGTTTTGATTCTGCAGTCAAAACGTTTGACTTTGAGCAGAATCCGGATGAGCCCTGTGTTTACAGGAAATCCAGTGGGGATAAGATCACCTTTTTAGTCTTGTATGTGGACGATATCCTACTCATTGGGAATGATGTAGGAATGTTGACTTCGGTCAAGGTATGGCTATCACAGCAGTTCTCCATGAATGATCTTGGAGAAGCTTCATACATACTGGGTCTTCGACTCTATAGAGATAGATCGAAGCGGATAATTGGATTATCCCAGGCTGCTTACATTGACAAAATTGTCAAAAGATACTGCATGGAAAACTCCAAGAAAGGAAACGTTCCTTTCAGGCACGGAGTCACTCTCTCCAAGAAGATGTCTCCCAAGACTTCTGAGGAGATTGAGAGCATGAGAGACGTTCCCTATGCCTCAGCTGTGGGGAGCATCATGTACGCCATGTTGTGCACTCGCCCGGACATAGCTCAGGCGGTGAGTGTGGTAAGCAGGTTCCAGGCAAACCCAGGACAGGAGCATTGGACCGCTGTGAAGAACATACTCAAATACCTTCGAAGGACGAAAGAGTTTTGTCTGGTATTCGATGGTAGTTCACTGCAAGTTCTAGGGTATACCGATGCCGATTTCCAGTCGGATCCAGATGATAGAAAGTCTACATCTGGGTATGTTTTCACGATAGGATCGTGTGCTGTTTGCTGGAAAAGCAGCAAACAGGGGTCCACTGCAGACTCCACAACCGAGGCCGAGTACATTGCCGCAAGTGAAGCTGCCAAGGAAGCCGTGTGGATGAAGAAATTCATACACGAATTGGGAACGATTCCATCCAGCACATCACCCATCCCGTTGTTGTGTGACAACAATGGAGCGATCGCCCAGGCTAAAGAGCCTCGGGCCCACTCGAAGTCAAAGCACATCGAGAGGAAGTACCATGTACTGCGGGAGATCGTTGGTAGAGGGGACGTCCTAATTCAAAAGGTAGCATCAGCGGATAATGTGGCAGACCCATTGACTAAGCCACTGACACAGAAGGTGTTTGAGAAACACGTGGAAAGTATGGGACTCCGGCTTGTACCAGATTGGACCTAAGTGCAAGTGGGAGCTGTTAGACAGTTTTGTATGCCCTTAGCTTCAATCATTTTGATGTACTTTTGTTATTTAGGGGAAATAAATAAAGTGCATGTTTGATTCATGTTGTTTGGTTTAATTCTGTGTAAAACCCTAAAACTGGACATTTATAGAGACTCATGTTAGTTTTAAAAGTTCACAGCCGTTGGATAAGTCTGGGGAGATTTATCCTGCCAAGGCTGATACTGGTGTGCCACCAAGTGTTGGGATGGCCTATCTCAGCCATCAGGGTAAGACCCGAGGCACATACAGCATGGGATTTACTTGAATCCTTGAACCGGACCAGATTTCCAATCTAGCCCTGGACCTTGGAGACAGATGGGCAAAACTGGAAAGTTACACCTGACCCCTAGACTCGATTATGACACTTCACTAGGTGCTGGATCAGGCTGCCTTTGATATGCCAATCAGTGAGATCCTTAGTGGGGATCAAAACCTGGGTATGTTGGGGCAGTTTGAGAATTCATCTGAGTGGGTGGTCATAGTGACAGAATCAGCCACTTTGTCGGACAAAGGGTAATGATCGGGAATGCACTCTCTCTGATGGAAACCAAACTGCCGGCAGTTGATTTCAATCGTTGGAATTTTGTTTTGCAAAATTAATATATTTACATATATATGTACGGTTTCAATATGTTTGCAAATGGTTTTAATTCCCGGGATCCATGTGAGAGGAGAGTGCGGCACTGTTCCTTGCAGCCGAGGGAGAGGTCCTCTCTTGTCGGGCAGTGCTTGATCATTAAGGGCTGAGAGGTTAAGTGTAAGACCATTTAGGATAATACCTGATGGGCTAATCTTGCACCTGCCCACAGTCCCTGGGTTTTTATAAGATGGCTTGGCCCAGGGACCACTTAATGTAAGTGTTGGGCCCATAGGGCTCATACGATGGACTCAAGGGGTTCATTGAGATTTTCAGTGAATTTGGCTGGGCCTTGTATTAAAGGCTGGGCCGAACCCATGTGGCTGGTGTGTAGATCAATGCTTGGGTCCCACGCCATACAAAGAAGCCCAACTGGGCAGCAGATTGGAAACTAATTAAACACTGAATACTTAATGGGCCAAAAGCCCATTTCGAGGTGGGCTGATATGATCACCCATCCATGGGGCGAATTTGAGATTGAAGTTAGCAAAAAGGATTGGGCTCTTAGCCTTATCCACTCTTAGAGACCAAATTCAAATCAGATTTGAATCTGGTAACCTCCTAATAAGAACAGGAGTAAGCTAACTCTATCTGGGAAAGGGATTAAGATTATCCCCTATCCAAATGCTGATTTGGATTGGGATAACTCCTAATTAGGAGATTTCTTAATCAAGAAGAAAAGAGAGGAGATTTTCGAATGAACCAAGAGAGAGAAATAAGATTTCGATCCAAGAGGTTCTGGTAAGCAAGAAAGGTTCCTGCGAATTGAGATTAGATCTCATTCTCTCCAGAAAAGAAAACAGTTCAGCCTTTGTGTTTCTGGAAATCTCCTCCTGCCGCCGCCATCTGCATTGTTGCAAGATTTGATCTTTGCAGAAAAGAAAGTCAAGAAACCAGTTCTTGACATCAGTCTTGCAAGAAAGACTGAAAGAATTCAGTGTTTAGTACATCCAGGGGATTCTTGTGAAGGATCCAGTGTGTTGGACGCACCCTGCTGGTTCTGTTCCATCCACAGCTGTGTCATCTTCAGCAGGGACAGATCTTGGAGCATTCTTTGGGCGTGAACACCAACTTTGGGAGATACTGCTTCTCCGGATCAGGTATAATCCTCCCATTTATCTTTTGGTACAGATCTGGTTTGATTAGGGTTCAAGTAGATCCTTGAATATTGTATTCTAAATTCAGGGAATATGATTCCCAGTTGGGAGAAGGTAGGAAATTTTTGAAATTCGCCCCACCCATTCCGCAACCTTTATGGCGTCCATTAGATGGATCCTACCATTCTTTCAATCCTGACAAGGCTGACCCTGTGGTGCCACCAAGTCGGTTGGGGTGGCCTATCTCAACTGCCTGGGTGAGACCCTAAGCACATACAGTGTAGGATTTATTGAATCTTTGAACTGGACCAGATTTTCAGTATTGCCCTGGACCTTGGAGATTGATGGGCAAAACTGAAAAGTTACACCCGACCCCTAGACTCGATTATGATACTGCACTAGGTGTCGGATTGGGCTGTCCTTGATGTACCACTCAGTGAGATCCTTAGCGGGGGTCAAAACCTGGGTATGTTGGGACTGTCCAAGAATTCATCTGAGTGGGTGATCATATGACAGGATCAGTCCCTTTGTCGGACAAAGGTAATGATCGGGGATGCACTCTCACTAATGGAAACCAAGACTGTCGACAGCCGATTTCAACCGTTGAGATTTGTTTTGCAAAGTATATTTTATATGAGATGTAAAAGTATATATATTATGGTTTCTAAAATGTTTGCAAGAAGGTTTTAATTCTCGGGATCCATATAAGTAGAGAGTGCAACACTGTTCCTTGCATCCGAGGGAGAGGTCCTCTCTTGTCGGCCAGTGTATGATCATTATGGGCTGAGAGGATAAGTGTAAGACCATTCAGGATAATACCTGATGGGCTAATCTTGCATGTACCCACAGTCCCTGGGTGTTATAAGGTGGCTTCGCCCAGGGATCACTTAGGGTATGTGTTGGGCCCATTCGATGGGTTTCAGGGGGTGCACTGTCTTTAACAGTGTATTCGGCCAGGCCTTGCAACAAAGGTTGGGCCGAACCCATGTGGCTGATGTGTAGATCAATGCTTGGGTCCCATGCCATACAAGGAAGCCCAACTGGGCAGCAGTTAGGAAGGTTAAGTGAGAACATAAGCTTAATGGGCCCAAAGCCCATTTAATTAATTAAAGGGGCGAATTTTGAGATGGATTAGCACATAGGATAGGGTCTTAATCCAATCCACTCAGAGAGTTCAGATCTGAATATGATTCAGATCTAGAAATCTCCTAATGAGATTAGGAGAAAGCTAATCTAATCTACAGATAAGATAAGAGTTTATCCCTATCACCTAAAGAGAAGTCTTATCCAATTATGATTTGGATAAGCTGCTCCTAATTGGAATAGGAGCTGATCTTTTAGGTTAAAAAAAAGAAGGGGGCGGCAGACTAAGAGACACACAAAGAGAATTCTGCACCCTGCGAATACTCTCTAGCCGCTTCCCTGCTCTTGCCGCCTTGTTTGCCTGTTCGATCTCCAGTTGTGGGAGAAGTCAAGATTGGATCTTGACATCAGTTTTTTGAGAAAGGATTGAAAGGAAGCTGTGCTCACGTACCATCCTGCTAATTCTTGCGAAGGACAGAGTTTTTGGAGAAGAACACTGCTGATTCTGCTCCATCCTACACTGCGCCATCTTCAGTGGGAGTAGTCTTTGGATCCTTCGTTGGGCGTGAACACCTCCATTGGGAGATACTACTTCTCCGTATCAGGTATAATTCTCTCCTACTCCGTTTGGTTCAGATCTGGTTCAGTTTAAGGTTAAAGAATGATCCTTGAAAATATGATTTTCTAAATAGGGAATGTGATTCCCAGTTCGAGTAGAATCGATTGGCCATCGATCCTAGGTACATTTCAGCATTCTTGCAATTCAAGCATTTAACCTTAGATTTATTAGGATAGCCATAATAAACTTTGTGTTTTCTTAATTCAGTTGACCAAACCCAGCATTCGATCAACACTTATCACCACTCAACTGGGTACGATAGCGTTCCGGGTTAAACAATGATAGCATTAAGATTTATGAAAGCAGTTAAACCAAAATAACAATAATTGAGATAGCTGTAATTATTGAATTTTGTTCCATCGATTCCTTTAGGTTGAACCATGTTAAAACATTGGTCAAAGGCTATCACGAACAATTGACCAAAAAGATATCAACCTAAGTACTACTTGTACCATTATTCATGACAATTACGGATCACCGAAATCATGGTTAGCAATAGGAAAATCAACATTAATTCAGTTTGTCAAACTAATTAACATCAACATCCAATAAAAATATGCACAAGAATCAATGAATACTTGAATTAAAAAGCAAAAAAGTAAATTAACTACAGAACCTCACAATGACACAATCAAACCTTCCCCCTTGAACCAGAAAAAGAAGCTTAGCTGCTCATGATCTGCGCAATCTCCATGCTTTTCTTCTCCATAGCCGAACTACCTTCTTGAGCTTCTTGGTCTTCTTGATGATCTCTTGGATCTGAGAGTGAGAGTTGCTAGAGCTGGTTTGCCCCCCTCTTTATATAGCCAAAGGAGAGGGCTGTTTTCCAACTCCTTCTAGGAGATCATCTTATTTGTAGGGAGTCTTGATCTTCTTTGAACTAATCCTATTCTATCTCTTATCTAATGATCTAATCTCAATCTTCTTATCTCTCTAAGATTACATTCAAGACTATAGATCTGATAAGACTCTATCCTTGGAGATTACATTCGAAATTCGGACTCTTAACTCTTGAATTCGAGTTGGGTTGCTTTAAAACTTGGGCCGCTTCAAGGTACTTCTGCGAGTTGGGCTTAAGTTGTGAAATGGGCCTGGCTACGAACTTGCTCCAACTTCGGGCTCGTTTTCCTACTCGATGCGGGCTGCATCTATCAAAACTCAGAACACAAAAGTTGTGGGCCTTCCTTTCATCCTTTTATTACTTCTTGAATTGTCCAATTCAGAGTCCGGAATTGAGAGTTAGGCCCAGATTACTGACTGTCGCTGAAACTGTGCAAAATCACCTGATTTTCCCTGTTTTCTTCCAATTGCCTTCTTTATTGCCCTGAATCGAAATACAAGAGTAATAAGTCCATTTAAGTGCTAAACAAATATAAAAGATGAATATTAGAGGATAGAAATAGGGTTCTTTTTGGTCTCATCATCAATCATGGTGGCAACTAACATAAATTGATTGCAAAAAAGTTTTCGATCTATGTTAAGAAATTGTAGGATTTGGTTTAAACGATCCGAGCTTGTGAGATCGCTGACCAGAATTGGGTCTCTCCCCTCTTAATGCTATTAATAAGGGAAGCAATCAAAGAGCTTGTTTTGGTTGTCGAATAATAAGAGTAGAGGCTAGCTGTTAGAGCATGTTAATAGCTAAAACCAATTTATTCATAAACATATGAATCTATCTTTTCATCAAGGATTAATGCTACAAATCAAAGCTGAACTTGTCCCTTCAACCGGAAGCTTTCTCCCATTGGTTTAATCTTTTGTTTTCTGTTATTTTTTTTAGACAGTTTTGTATGCCCTTAACTTCAATCAGAATGATGTACTTTATGAGTTTATTGTAAATGAATAAAAGTGCATATTTGATTCATGTTCCCTTGGTATGTTTCTGTGTAATACCCTTAAACTAAACACTTAATGAGACTCGTGCTAGTTTAGAATGTTCACAGCCAGTGGGTCGGTCTGGGGAGACCTATCCTGACAAGGCTGACACTCTGGTGCCACCAAGTCGGTTGGGGTGGCCTGTCTCAGCTGCCAGGGTGAGACCCTAGGCACATACAGTGTAGGATTAATTGAATCTTTGAACTAGACCAGATTTCCAGTATTGCCCTGGACCTTGGATATTGATGGGCAAAACTGGAAAGTTACACCCGACCCCTAGACTCGATTATGATACTGCACTAGGTGTCGAATTGGGCTATCTTTGATATACCAATCAGTGAGATCCTTAGCGGGGGTCAAAACCTGGGTATGTTGGGACAGTCCATGAATTCATCTGAGTGGGTGATCATAGTGACAGGATCAGCCCCTTTGTCGGACAAAGGTAATGATCTGGGAAGCACTCTCACTGATGGAAACCAAGACTGCCGGCAGCCGATTTCAACTGTTGAGATCTGTTTTGCGAAGTATATTTTATATGAGATATAAAAGTATATATGTATTATGGTTTCTAAAATGTTTGCAAGAAAGTTTTAATTCCCGGGATCCGTATAAGTGGAGAGTGCAACACTGTTCCTTGCAGCCAAGGGAGAGGTCCTCTCTTGCCGGGCAGTGTATGATCATTATGGGATGAGTGGTTAAGTGTAAGACCATTGAGGATAATACCTGATGGGTTAATCTTGCATCTGCCCACAGTCCCTAGGTGTTACAAGGTGGCTTGGCCTAGGGACCACTTAGGGTAAGTGTTGGGCCCATAGAGCCCATTCGATGGGTTTCTAGGGTGCACTGTCTTTAACATTGTATTTGGCCAGGCCTTGTAACAAAGGTTGGGCCGAACCCATGTGGCTGATGTGTAGATCAATGCTTGGGTCCCACGCCATAACAGGAAGCCCAACTGGGCAGCAATTAGAAAGGTTAAGTGAGCACATAAGCTTAATGGGCTTAAAGCCCATTTCGAACTGGGCTATTCATTTAGTTAATTAAAGGGGCAAATTCTGAGATGAATTAGCAGATAGGATAGGGTCTTAACCCAATCCACTCAGAGAGTTCAGATCTGAATATGATTCAGATCTAGAAACCTTCTAATGAGATTAGGAGAAAGCTAATCTAATATGCAGATAAGATAAGGGTTTATCCCTATCACCTGAAGAGAAGTCTTATCAAAATATGATTTGGATAAGCTGCTCCTAATTGGATTAGGAGCTAATCCTTTTAGGTTAACAAAAGAAGGAGGGGAAGGCAGCCTTTAGAAGACACACGACATCAGATTTTCTTTAGTGCTGAAATCAAGAAGAGAGAATTCTGCACCCTGCGAATACTCTCTTGCCGCCTCTCTGTTCTTGCCATCCTATTTGCTAGTTCGATCTCCAGTTGTAGGAGAAGTCAAGATTGGATCTTGACATCAGTTCTTTAAGAAAGGATTGAAAGGAAGTTGTGCTCACGTACCATCCTGCTGATTCTTGCGAAGGACAAAGTTCTTGGAGAAGAACACTGCTGATTATGCTCCATCCTGCACTGCGGCATCTTCAGTGGGAGCAGTTTTTGGATCTTTCCTTGGGCGTGAACACCTTCATTGGGAGATACTACTTCTCCGTATCAAGTATAATTCTCTCCTACTCCTTTCGGTTCAGATCTGATTCAGTTAAAGGTTCAAGAATGATCCTTCAAAATATGATTTTCTAAATAGGGAATGCGATTCCCAATTGAAGGGAGAGAAAAATTTTTGAAATTTGCCCCTTATTCCGCAATCTTTGGGCGTCCATGGGATGGATCTCTCATCCCTTCAGTGGTATCAGAGCCATGGCTCAAATCTTGAACCAGTTTGTTTCAGATCTGAACCTGTGCAAATGGGCAGAAGGTGTTCTACCCGATTTGCGCAGATATGGGTTTTGGGAAATTTGTTCCCAAACTTAATGGGCAAATAATCTGAAATTAATTTTACATGAATCTGATTATTATTTAGAATTGTTCTTTATAATATTATTGATTTATGGGTTGTTCGTACAAGAGGAGAACGAATTCTTGGTTTGAGCAGGGAACCTGCGATTTTCCAGTTCTTGAATTAATTTTGGTCTGTAAATAATTTTTTTTATTTTCTAGACTCAATGTATAGGTATTCGATCTGATGTAATTATTAATTGAAATAGGATTTCTATTTATTTTATTTTGGATCGAAGATGGCGGCGCAGAAAAGGAGATTTCGCAGAGAAGGAGATTTCGCAGATGGGAGAATCGCTATTTGCGATTTACAGTTTGTGAAACTGCATTCTGTGATCTAACCTCTGTTTTGCAAGATGGATTGTGCGAACAGCCCAGGTTGACTGATTCTTGTTTTTCTTTTATCAGTATTTAATTTCAGATTATTTTCTTGAATTAAAGATTTAATTAAAGATCAAACCCTAGACCCATTCGAACCATGATTGGTTCAAATAGTTTGAACCGAATCTAGGGTTTAATCGAGGCTGGAAGTCAGCCCTAATTTTCCCACTAATGGGCCTAAGGATTGGTGTTTAATTAAATGGTTAATTCGGCCCAACCTGTAAAGGCCTAGTTTTAAAAGGTTAAAACTGCTAAAAGCCCACTTAACATTTAAAGCTATATGGGCTGAACCATTCGGCCCATATACCTAGATAGTATTAATGGTTAATATTATGGATTTAAAATGGGCTTCAAATGGGCCTCACAAATGGTTAATTGATTGGATCAATTTATTCCTGCATGTGATGTATGGATGTGTGATATGATACGTACATGGGCCATAAGTACTTGGCCCATGCTCAATCGACAGTGGCTTTTGCGCACACCATGGCTGAATGCACAACATTGCCATGGTGTCCCTTTTGGTCATTGGATGACCTCCCTCAGTGGTGGGCCCCACACCTCATCAAGAGGTTACATGCGGAACCATAGCCGATTTAGGCCCACCGAAATCTGACTTAATGAAAGTCAGTGGGAGCCACTTTGGTTTGACCTAAAATAAGAACTAGGGCGTAATTAATTGTTCCCTCCAGCTAATATGAGTGCATGTGATAGGGAGATTCATATGATGAACTCTCTAAAGGCCTTCCATCATTAGCATGAGGATGGGTCCTTCAGTAATGAGGAAACACACCACAAAATGGGCTATCCATTTGCTGTTGGGTTTGTCTGAGTGTTTCATAAGATGATAGGGGCGTCATAGACCGATGTGGGAGAGGCTTCACCAGAAAATGGGAACTCTCTCACGGTACCTTGGCGTTCACGAATATGATGGGTAAGCACTCACTGGACAAAAAGGTTTACCTAAAAACGGCTCTGAACCTTGTCTGACAGAGGCCAAAGGGAAAACTCATATGATGAGCGGATATGATTCTTCACAGAAAGGTGGTGGGGTTATGCAGCTGAAACAGTTGGCTCCATGCACCCTATTTGATTTCCCACATTTCCAGAGACAACCCGTAGTCTCCGTCACTGAGAAAGGAGGGAAATCTCAGAGACGAATAAATGGAAATGGAACGTAGATTAAAATCCATATTTATGAAATGAACATGAATCAAATTAGGTTGTGGACTGATGTTTGCTCTTTTATCAGAAAATGGCAAATGGATCATTTGCAAAACTGCTTGATGACAACAAGTTGAAGGGCCCAAACTATGTTGACTAGTACAGGAACCTTATGCTGGTCCTAGCTTTTGAAAAACTGGACAAAATGGCAAAGAATCCTGCCCCAGAGCGTCCGGGTGATAGGGCTTCTAAGGCCCGAATGAGAGACTATCAAGAATGGGAGGAGAAAAACTCCCTTGCCCGGTGTTACATCATTGCCTCCTTGGACAACCCGATACAGAGGCAGTTCGATCAGATCGAACTTGCCAAAGACATGTTGGACAGTCTCAGGACAATGTATGAAGAGCAGAATCGTTCTACTCGACAAATGGTCTTGAAATAGTTCATGACCGCACAAATGTCCAAGGGTCAACAAATTCACGACCATTGTCTTCGGATGATGGGATATATCAATGAACTGGAGGCTGATGGATCCGGGCTGGACCTTGCAACCCAGAACTCTTTGCCTCCTTCCTTTAATCCGTTCATCATGAACTATAACATGAACAAGCTGAATGTCAGCTTGCAAGAGCTCAGCAATATTTTGCAAAGAGCTGAAGAACTGATTAGAAAGGATGTGCCTGTAGCCATGCTTGTTGAACCTGGCAAGACAGGCAAGAGAAAGAGGAAGGCAAAGAAGCCTTAGAAGAAAGCCACTATGAGCAAGAAGCAGAAGAAAGACAAAGCATCGGATGCCTGTCACTTCTGCAAGAAGACCGACCACTAGAAAAGGAATTGTCCTGCCTACCTAGAATCCATGAAAGGTAACTTCAAAACTTGTATTATAGAAACCAATTTGTTGGTAGCTTCTGCGTTCTGGTGTATTGACTCCGGGGCTTTAACTCATGCGTGTAACTCACTGCAGGGGTTCAAGGTAAACAAAAGGCTGAATGAAGGAGAAGTCACACTCTACTTGGGGACTACTGCAACTGTTGCAGCCGCGGCCATAGGAACCGTGGAATTATTTTTTAGAGATGGAACAATTGTACTAAAAGATTGTCTTTATGTACAAAATTTAAGGAGAAATTTGATTTCTGTTTCAAAACTATGTGCAGATGGTTATTCTGTCTTCTTTAGTAATACAATTACTATTAAAAGAAACAACAGATTCATCGCATATGGGGAACTAGAGAACGGTCTCTATGTTCTACAACCTTCTTTAGAAACTAACATAACCGAGACTACATCGGCTGAAATCCCCAAGAAGAGAGACCGTGATACAATTAATCCCACGTGTCTGTGGCATTACCGACTTGGCCACATCGGTGTTGACCGAATCACAAGATTGGTAAAGGATGGTCCTTTGGATTTTCTAACTGTAGAAGATCTTCCCACTTGTGAGCCTTGCCTACAAGGCAAGATGACGAAACGGCCATTTAACGGTAAGCTTGAAAGATGTACAGTCACACTTGACCTAATACATACTGATGTATCTGGTCCCCTGAGTGTTAGGACACGAAATCAACACATGTATTTCATCACCTTCATAGATGATTTTTCATGATATGGTTACGTGTACCTAATGAGACACAAGTCTGAATCCTTTGAAAAGTTCAATGAGTTTAGACAAGAGGTCGAGAAACAGTTAGGAGAGAAAATAAAGCCTTTCAATCAGATCGAGGTGGCGAGTATCTCTCTAACGAATTCGGGGACTACTTAAAGGACAATGGGATAGTATCACAATTAGCTCCTCCTGCTACACCACAACTTAACGGTGTTTCAGAGAGGAGGAATAGAACCTTATTGGATATGGTCCGGTCGCTTCTAATACACTCAGAGTTACCTACATCCTTTTGGGGTTACGCATTAGAAACTGCGATTTATGTGCTGAATCGGGTTCCAACCAAATCGGTTCCGAATACTCCATATGAACTTTGGACCGGAAACAAACCAAGTGTCAGACACTTGAAGATTTGGGGTTGTCCAGCACACGTTAAAAGAACGAGTGCAGACAAGTTGGAATCCAAGACCAGCCGTTGCCTATTTGTAGGCTACCCAAAAGGCTCTGTAGGTTATCTATTTTTTGACCCAAGTGAGCAGAAAGTGTTCTGTAGTCGAAATGCGCAATTCTTGGAAACTGATTATATCCTGGACACCCATCATCAGGAAATTGTTCTTGATGAGCAGAGCTCAGGAGCAGTGGGAGATGTCCCACAAGTTCCAGGTAGTGACCAACCTAGAAGATCCACTTGGGTATCTAGTCCGTTATGGTTATGACCAGGATAGTTACCTGGTGGAAACCTTGACTAGTGAGGAGGATCCCATGACTTACGCAGAAGCTATGTTGGACATAGATTCCCAAAAGTGGGTGGAGTTCATGAGAGTAGAGAAGGATTCAATGGAGACCAATGGAGTCGGGACTCTAGTAGATCTGTCCTCCGGGGTAAAGGCAATTGGTTGCAAATGGATTTACAAGAGGAAGAAGGGCACTGATGGTAAGGTTGAGATCTTCAAGGCTCATCTGGTGGCGAAAGGGTACACTCAGAAAGAGGGCATCGATTATGAGGAAACCTTTTTGCCTGTGGCCATGCTTAAATCCATTAGGATCCTGCTAGCTGTAGCAGCATACCATGATTATGAGATTTGGCAGATGGATGTCAAAACTGCATTCCTGAATGGAGATCTTACTAAAGATATCTATATGCATCAGCCGCAAGGCTTCATTGCTGCAGGACAGGAAAACATGGTATGTAAACTTAACAAATCCATTTATGGACTTAAGCAAGTTTCTAGAAGTTGGAACATCCATTTTAGTTCTGCTATCAAATCGTTTGACTTCGAGCAGAATCCGGATGAACCCTGTGTCTACATGAAGTACAGTGGAGATAAGGTTACCTTTTTGGTTCTGTATGTAGATGACATTCTACTCATGGGGAATGATGTAGGAATGTTAACTACGGTGAAAGTATGGCTATCACAGCAATTCTCCATGAAAGATCTTGGAGAAGCCTCCTATATACTGGGTCTTCGACTCTCTAGAGATAGATCAAAGCGGATAATAGGATTATCGCAATCTGCTTACATTGACAAAATAGTCAAGAGATACAGCATGGAAAACTCCAAGAAAGGAAATGTTCCTTTCAGGCATGGAGTCACACTCTCCAAGAAGATGACTCCCAAGACTTCTGAGGAGATTGATGGCATGAAAGACGTTCCTTATGCCTCAGCCGTAGGGAGCATCATGTATGCCATGCTACGCATTCGTCCTGACATAGCTCAGGCAATGAGTGTAGTAAGCAGATTTCAGGCCAACCCAGGGCAGGAGCATTGGACTGCTATGAAAAACATTCTTAAGTACCTTCAAAGGACAAAAGAGTTTTGTCTAGTATTCGACAGTAGATCACTGCAGATCCAAGGGTATACAGATGCCGATTTCTAGTCGGATCCAGATGATAGAAAGTCTACATCTAGATATGTTTTCACGATAGGATCATGTGTTGTTTCCTGAATGTCAGCAAACAGGGATCCTAAGTAGCAAATTAATAGTCCACATCCCAAGCCGAACACATTGCCGTGAGTGAGGCTGCCTTATTAATGAAAGTGTTCATTCCAGAATTTGGAATTCAGCATATCACCCATTCCACTGTTGTGTGACAATAGGAGGTTGATGATGAGAGGTAGCAGCAGCGGAGAATGTGGCAGACCCTTTAACAAAGCCACTGACACAGAAAGTGTTTGAGAAACACTTGGAAAGCATGGGACTCCGACTAGTACCTGTGTGGACCTAAGTGCAAGTGGGAGTTGTTAGACAGTTTTGTATGCCCTAAGCTTCAATCAGAATGATGTACTTTAAGAGTTTATTGTAAATGAAAAAATGTGCATATTTGATTCATGTTCCCATGGTATGTTTCTGTGTAATACCCTTAAACTGGATACTTAATGAGACTCGTGTTAGTTTAGAATGTTCACAGCCAGTGGGTCAGTCTGGGGAGACCTATCCTCACAAGGCTGACACTGTGGTGCCACCAAGTCGGTTGGGGTGGCCTGTCTCAGCTGCCAGGGTTAGACCCTAGGCACATACAGTGTAGGATTAATTGAATCTTTGAACTGGACCAGATTTCCAGTATTTCCCTGGACCTTGGAGTTTGATGGGCAAAACTGGAAAGTTACACCCGACCCATAGACTCGATTATGATACTACACTAGGTGTCGGATTGGGCTGTCTTTGATATACCAATCAGTGAGATCCTTAGCGGGGGTCAAAACCTGGGTATGTTGGGACAGTCCAAGAATTCTTCTGAGTGGGTGATCATAGTGACAGGATCAGCCCCTTTGTCGGACAAAGGTAATGATCGGGGATGCGCTCTCACTGATGGAAACCAAGACTGCCGGCAGCCGATTTCAACCGTTGAGATTTGTTTTGCAAAGTATATTTTATATGGGATATAAAAGTATATATGTATTATGGTTTCTAAAATATTTGCAAGAAAGTTTTAATTCCTGGTATCCATATAAGTGGAGAGTGCAACACTGTTCCTTGCAGCCGAGGGAGAGGTCCTCTCTTGTCGTGCAAAGTATGATCATTATGGAATGAGAGGTTAAGTGTAAGACCATTGAGGATAATACCTGATGGGCTAATCTTGCATCTGCCCATAGTCCCTAGGTGTTACAAGGTGGCTTGGCCCAGGGACCACTTAGGGTAAGTGTTGGGCCCATAGAGCCCATTCGATGGGTTTCTGGGGTGCACTGTCTTTAACATTGTATTTGGCCAGGCCTTGTAACAAAGGTTGGGCCGAACCCATGTGGCTGATGTGTAGATCAATGCTTGGGTCCCACGCCATAACAGGAAGACCAACTGGGCAGTAATTAGAAAGGTTAAGTGAGCACATAAGCTTAATGGGCTTAAAGCCCATTTCGAACTGGGCTATTCGTTTAGTTAATTAAAGGGGCAAATTCTGAGATGGATTAGCAGATAGGATAGGGTCTTAATCCAATCCACTCAGAGAGTTCAGATCTGAATATGATTCAGATCTAGAAACCTTCTAATGAGATTAGGAGAAAGCTAATCTAATCTGCAGATAAGATAAGGGTTTATCCCTATCACCTGAAGAGAAGTCTTATCAAAATATGATTTGGATAAGCTGCTCCTAATTGGATTAGGAGCTAATCCTTTTAGGTTAACAAAAGAAGGAGGGGGCGGCAGCCTTTAGAAGACACACGACATCGGATTTTCTTTAGTGCTGAAATCAAGAAGAGAGAATTCTGCACCCTGCGAATACTCTCTTGCCGCCTCCCTGTTCTTGCCGCCCAATTTGCTAGTTCGATCTCCAGTTGTGGGAGAAGTCAAGATTGGATCTTGACATCTGTTCTTTAAGAAAGGAATGAAAGGAAGTTGTGCTCACGTACCATCCTGCTGATTCTTGTGAAGGACAGAGTTCTTGGAGAAGAACACTGCTGATTCAGCTCCATCTTGCACTGCGCCATCTTCAATGGGAGCAGTTTTTGGATCCTTCCTTGGGCGTGAACACCTTCATTGGGAGATACTACTTCTCCGTATCAGGTATAATTCTCTCCTACTTCTTTTGGTTCAGATCTGATTCAATTTAAGGTCAAGAATGATCCTTGAAAATATGATTTTCTAAATAGGGAATGCGATTCCCAGTTGAAGGGAGAGAAAAATTTTTGAAATTCGCCCCTTATTCCGCAATCTTTGGGCGTCCAAGGGATGGATCTCACATCCCTTCAATTTTCTGCTATTTACTTGTTTTCCTTAGCTTTACAAACCCCCCTTAATCCATCTACTTGGAAATAAATCCATCCAATCCCTATGGAGAACGACCTTGCTCATCACTATCTGCAATTTATTAACCCAAAGCAAGACTATTTATCTTTGGTTGGGTTCGGCACCCACCACTTCTGCGTCTTGGTGTATTGACTCCAAGGCTTCAACTCATGTGTGTAACTCACTGTAGGGATTCAAGGTAAGCAGAAGGCTGAATGAAGGTGAAGTGACACTCTACTTGGGGACTTCTACATGTGTTGCAGCTACGGCAATAGGAACCATAGAGTTAATTTTTGAAGAAGGATCCATTGTATTTAAGAAGAAATTTGATTTTTGTCTCTAAACTATGTGTGGATGGATATTCTGTCTTATTCAGTAATACGATTACTATTAAAAGAAACAACAAATTCATCGCATATGGGGAACTTGAGAACAGTCTCTATGTTCTACATCCTTCTCTAGAAACTAACATAGCCGAAACTATGTTGGTTGATATCCCCAAGAAAAGAGTACATGATACAGTTAATCCCACAAGCCTGTGGCATTACCGACTTGGCCATATCGGTATTGACCGAATAACATGACTGGTAAAGGATAGTCCTTTGGATTTTCCTACTGTAGAAGATTTTCCGACTTGTGAGCCTTGCCTTCAGGGTATGATGACAAAAAGGCCATTTAATGATAAACCTGAAAGATGTACTTGCATGCTTGACCATATACATACTGATGTATGTGGTTCCCTGAGTGTTAGGACCCGTAATCAGCACGTGTACTTCATTTCATTTACCGATGATTATTTTCGGTATGGTTATGTGTACCTAACGAGACATAAGTCCGAATCCTTTGAAAAGTTCAAAGAGTTCAGACAAGAGGTCGAGAAACAGTTAGGGAGAGAAATTAAGTCCCTTCGATCGGATCGAGGTGGCGAGTATCTCTCTGACGAATTCAGGGACTACTTGAAGGTCAACGGATTAGTATCACAGTTGGCTCCTCCTGCTACACCACAACTTAACGGTGTTTCAGAGAGAAGGAATAGGACCTTATTGGATATGGTCTGGTCACTTCTCGTCCATTTAGAGTTACCCACATCCTTTTGGGGATACGCATTGGAGGCTGTGATATACGTGCTGAACCGGGTTCCAACCAAATCAGTTCTGAAGACTCCCTATGAGCTTTGGACAGGAAAGAAATCAAGTGTACGACACTTAAAGATTTGGGTTGTCCGACACACGTTAAAAGAACGAGTCTGGACAAGTTGGAATCCAAGACCAGTTGTTGCCTATTTGTAGGCTACCCAAAAGGGTCTATAGGTTACCTATTCTATGACCCAAGTGAGCAGAAGGTGTTCTGTAGTCGAAATGCACGATTCTTGAAAAATGATTACATCCTGGACAATCTTCATCAGGAAATTGTTCTTGATGAGGAGAGCTCGGATGTAGTGGGAGGTGTCCCACAAGTTCAAGGTACCAACCTAGAAGATCTACTCGGGTATCCAGGCCACTAGTCCATTTTGGTTATGACCAGGATAGTTACCTAGTGAAAGCCTTGACTAGTGAGGAGGATCCCGTGAATTATGCCGAAGCTATGTAGGACATAGACTCCCTTTAGTGGGTAGATGCCATGAGAGCTGAGATGGGCTCAATGGAGACAAATGGAGTCTGGACTCTATTAGATCCGCCACTTGGGGTAAAAGCAATTGGTTGCAAATGGATCTACAAGAGGAAGAAGGGCCCTGATGGTAGTGTTCAAACCTACAAAGCTCGTTTGGTGGCGAAAGGGTCCACTAAGAAAGAGGGCATCGATTATGAGAAAACCTTTTCACCTGTGTCCATGCTTAAATCCATTAGGATCCTGCTAGCTGTAGCAGCATACCATGACTATGAGATTTGGAAATTGGATGTCAAAACTGCATTCCTGAATGGAGATCTTACTAAAGATATCTATATGCAGCAGCCGCAAGGCTTCATAGCTGCGGGTCACGAACACATGGTATGTAAAAAAAATAGATCCATATATGGACTTAGGCAAGCTTCTAGGAGTTGGAACATCCAGTTTGACTCTATTGTCAAAAAGTTTGACTTTGAGTAGAACCCGGATGAGCCCTGTGTTTATAGGAAGTCCAGTGGGGATAAGGTTACATTTCCGGTTCTATATGTAGACAACATTCTACTCATTGGGAATGATGTAGGAATGTTGACTATGGTGAAAGTGTGGTTTTCGCAGCAATTCTCCATGAAAGATCTAGGAGAAGCCTCCTTTATACAGGGTCTTCAACTCTATAGAGATAGATCGAAGCGGATAATAGGATTATCCCAATCTGCTTACATTGACAAAATTGTCAAGAGATACAACATGGAGAACTCCAAGAAGGGAAATGTTACTTTCAGGTACGGAGTCACTATCTCCAAGATGATGTCTCCCAAGACCTCTGAGGAGACTGTGAGGGGATGAGATATCCATCGTATGGACGCCCGAATCTTGCGGAATTGAATGGGCGAATTTCAAAAATTTTTCTCCATCCTACTGGAAATCGTATTCCCTATTTTAGGAAAATCATATTTTTCAATGATCAATCTTGAACCAAGAACTGAACCAGATTTGAACAAAAGCAGTAGGAGAGGGATATACCAGATACGGAGAAATAATATCTCCTAAAGGAGGTCTTCATGCCCAAGCAAGGAACCAAAAACTGCTCCAACTGAAGATGGCGCAGTGCAGGATGGAGCAGAGTCAGCAGTGTTCTTCCCAAGAACCTGATCCTTCGCAAGAATCAGTAGGACGACACGTGAGCACAACATTCTATGAGTCCCTTCACAAGAAACTGATATCAAGATCCAATCTTGATTTCTCCCACCTAACTAGAGATCGAACTGGTAGGTGAGGCGGCAACAGGAAGGAGGTGGCAAGCAAGAATTTCGCAGGGTTGCTGAATTCTTCTTGCTTACTCAAAACCCCCTTGTTAGAAATCTAATGTTTTTTTTTCTCTTAGGGTTTTTCCTCAATTCTTCTTGATTAAGAAACCCCTAATTAGTAGTTATCCCAATCCAAATCAGTATTTGGATAGGGGATGATCTTAATCCTATCTGCAGATTAAGTTAGCTTACTCCTGATCTTATCAGGAGGTTACCAGGTTCAAATCTGATTTGAATTTGGTCATCCAGAGTGGATAAGGTTAAAAGGTCCTATCCTTTTGCTAACATTAATCTCAGATCTGCCCCATAGATGGGTGATCATATCAGCCCAGCTCGAAATGGGCTTTTGGCCCATTAAATGTTCAGTGCTTAACTAGTTTCCAATCTGCTGCCCAGTTGGGCTTCTTTGTATGGCGTGGGACCCAAGCATTGATCTACACACCAGCCACATGGGTTCGGCCCAGCCTTTATTACAAGGCCCATCCGAATTCATTGAAAAGCTCAGTAAACCTCTAAGCCCATCACATGGACCATATGGGCCCAACACTAACATTATGTGGTCCCTGGGCCAAGCCATCTTATAAAAACCCAGGGACTGTGGGCAGGTGCAAGATTAGCCCATCAGGTATTATCCTAAATGGTCTTACACTTAACCTCTCAGCCCTTAATGATCAAGCACTGCCCGACAAGAGAGGACCTCTCCCTCGGCTGCAAGGAACAGTGCCGCACTCTCCTCTCACATGGATCCCGGGAATTAAAACCATTTGCAAACATTTTGAAACCGTACATATATATGTAAATATATTAATTTTGCAAAAACAAAATTCCAACAATTGAAATCAACTGCCGGCACTTTGGTTTCCATCAGAGAGAGTGCATTCCCGATCATTACCCTTTGTCCGACAAAGTGGCTGATTCTGTCACTATGACCACCCACTCAGATGAATTCTCAAACTGCCCCAACATACCCAGGTTTTGATCCCCACTAAGGATCTCACTGATTGGCATATCAAAGGCAGCCTGATCCAGCACCTAGTGAAGTGTCATAATTGAGTCTAGGGGTCAGGTGTAACTTTCCAGTTTTGCCCATCTATCTCCAAGGTCCAGGGCAAGACTGGAAATCTGGTCCGGTTCAAGGATTCAAGTAATCCCATGCTGTATGTGCCTCGGGTCTTACCCTGATGGCTGAGACAGGCCATCCCAACACTTGGTGGCACACCAGTATCAGCCTTGGCAGGATAAATCTCCCCAGACTTATCCAATGGCTGTGAACATTTAAAACTAACATGAGTCTCTACAAATGTCCAGTTTTAGGGTTTTACACAGAATTAAACGAAACAACATGAATCAAACATGCACTTTATTTATTTCCACTAAATAACAAAAGTACATCAAAATGATTGAAGCTAAGGGCATACAAAACTGTCTAACAGAATTCTACGGTTCCTATTGCTGCAGCTGCAACACTTGAAGTCGTTCCCAAGAATAGTGTCACTTCGCCTTCACTCAAACTTCAACTAACTTTGAACCCCTGCAGTGAGTTACACGCATGAGTTGAAGTCCCGGAGTAAACACACCAGGACACAGAAGTAACTAACAAATTAGTTTCTATGAGACAACTTTCGACGTTACCTTTCTTAGATTCCAGGTAGGCAGGACAGTTCCTCTTCCTTCAATGCGTTCAAAATGAACTACAACACGAACAAGCTGAATGTCAGCGTTACACGCATGAGTTGATGCCCCGGAGTCAACACACCAGGACATAGAAGTAACTAACATAATAGTTTCTATGACACAAGTTTCGATGTTACCTTTCTTAGATTCTAGGTGGGCAGGACAGTTCCTCTTCCAGGGGTCGGTCTGCTTGCAGAAGTGACAGACATCAGATGCCTTGTTCTTCTTCTGCTTCTTAGGCTTGGCAGCTTTCTTCTGGGGCTTCTTTGTCTTTCTCTTTTTCTTGCCCGATTTGTTAGCTTTAGCAAGCATTACCACAAGCTCACCCTTCTTGAGTAGATCCTCGGCCCTCTGCAACATATTGCTGAGTTCCTGGACGCTGACATTCAGCTTGTTCATGTTGTAGTTCATTATGAATGCATTGAAGGAAGAGGGCAAAGAATTCAGGATGGCATCCACTTGCATGCCAAGATCTAGCCCGGATCCAAGAGTTTTGAGTTCGATAATGTAACCCATCATCCGAAGACAATGGTCATGAACATTCTGCCCTTTGGACATCTGTGCAGTCATGAACAGTTTCAGGACGTTCTGTCGAGTAGAACGGTTCTGCTCTTCATACATTGTCTTTAGACTGTCCAATATGTCCTTGGCTAGTTCGATCTGATCGAAGTGCCTCTGTATTGAGTTGTCTAGTGAGGCAATGACAAAGCAGCGAGCTTGGGAGTTCTTATCCTCCCAATCTTGGTAGTCCCTCCTACGATCCTCAGAAGTCCCATCACCCGGACACTCCGGTGCAGGATTTTTCACCACCTTATCTAACTTTTCAGAAGTTAGGACCAGCATAAGATTTCTGTACCAGTTGGCATAGTTTGGACCCTTAAGCTTGTTTTCATCTAGAAGCTTTGCAAATTGACCGTTTGCCATTTTCTGATAAAACAGCAAAGACGTTAGTCCACAACCTTAGTTTGATTCATGTTACCTACATAGATATGGTTTTTAATCTATGTTCCAATCCCATTTTTTTTCATCTCTGAGATTTCCCTCCTTTCTCAGTGACGAAGATGACGAAATGTGTCTGGAAAAGTGGGAAATCACATAGGGTGCGTGAGGCCAACTGTTTCAGCTGCATAACCCCACCACCTTTCTGTGACGGATCATATCCACTCATTGAATGAGTTTCCCTTTGGCCTCTGTCAGACAAGGTTTAGAGCCGTTTTCAGGTAGACCTTTCTGTCCGAAGAGTGCTCACCCATCATATTCAGGTTACGCCAAGGTACCGTGAGAGAGTTCCCATTTTCTGGTAAAGCCCCCCACATCGGTGTATGACGCCCCTATCATCTTATGAAACACTCTGACAGATCCAACAGCAAATGGATAGCCCAATTTTATGGTGCGTTTCCTCATTACTGAAGGACCCATCATTGTGCTAATGACGAAAGGCCTTTAGAGAGTCCATCATATGGATCTCCCTATCACATGCACTCATATTTGCTGGAGGGAACAAGATTCCGCCCTAGTTCTAATTTAGGTCAAACCAGAGTGGCTCCCACTGACTTTCATAAAGTCAGATTTCTGGTGGGCCTTAATCAGCTAGGGTTTTCGTACGCATCCCTTTTTAGGGTTGTGGGGCCCACCAAGTAAGGAGGGGTCATCCAATGACCTTCTGGGACACCATGGCAATGATGTGCATTCAGCCATGGTGAGCGCAAGAGCCACTAATGAGTCATCATGGGCCAAGTGCTTATGGCCCATGGTCGTAGCACATTAAACATCCAAACATCGCATGTAAAGGAAAAATTGATCCAATCAATTAACTATTGTAAAGCCCATTGAATAGCTCATTTAAAAACATAACATTAACAATTAATGTCTACTAGGTATGTGGGCTAAATCGCAGATAGCAATTCGGCCCATACAGCTTTTTTCACAAGAGTGGGCTTTTGCAGTTTTAACCTTTTAAAACTAGGCTTTGCAGGTGGGCCGAATTAATCCCTGTAATTGAACATCAGATTTGGAACTGCAAGGGGGAGAAAATTGGACTGAAAGCAGTCCTTTTCGAACCCAAGATTTGGTCCAAACAGTTTTGGTCCAATCTAGTCCGAAATTGTCCGAAACTGATTTTCAATCAAGAGTTAATTCATGAAAGATCTGAAATTAATCATTTCGATTTTAAACAATCACAAATCAAGTATGGACTATTCGCACCACCTGCAAAATAGAGGTTAATCACTAGGGTTGCAGTTTTGCAAACTGCAAATCGTAGAAAGTGATTTCTCCATCTGCAAATCTCCAGTGCCGCCTTCTTCTTCCTTCTTCTTTCATCAAGAAAATAAAAAATTACAGAAATCCTATTTCTATTTCTTAATTACATTCTTGATCAAATCCTATACATTCAGTCTACAAAATAAAAAAAATATTTACAGACCAAATTGAATAAAATAAATGAAAGGAGAAAAGGGGTGCGCAGACCATCCGCGCCAAATCTGCACTGCGATCTCTAGGTTCGAACAGTCCATTAAATCAAAATAAATAAAGAACAGTTGTAAATAAATTTTGGATTTAACAAAACTAATTTCAGATCAATCGCCCTTAACAATCTGCGCAAATCTTGGCAGAACAACTTCTGTCCACTTGCGCAGGTTCAGATCTGATTTTCTTTTGGTTCAAGATACGAACCTGTGGCTCTAAT
Source organism: Nelumbo nucifera (assembly GCF_055504915.1). NCBI lineage: Eukaryota > Viridiplantae > Streptophyta > Magnoliopsida > Proteales > Nelumbonaceae > Nelumbo > Nelumbo nucifera. The sequence continues at coordinate 70,660,257 of NC_142652.1, forward strand.
ACCACTGAAAGAATGATAGCATTGTTAGACAGTTTTGTATGCCCTTAGCTTCAATCAAAATGATGTACTTTATGAGTTTATTGTAAATGAATAAAAGTGCATATTTGATTCATGTTCCCGTGGTCTGTTTCTGTGTAATACCCTTAAATTGGACACTTCATGAGACTCGTGTTAGTTTAGAATGTTAACAGCCAGTGGGTCGGTCTAGGGAGACCTATCCTGATAAGGTTGACACTGTGGTGCCACAAAGTTGGTTGGGGTGGCCCATCTCAGCTGCCAGGGTGAGACCCTAGGCTCATATAGTGTAGGGTTAATTGAATCTTTGAACTGGACTAGATTTCCAGTATTGCCCTGGACCTTGGAGAATGATGGGCAAAACATGGAAAGTTACACCCAACCCCTAGACTCAATTATGATACTGCACTAGGTATCGGATTGGGCTGTCTTTGATGTACCAATCAGTGAGATCCTTAGCGGGGGTCAAAACGTGGGTATGTTGGGACAGTCTGAGAATTCATCTGAGTGGGTGATCATAGTGACAGGATCAGTCCCTTTGTCGGACAAAGGTAATGATCAGGGGTGCAACTCACTGATGGAAACCAAGACTGCTGGCAGCTGATTTCAATCGTTGAGTTTTGTTTTGCAAAGTATATTTTATATGATATATAAAAGTATATATATTATGGTTTCTAAAATGTTTGCAAGAAGGTTTTAATTCCCGGGATCCATAGAAGTAGAGAGTGCAATACTGTTCCTTGCAGCCGAGGGAGAGGTCCTCTCTTGTCGGGCAGTGTAAGATCATTATGGGCTGAGAGGTTAAGTGTAAGACCATTGAGGATAATACCTGATGGGCTAATCATGCATCTGCCCATAGTCCCTGGGTGTTACAAGGTGGCTTGGCCCAGGGACCACTTAGGGTAAGTGTTGGGCCCATAGAGCCCATTTGATGGGTTTCAGGGGGTGCACTGTCCATAACAGTGTATTCGGCCTAGCCTTATAACAAAGGCTGGGCCGAACCCATGTGGCTGATGTGTAGATCATTGCTTGGGTCCCACGCAGCAGTTAGGAAGGTTAAGTGAGCACATAAGCTTAATGGGCCTAAAGCCATTTCGAACTGGACTTATTTAATAAGTTAAATATGGGCGAATTCTAAGATAGTTCAGCAGATAGGACAGGGTCTTAACCCTATCCACTCACAGAGTTCAGATCTGAATATGATTCAGATCTAGAAACCTCCTAATGAGATTAGGAGAAGGCTGATCTAATCTACAGATAAGATAAGGGTTTATCCTTATCACCTAAAGAGAGGACTGATCCAAATATGATTTGGATATGAAGGGATGAGAGATCCATCCTATGGACGCACAAAGATTGCGGAATAAGGGGCGAATTTCAAAAATTTTTCTATCCCTTCAACTGGGAATCGTATTCCCTATTTAGAAAATCATAATTTCAAGGATCAATCTTGAACCATAAACTAAACCAGATCTGAACCAAAAAAATGGGAGAGGAATATACCTGATACAGAGATGTAATATCTCCCAATGGAGGTGTTCACGCCCAAGGAAGAATCCAAAGACTGCTCCCACTGAAGATGGCGCAGTGCAGGGTGGAGCAGAATCAGCAACGTTCTTCCAAAAGAACTTGACCCTTCTTAAGGATCAACTGGACGAATTGAGTACAGCTCCAACCAATCTTTTCCCTAAAAGATTGAAATCAAGATCCAATCTTGATTGCTCCCAAGAACTGGAGATCGAACTGAAGGAATGGCAAAAGCAGGAAGGTGGCGGCAGGAGAGAATTCGCAGTATGTAGGAAATCTCTCAATCTCTCTTTCTTCAAAGAGAAGAATGCTATGGATGTTGTTGTGTAGTAGGCTGTCGCCCCCTTCCCCTTTTATAATCTCAAAAAGGGATCAGCTCCTAATCAGATTAGGAGCTGCTAATCCAAATCATATTTGGGTTAGAAGTCCCTTAGTGATAAGGGATAACCCTTATCTTATTTGGAGATGGTCTCCTAATCTAATTAGGAGGTTTCCAGATCTAAATCCCATTTAGATCTTGGACTCTCTGAGTGGATAGGGTCCAAGCCCAATCCTTTCAGCTGACCCTTTTTAGAATTCGCCCCCTTTAAATGACTGATCAAATCAGCCCAGTTCGAAATGGGCTTAAGGCCCATTTAAGGTTATGTACTCAAAAGGCTTCCAAATTGCTGCCCAGTTGGGCTTCCTTGTATGGCGTGGGACCCAAGCATTGAGCTACACATCAGCCACATGGGTTCGGCCCAGCCTTTGTTACAAGGCCTGGCCGAATAAATTGTTAATGACAGTGCACCCCCTGAAACCCATCAAATGGGCTCTATGGGCCCAACACTTACACTAAGTGGTCCTTGAGCCAAGCCACCTTGTAACACCCAGGGACTGTGGGCAGATGCAAGATTAGCCCATCAGGTATTATCCTCAATGGTCTTTCACTTAACCTCTCAGCCCATAATGATCATACACTGCCCGACAAGAGAGGACCTCTCCCTCGGCTGCAAGGAACAGTGTTGCACTCTCCACTTATATGGATCCCGGGAATTAAAACCTTCTTGCAAACAATTTAGAAACCATACATATATACTTTTATATCTTATATAAAATATATTTTGCAAAACAAATCTCAACGGTTGAAATCGGCTACCGGCAGTCTTGGTTTCCATCAGTGAGAGTGCATGCCCGATCATTACCTTTGTCCGACAAAGGGGCTGATCCTGTCACTATGATCACCCACTCAGATGAATTCTCGGACTGTTCCAACATACCCAGGTTTTGACCCCCGCTAAGGATCTCATTGATTGGTACATCAAAGACAGCCCAATCCGACACCTAGTGTAGTATCATAATCGAGTCTAGGGGTCGGGTGTAACTTTCCAGTTTTGCCCATCAATCTCCAAGGTCCAGGGCAATACTGGAAATCTGGTCTAGTTCAAAGATTCAATTAATCCTACACTGTATGTGCCTAAGGTCTCACCCTGGCAGCTGAGACAAGCCACCCCAACCGACTTGGTGGCACTACAGTGTCAGCCTTGTCAGGATAGGTCTCCCCAGACCGACCCACTGGCTGTGAACATTCTAAACTAACACGAGTCTCATTAAGTGTCCAGTTTAAGGGTATTACACAGAAACATACCAAGGGAACATGAATCAAATATGTATCTTTATTCATTTATAATAAACTCATAAAGTACATCATTCTGATTGAAGCTAAGGGCATACAAAACTATCTAACAGCTCCCACTTGCACTTAGGTCCAATCAGGTACTAGCCGGAGTCCCATGCTTTCCACGTGTTTCTCAAACACTTTCTGTGATAGTGGCTTTGGCAATGGGTCTGCTACATTTTCCGCTGACGCTACCTTCTGAATCAGGACGTCCCCTCTACCAACAATCTCCCGCAGTACGTGGTACTTCCTTTCGATGTGCTTCGACTTCGAGTGGGCTCGTGGCTCCTTAGGTTGAGCAATGGCTCCATTGTTGTCACACAACAATGGGATGGGTGATGTGCTGGACGGAACTACTCCCAACTCGTGAACGAACTTCTTAATCCACACGGCTTCTTTGGCAGCATCACTTGCGGCAATGTACTCGGCCTCGGTCGTGGAGTCTACAGGGGACCCCTGTTTGCTGCTTTTCCAGCAAACAGCACACGATCCTATCGTGAAAACATATCCAGATGTAGACTTTCTATCATCTGGGTCTGACTGAAAATCGGCATCTGTAAACCCTTGGATCTGTAGTGAGCTACCGTCGAATACTAGACAAAACTCTTTTGTCCTTCGAAAGTACTTAAGTATGTTTTTCACAGCAGTCCAATGCTCCTGCCCTGGGTTGGCCTGAAATCTGCTTACTACACTCACTGCCTGAGCTATGTCAGGACGAGTGCACAGCTTGGCATACATGATGCTCCCTACGGCTGAGGCATAAGGAACGTCTTTCATGCCATCAATCTCCTCAGACGTCTTGGGAGACATCTTCTTGGAGAGAGTCACTCCGTGCCTGAAAGGAACATTTCCTTTGTTGGAGTTTTCCATGCTGTATCTTTTGACTATTTTGTCAATGTAAGCAAATTGGGATAATCCTATTATCCGCTTCGATCTATCTCTATAGAGTCGAAGATCCAGTATATAGGAGGCTTCTCCAAGGTCTTTCATGGAGAATTGCTGCGAAAGCCATACTTTCACCGTAGTTAACATTCCCACATCATTCCCAATGAGTAGAATGTCATCTACATACAGAACCAAGAAGGTAACCTTATCCCCACTGTACTTCCTGTAGACACAGGGTTCATCCGAATTCTGCTCGAAGTCAAACGATTTGACAACAGAGTTAAAACGGATGTTCCAACTTCTAGAAGCTTGCTTAAGCCCATAAATGGATCTGTTAAGTTTACATACCATGGTTTCCTGACCTGCAGCAACGAAGCCTTGCGGCTGCTGCATATAGATATCTTCAGCATGATCTCCATTCAGGAATGCAGTTTTGACATCCATCTGCCAAATCTCATAATCATGGTATGCTGCTACAGCTAGCAGGATCCTAATGGATTTAAGCATGGCCACAGGCGAAAAGGTTTCCTCATAATCGATGCCCTCTTTCTGAGTGTACCCTTTCGCCACCAGACGAGCCTTGAAGGTCTCAACTTTACCATCGGGGCCCTTCTTCCTCTTGTAAATCCATTTGCAACCGATTGCCTTTACCCCGGAGGGCGGATCTACTAGAGTCCAGACTCCATTGGTCTCCATTGAGTCCATCTCTGCCCTCATGGACTCCACCCACTTCTGGGAACCTATGTCCAACATAGCTTCCGCGTAAGTCACGGGATCCTCCTCACTAGTCAAGGTTTCGACCAGGTAACTATCCTGGTCATAACCATAACGGACTGGTGGCCTGGATGCCCGAGTGGATCTTCTAAGTTGGTCACTACCTAGAACGTGTGGGACATCTCCCACTGCTCCTGAGCTCTCCTCATCAAGAACAACTTCCTGACGATGGGTGTCTAGGATATAGTCGGTTTCCAAGAATTGCGCATTTCGACTGCAGAACACTTTCTGCTCACTTGGGTCATAGAAAAGGTAACCTACAGAGCCTTTTGGGTAGCCTACAAATAGGCAACGGCTGGTCTTAGATTCCAACTTGTCTGCACTCGTTCTTTTAACATGTGCTGGACAACCCCGAATCTTCAAGTGTTTGACACTTGGTTTCTTTCTGGTCCAAAGTTCATATGGAGTATTCGGAACCGATTTGGTTGGAACCCGATTCAGCACGTAAATCGCAGTCTCTAATGCGTAACCCCAAAAGGATGTGGGTAACTCTGAGTGTATGAGAAGCGACCGGACCATATCTAATAAGGTCCTATTCCTCCTCTCTGAAACACCGTTAAGTTGTGGTGTAGCAGGAGGAGCTAATTGTGATACTATCCCATTGTCCTTTAAGTAGTCCCTGAATTCGTCAGAGAGATATTCGCCACCTCGAACTGACCGAAGGGCTTTAACTTCTCTCCCTAACTGTTTCTCGACCTCTTGTCTAAACTCTTTTAACTTTTCAAAGGATTCAGACTTGTATCTCATTAGGTACACGTAACCATATCGTGAAAAATCATCTGTGAAGGTGATGAAATACACGTGTTGATTTCGTGTCCTAACGCTCAGGGGACAACATACATCAGTATGTATTAGGTCAAGTGTGCCAGTACATCTTTCAGGCTTACCACTAAATGGCCGTCTCATCATCTTGCCTTGTAGGCAAGGCTCACAGGTGGGAATATCTTCTACAGCTAGAAAATCCAAAGGACCATCCTTTACCAACCTTGTGATTCGGTCAACACCGATGTGGCCAAGTCGGTAATGCCACAGACACGTGGGATTAACTGTATCATGGGCTCTCTTCTTGGGGTTTTCAACCGACGTAGTTTCGGCTATGTTAGTTTCTAGAGAAGGATGTAGAACATAGAGACCGTTCTCCAGTTCCCCGTATGCGATGAATCTGTTATTTCTTTTAATAGTAATCATATTAATAAAGAAGACAGAATAACCATCTGCACACAGTTTTGAGACAGAAATCAAATTTCTTCTTAAATTTTGTACATAAAGACAATCTTTCAGTACAATTATTCCTTCTCTAAAATATAATTCCACGGTTCCTATGGCCGCGGCTGCAACAGTTGCAGTGGTCCCCAAGTAGAGTGTGACTTCTCCCTCACCCAGCCTTCTGCTTACCTTGAACCCCTGCAGTGAGTTACACTCATGAGTTGAAGCCCCGGAGTCAATACACCAGGACGCAGAAGCTACCAATAAATTGGTTTCTATAACACAAGTTTCGAAGTTACCTTTCTTGGATTCCAGGTAGGTAGGACAATTCCTTTTCCAGTGGCCGGTCTTCTTGCAGAAGTGATAGGCATCCGATGCTTTGTCTTTCTTCTGCTTCTTGCTTTTAGTGGCTTTCTTCTGAGGCTTCTTTGCCTTCCTCTTTCTCTTGCCTGTCTTGCCAGTTTCAACAAGCATGGCTACAGGCTCATCCTTTTTAATCAGTTCTTCAGCTCTTTGCAACATATTGCTGAGCTCTTGTAAGCTGACATTCAGCTTGTTCATGTTATAGTTCATGATCAACGGATTAAAGGAAGGAGGCAAAGAGTTAAGGATAGCATCTATCTGGGTTGCAAGGTCCAGCCCGGATCCAAGAGCCTCCAGTTCGTTGATGTATCCCATCATCCGAAGACAATGGTCATGAACTTGTTGACCCTTGGACATTTGTGTGGTCATGAACTGTTTCAAGACCTTTTGTCGAGTAGAACGATTCTGCTCTTCATACATTGTCCTGAGACTGTCCAATATGTCTTTGGCAAGTTTGATCTGATCGAACTGCCTCTGTATCGGATTGTCCAAGGAGGCAATGATGTAGCACCGGGCAAGGGAGTTTTTCTCCTCCCATTCTTGATAGTCTCTCCTTCGGGCCTCAGAAGCCCTATCTCCCGGACGCTCCGAGGCAGGATTCTTTGCCACTTTGTCAAGTTTTTCAGAAGCAAGGAGCAGCATAAGGTTCCTATACCAGTCAGCATAGTTTGGGCCTTTCAACTTGTTGTCATCAAGTAGCTTTGCAAATGATCCGTTTGCCATTTTCTGATAAAATAGCAAACATCAGTCCACGACCTAATTTTGATTCATATTCATTTCATAGATATGGTTTTTAATCTACGATCCATTTCCATTTATTCGTCTCTGAGATTTCCCTCCTTTCTCAGTGACGGAGACTACGGGTTGTCTCTGGAAATGTGGGAAATCACATAGGGTGCATGAAGCCAACTGTTTCAGCTGCATAACCCCACCACCTTTCTGTGAAGGATCATATCCACTCATCATATGAGTTTTCCCTTTGGCCTCTGTCAGACAAGGTTCAGAGCCGTTTTCAGGTAAACCTTTCTGTCCAGTGAGTGCTTACCCATCATATTCGTGAACGCCAAGGTACCGTGAGAGAGTTCCCATTTTCTGGTGAAGCCTCTCCCACATCGGTCTATGACGCCCCTATCATCTTATGAAACACTTAGACAAGCCCAACAGCAAATGGATAGCCCATTTTCTGGTGCGTTTCCTCTTTACTGAAGGACCCATCCTTGTGCTAATGATGGAAGGCCTTTAGAGAGTTCATCATATGAATCTCCCTATCACATGCACTCATATTGTCTGGAGGGAACAGATAATTACGCCCTAGTTCTAACTTTAGGTCAAACCAAAGTGGCTCCCACTGACTTTCATAAAGCCAGATTTTGGTGGGCCTAAATCGGCTAGGGTTCCGCACGAGACCTCGTGATGAGGTGTGGGGCCCACCACTGAGGGAGGTCATCCAATGACCTAAAGGGACACCATGGCAATGATGTGCATTCAGCCATGGTGTGCGAAAGAGCCACTGTCGGTTGAGCATGGGCCAAGTACTTATGGCCCATGTACGTAGCACATCACACATCCATACATCACATGCAGGGATAAATTGATCCAATCAATTAATCATCTGTAAAGCCCATTTTAAATCCATAATATTAACCATTAACATTATCTAGGTATATGGGCCAAACGGTTCAACCCATATAGCTTTAAGGGTTAAGTGGGCTTTTAGCAGTTTTAACTGTTTAAAACTGGGCATTTACAGGTTGGGCCGAATTAACCATTCAATTAAATATCAATCCATAGGCCCATTAGTGGGAAAATTAGGGCTGACTTTCAGCCTTGATTAAACCCTAGATTTGGTCCAAACTGTTTGAACCAATCTTGGTTCGAATGGGTCTAGGGTTTGATTTTTAATCAAATCTTTAATTCAAGAAAATAATCTGAAATTAATTACTGATAAAAGAAAAACAAGAATCAGTAAATCAGGGCTGTTCGCACAATCCATCCTGCAAAACAAAGGTTAGATCACAGAATGCAGTTTCACAAACTGCAAATCGCAGATGGCGATTCTCCCATCTGCGAAATCTTCTTCTCTACGAGATCTCCCTTTCTGCGCCGCCATCTTCGATCCAAAAATAAATAGAAATCCTATTTCTATTAATAATTACATCAGATTGAATACCTATACATTGAGTCTAGAAAATAAAAAAAAATTATTTATAGACCAAATGTAACAAATAAATCAAGAAACTACAAATCTTGCAGGTTCCCTACGCAAACCAAGATTTCGATCTCCTCTTGTACGAACAGCCCATAAATCAAGAAAATCATAAAGAACAATTCTAAATAATAATCAGATTTATATAAAATTAATTTCAGATTATTCGCCCATTAATTTTGGGAACAAAATTTCCCAAAACCCATATCTGCGCAAATCGGGTAGAACACCTTCTGCCCATTTGCGCAGGTTCAGATCTGAAACAAACTGGTTCAAGATTTGAACCTGGCTCTGATACCACTGAAGGGATGAGAGATCCATCCTATGGACGCCCAAAGATTGCGGAATAAGGGGCGAATTTCAAAAATTTTTCTCTCCCTTCAACTGGGAATCGTATTCCCTATTTAGAAAATCATATTTTCAAGGATCAATGTTGAACCATAAACTAAACCAGATCTGAACCAAAAAAATGGGAGAGGAATATACCTGATACAGAGATGTAATATCTCCCAATGGAGGTGTTCACGCCCAAGGAAGAATCCAAAGACTGCTCCCACTGAAGATGGCGCAGTGCAGGGTGGAGCAGAATCAGCAACGTTCTTCCAAAAGAACTTGACCCTTCTTAAGGATCAACTGGACGACTTGAGTACAGCTCCAACCAATCTTTTCCCTAAAAGATTGAAATCAAGATCCAATCTTGATTGCTCCCAAGAACTGGAGATCGAACTGAACGAATGGCAAAAGCAGGAAGGTGGCGGCAGGAGAGAATTCGCAGTATACAGGAAATCTCTCAATCTCTCTTTCTTCAAAGAGAAGAATGCTATGGATGTTGTTGTGTAGTAGGCTGTCGCCCCCTTCCCCTTTTATAATCTCAAAAAGGGATCAGCTCCTAATCAGATTAGGAGCTGCTAATCCAAATCATATTTGGGTTAGAAGTCCCTTAGTGATAAGGGATAACCCTTATCTTATTTGCAGATGGTCTCCTAATCTAATTAGGAGGTTTCCAGATCTAAATCCCATCTAGATCTTGGACTCTCTGAGTGGATAGGGTCCAAGCCCAATCCTTTCAGCTGACCCTTTTTAGAATTCGCCCCCTTTAAACGACTGATCAAATCAGCCCAGTTCGAAATGGGCTTAAGGCCCATTTAAGGTTATGTACTCAAAAGGCTTCCAAATTGCTGCCCAGTTGGGCTTCCTTGTATGGCGTGGGACCCAAGCATTGATCTACACATCAGCCACATGGGTTCGGCCCAGCCTTTGTTACAAGGCCTGGCCGAATACATTGTTAATGACAGTGCACCCCCTGAAACCCATAAATGGGCTCTATGGGCCCAACACTTACACTAAGTGGTCCCAGGGCCAAGCCACCTTGTAACACCCAGGGACTATGGGCAGATGCAAGATTAGCCCACCAGGTATTATCCTCAATGGTCTTACACTTAACCTCTCAGCCCATAATGATCATACACTGCCCGACAAGAGAGGACCTCTCCCTCGGCTGCAAGGAACAGTGTTGCACTCTCCACTTATATGGATCCCGGGAATTAAAACCTTCTTGCAAACAATTTAGAAACCATACATATATACTTTTATATCTTATATAAAATATATTTTGCAAAACAAATCTCAACGGTTGAAATCGGCTGCCGGCAGTCTTGGTTTCCATCAGTGAGAGTGCATCCCCGATCATTACCTTTGTCCGACAAAGGGGCTGATCCTGTCACTATGATCACCCACTCAGATGAATTCTCGGACTGTCCCAACTTACCCAGGTTTTGACCCCCGCTAAGCATCTCACTGATTGGTACATCAAACACAGCCCAATCCGACACCTAATGTAGTATCATAATCGAGTCTAGGGGTCGGGTGTAACTTTCCAGTTTTGCCCATCAATCTCCAAGGTCCAGGGCAATACTGGAAATCTGGTCCAGTTCAAAGATTCAATTAATCCTACACTGTATGTGCCTAGGGTCTCACCCTGGCAGCTGAGACAAGCCACCCCAACCGACTTGGTGGCACTACAGTGTCAGCCTTGTCAGGATAGGTCTCCCCAGACCGACCCACTGGCTGTGAACATTCTAAACTAACACGAGTCTCATTAAGTGTCCAGTTTAAGGGTATTACACAGAAACATACCAAGGGAACATGAATCAAATATGTATCTTTATTCATTTACAATAAACTCATAAAGTACATCATTCTGATTGAAGCTAAGGGCATACAAAACTGTCTAACAGGATAAGCAGCTCCTAATTGGATTAGGAGCAGATCCTTTGGGCTTACAAAAGAAAGAGGGGGTGACAGCCTTTAGAAGAATCACATAATCAGAACCTCTTTAGAGCTAAAACTAGAGAAGAAAGATTTCTTCAATCCCTGCAAAGTTCTCTCTTGCCGCCTCCTTCCTACAGCCGCCAGACATCCAGTTCAATCTCTAGTCGTGGGAGAAGTCAAGATTCGATCTTGACATCAGTTCTTTGAGAAAGAATTGATAGGAAGCTGTGCTCACGTGCCATCCTGCTGTTTCTTGTGAAGGACAGAATTCTTGGAGAAGAATACTACTGATTCTGCTCCATCCTACACTGCGCCATCTTCAGTGGGTGCAGTCTTTGGATCCTTCATTGGGCGTGAACCCCTTCGTTGGGGGATACTATTTCTCCGTATCAGGTATAATCCTCTCCTACTCCTTTTGGTTCCAATCTGGTTCAGTTTATGGTTCAAGAATGATCCTTGAAAATATGATTTTCTAAATAGGGAATGCAATTCCTAGTTGAAGGAAGAGAATTTTTTTTGAAATTCGCCCACCCTATTCCACAAGATTTGGGCGTCCATACAATGGATCTCTCATCCCTTCAAGCATCCATCTAATGGATGCCATGAAGGTTGCGGAATGGGTGGGCGAATTTCAAAAATTTTCCTACCTTCTTCCAACTGGGAATCATATTCCCTAAATTTAGAATACAATATTCAAGGATCCTACTTGAACCATAATCGAACCAGATCTGAACCAAAAAGAAAAGAGAGGAGTTATACCTGATCCAAAGAAACAGTATCTCCCAAAGTTGGTGTTCATGCCCAAAGAAGACACCAAGATCTGCTCCTGCTGAAGATGACACAGCTGTTTGTGAAATTGAACCAGCAGAGTGTGTCCCACACACTAGATCCTTTGTAAGAATCCTCTGGAAACTTTGAGCACCGAATCTTTTTTCAGTCTTTTCTGCAAGACTGATGTCAAGGATTGATTTCTTGATTTCTTTCTACTGCAAAGATCAAATCTTGCCAGAAGGAATGGCGGCGACTGGAGGAGAACTCCTGGGATGAAGATGGCTGAATTGCTTCTCTTCTCTCTGGAGTGTGAATGAGATCTAATCTCAATTCGTAGGATCCTTTCTTGCTTACTCAAAACCCCCTTGTTCGAAATCTAATGTTTTTTTTCTCTTAGGGTTTTTCCACCTTTCTTCTTGATTAAGAAACCCCTAATTAGTAGTTATCCCAATCCAAATCAGTATTTGGATAGGGGATGATCTTAATCCTATCTGTAGATTAAGTTAGTTACTCCTGATCTTATCAGGAGGTTACTAGATTCAAATCTGATTTGAATTTGGTCTCCTAGAGTGGATAAGGTTAAAAGGTCCTATCCTTTTGCTAACATTAATCTCAGATCCACCCGATAGATTGGTGATCATATCAGCCCAGCTCGAAATGGGCTTTTAGTCCATTAAATGTTCAGTGCTTAACTAGTATCCAATCTGCTGCCCAGTTGGGCTTCTTTGTATGGCGTGGGACCTAAGCATTGATCTACACACCAGTCACATGGGTTCGGCCCAGCCTTTATTACAAGGCCCAGCCGAATTCACTGAAAAGCTCAATAAACCCCTGAGCCAATCACATGGACCCTATGGGCCCAACACTTACATTAAGTGGTCCCTCGGCCAAGCCATCTTATAAAAACCCAGGGACTATGGGCAGGTGCAAGATTAGCCCATCAGGTACTATCCTAAATGGTCTTACACATAACCTCTCAGCCCTTAATGATCAAGCACTGCCTGACAAGAGAGGACCTCTCCGTCGGCTGCAAGGAACAGTGCCGCACTCTCCACTCACATGGATCTCGGGAATTAAAACCATCTACAAACATTTTGAAACCGTACATATACATATATATTTTAATTTTGCAAAACAAAATTCCAACAATTGAAATCAACTGCCGGCAGTTTGGTTTCCATCAGAGAGAGTGCCTTCCCGATCATTACCTTTGTACGACAAAGGGGCTGATCTTGTCACTATGATCACCCACTCAGAGGAATTCTCAGACTGTCCCAACATTCCTAGGTTTTTATCCCCGCTAAGGATCTCACTGATTGGCATATCAAAGACAGCCCGATCCGACACTTAGTGAAGATTCATCATCGAGTCTAGGGGTCAGGTGTAACTTTCCAGTTTTGCCCATCTGTCTCCAAGGTCCAGGGCAATACTGGGAATCTGGTCCGGTTCAAGGATTCGAGTAATCCCATACTGCATGTGCCTTGGGTCTTACCCTGGTGGCCAAAACAGGCCATCCCAACACATGGTGGCACACCAGTAACAGCCTTGGCAGGATAAATCTCCCCAGACTTATCCAATGGCTATGAACATTTAAAACTAACACGAGTCTCTATAAGTGTCCAGTTTTAGGGTCTTACACAGAATTATACCAAACAACATGAATCAAACATGCACATTATTTATTTACACTAAATGTCAAAAGTACATCAAATCAGATTGAAGCTAAGGGCATATAAAACTATCTAACACCAAACTGCTGCTCGGTTGGGCTTCCTTGTATGGTGTGGGACCCAAATATTGATCTACACATCAGCCACATTGGTTCAACCCAGCCTTTGTTACAAGGCCTGGCCAAATACACAGTTATAGACAGTGCACCCCCTGAAACCCATCACATGGGCTCTATGGGCTCAACACTTACCCTAAGTGGTCCATGGGCCAAGCCACCTTGTAACACCCAGGGGCTGTGTGAAACGGAGGGTAGAATCCATCATATGGATGCCAAAATAGTTGCGTAATGTGTGGGCGAATTTCAAAAATTTTCTCCCTACCTTTCAACTGGGAATCGCATTCCCTAATTTTAGAATCAAGATTCAAGGATCTTACTTGAACCAAAACCAAACCAGATCTGAACCAAAAGGGAAGGGAGTAATTATACTTGATCCAGAGAAAAAAATTTCTCCCAAAGTTGGTGTTCACGCCGAAAGAACAAAACCAACATGTGTTAGACAGTTTTGTATGCCCTTAGCTTCACAGAATGATGTACTTTATGAGTTTATTGTAAATGAATAAAAGTGCATGTTTGATTAATGTTCCCTTGGTATGTTTCTATGTAATACCCTTAAACTGGACACTTAATGAGACTCTTGTTAGTTTAGAATGTTCACAACCAATGGGTCGGTCTGGGGAGACCTATCCTGATAAGGTTGACACTGTGGTGCCACCAAGTCCGTTGGGGTGGCCTGTCTCAGCTACCAGGGTGAGACCCTAGGCACATACAGTGTAGGATTAATTGAATCTTTGAACAGGACCATATTTCCAGTATTGCCTTGGACCTTGGAGATTGATGGGAAAAACTAGAAAGTTACACCCGACCCCTAGACTCGATTATGATATTGCACTAGGTGTCGGATTGGGCTGTCTTTGATGTACCAATCAGCCAATCAGTGAGATCCTTAGCGGGGGTCAAAACCTGGGTATGTTGGGACAGTCTGAGAACTCATCTGAGTGGGTGATCAAAGTGATAGGATCAGCCCCTTTGTTGGACAAAGGTAATGATCGGGGGTGCACTCTCACTAATGGAAACCAAGACTACCGGTAGCTGATTTCAACCGTTGAGATTTGTTTTGCAAAGTATATTTTATATGAGATATAAAAGTATATATATTATGGTTTCTAAAATTTTTGCAAGAAGGTTTTAATTCCCAGGACCCATATGAGTAGAGAGTGCAACACTGTTCCTTGTAGCCGAGGGAGAGGTCCTCTCTTGTCGGGCAGTGTATGATCATTATGGGCTGAGAGGTTAAGTGTAAGACCATTGAGGATAATACCTGATGGGCTAATCTTGCATCCACCCACAGTCCCTGGGTGTTACAAGGTGGCTTGGCCCAGTGACCACTTAGGGTAAGTGTTGGGCCCATAGAGCCCATTTGATGGGTTTCTGGGGGTGCACTGTCCATAACAGTGTATTCGTCCAGGCCTTGTAACAAAAGCTGGGCCAAACCCATGTGGCTGATGTGTAGATCAATGCTTGGGTCCCACGCCATACAAGGAAGCCCAACTAGGCAGCAGTTAGGAAGGTTAAGTGAGCAAATAAGCTTATTGGGCCTAAAGCCCATTTCGAACTGGACTTATTTAATAAGTTAAATGGGGGCGAATTCTGAGATGGATTAGCAGATAGGAATGGGTCTTCACCCTATCCACTTAGAGAGTCCAGATCTAGAAACCTCCTAATGAGATTAGGAGAAAGCTAATCTAATCTGCAAATAAGATAAGGGTTTATCCTTATCACCTAAAGAGAGGGCTGATCCAAAAATAATTTGGATAAGCAGCTCCTAATTGGATTAGGAGCTGATCTTTTAGGTTAACAAAAAGAATGAGGGGGCGGCAGCCTTTTGGAGACACATAATCAGAACCTCTTCAGAGCTGAAACCACAGAAGAAAGAATTAAGCAACCCTGCAAAATTCTTTCTTGCCGCCCTGTTTGCTAGTTCGATCTCTAGTTGTGGGAGAACAAGATTCGATCTTGACATCAGTTCATTGAGGAAGAATTGATAGAAAGCTGTGCTCACATGCCATCCTGCTATTTCTTGTGAAGGACAGAGTTCTTGGAGAAGAACACTACTGATTTTGCTCCATCCTGCACTGCGCCACCTTCTGTGGGAGCAGTCCTTGGATCCTTCCTTGGGCGTGAACACCTTCGTTGGGGGATACTATTTCTCCGTATTAGGTATAATCCTCTCCTACTCCTTTTGGTTCAGATCTGGTTCAGTTTATGGTTCAAGAATGATCCTTGAAAATGTGATTTTCTAAATAGGGAATGCGATTCCCAGTTGAAGGGAGAGAAAAATTTTTGAAACTCGCCCCCTTATTCCGCAATCTTTGGGCATCCATAGGATGGATGTCTCATCCCTTCAGCAGGGTGCGTCCTACACACTGAATCCTTCAAAAGAATCCTCTGGATGACAATGAGCACCAAACCGAATCAGCCTTTCAAGAAAGACTGATATCAAGAACTTTTCTTGATCTTTCTCTGGCAGAGAAAACGAACTGCAACAGATGGGTGGCGGCTGAAACTAGAGGAAGCTAGAGAAATAGATGGCGAACTGCTTTTCTTTTCTCTAGGGTTTCGAAGATCCTATCTCACAAAACTGCAAAATGTGTTCTATCTCCCTAGGGTTCGAATTCATGTAATTCGATTAGGGTTTCTTCCAATTGCTTAATGATAAAGAAAGGTTTTCCTGATCATATCCGGAGTTGCCTCTTATCCAAATCTGTATTTGGATTAGGACTCTTCTTTATCCTATCTGTAGATTAGATAAGCTTTTGGGCTCATCCTAATCTCAAATTCGCCCCTTAATAATGACTGATCAAATAAGTCCACTTCGAAAAGGGCTTTCGGCTCAATAAGGTTATGTGCTCAAAACCCTTCCAAACTGCTACCTAGTTGGGCTTCTTTGTATGGCGTGGGACCTAAGCATTGATCTACACACCAGCCACATGGGTTTGGCCCTGCCTCTGTTACAAGGCCTGGCCGGATTCACTAGAATGCCAAGTGAACCCCTTGAGCCCATCACATTGACCCTATGGGCACAAGACTTACACTAAGTGGTCCCTATGCCAAGCCATCTTATAAAAACCCAAGGACTGTGGGCAGGTGCAAGATTAGCCCATCAGATATCATCCCAAATGGCCTTACACTTAACCTCTAAGCCCATAATGATCAAGCACTGCCCGACAAAAGAGGACCTCTCCCTCGACTGCAAGGAACAGTGCTGCATTCTCTACTTAGATGGATCCCAGGAATTAAAACCATTTGCAAACATTTTGAAACCATACTTAAATGTATATCATATATATAAATTTTGCAAAACAAAATTCCAACGATTGAAATCAAGTACCAGTAGTTTGGTATCCATCAGAGAGAGTGCATCCCCGATCATTACTTTTGTTCGACAAAGGGGCTGATCCCGTCACTATGATCACCCACTCAGATGAATTCTCAGACTATCCCAACAAACCCTAGTTTTGACCCCCACTAAGGATCTCACTGATTGGCATATCAAAGACAGCCCAATCCGACACCTAGCGTAGTATCATAATCGGGTCTAGGGGTCAGGTGTAACTTTTCTAGTTTTGCCCATCAATCTCCACGGTCTAGGGCATTACTGGAAATCTGGTCCAATTCAAAGGTTCAATTAATCCTACACTACATGTGCCTTGGGTCTCACCCTGGCGGTTGAGACAAGCCACCCCAACACTTGGCAGCACACCAGTGTCAGCCTTGGCAGGATAAATCTCCCCAGACTTATCCAATGGCTGTGAACATTCAAAACCAACACAAGTCTCATTAAGTGTCAGCCTTGGCAGCACACCCCAACACTTGGCAGCACACCAGTGTCAGCCTTGGCAGGATAAATCTCCCCAGACTTATCCAATGGCTGTGAACATTCAAAACCAACACAAGTCTCATTAAGTGTCTAGTTTTAGGGTCTTACACAGAGGTATACCACACAACATGAATCAAACATGTACTTCAATTATTTACATTAAATATCAAAAGTATATCAAAACTGATTGAAGCTAAGGGCATACAAAAACTGTCCAACACTGTGGGCAGATGCAAGATTAGCCCATCAGGTATTACCCTAAATGGTCTTACACTTAACATCTCAGCCCATAATGATCAAACACTACCCGACAAGAGAGGACCTCTCCCTCGGCTGCAAGGAACAGTGCTGCACTCTCTACTCACATGGATCCCAAGAATTAAAACATTTTGCAAACGTTTGGAAACCATAATATATATACTTTTATATCTCATATAAAATATATTTTGCAAAACAAATCTCAACGATTGAAATCGGCTGCTAGCAGTCTTGCTTTCCATCAGAGAGAGTGCATCCCCGATCATTACCTTTGTCCGACAAGGGCTGATCTTGTCACTATGATCACCCACTAAGATGAATTCTCAGACTGTCCCAACATACCTAGGTTTTGACCCCCGCTAAGGATCTCACTGATTGGCATATCAAAGAGAGCCCAATCCGACACCTAGTGCCGTATCATAATCGAGTCTAGGGGTCAGGTGTAACTTTCCAGTTTTGCCCATTGACGGGTTTGTCGAAGCCCTCAAAATTAATACTAGTCCCACAATAAAATATTTGCAATAAAAGTGGTACTAGGTTGAATCCCACAGGGAGCAAATCAGTAATCTCTTAGCTGAATGGATAAAGTAATTGAGTGGGAAAATTTAATAACTAAAATTAAAAGAATAAGAAAGCAATAACAAACTATACGCACAAGTGGTACTAGGTTCAAGGGTTCGGGTTGAATCGATTGGCCATCGATGCTAGGTACATTTCATCATTCTTGTAATTCAAGCATTTAACCTTAGATTTATTGGAACAGCCATAATAAACCTTGTGTTTTCCTAATTCAGTTGACCAAATCCAGCATTTGATTAACACTTATCACCACTCAATTGGGTACGATAGCGTCCATATTAAATAGTGATAGCATTAAGATTTGTGAAAACAGTTATACCAAAATAACAATAATTGAGATAGCTGCAATTACTGAATCTTGTTCCATCGATTCCTTTAGGTTGAACCATGTTAAAACATTGGTCAAAGGCTGTCACGAACAATTGACCCAAAAAGAAATCAACCTAATTGCTACTTGCACCATTATTCATGACAATTATGGATCACCGAAATCATGGATAGCAGTAGGAAGATCAACATTAATTCAGTTTGTCAAACTAATTAACATCAACATCCAATAAAAATGTGCACAAGAATCAATGAATACTTGAATTAGAAAGCAAGAAAATAAAGTAACTACAGAACCTCACAATGACACAATCGAACCTCCCCCCTTGAACCAGAAAAAGAAGCTTAGCTGCTCATGATCTGCACAATCTCCATGCTTTTCTTCTCCATAGCCGAACTACCTTCTTGAGCTTCTTGGTCTTCTTGATGATCTCTTGGATCTGAGAGTGAGTGCTGCTAGAGCTGGTTTGCCCCCCTCTTTATATAGCCAAAGGAGAGGGCTGTTTTCCAACTCCTTCTAGGAGATCATCTTATCTTTAGGGAGTCTTGATCTTCTTTGAACTAATCCTATCCTATCTCTTATCTAATCTCCAACCTTCTTATCCTTATAGGATTACATTCAAAGTTTAGATCTATTAAGACTCTCTCCCTCTTGGGAGATTACATTCGAATTAGGACTCTAGACTCTTGCATCCGAGTTGGGCTTCTCTGCTACTTGGGCTGCTTCCAGGTTCTTTTGCGAGTTGGGCTTCCGCTGTTAAATGGGCCTGGCTGCGAACTTGTTCCAACTTCGAGCCCAGTTTCGTAGTCGATGCGGACCGAATCAGTCAAAGCTCAAAACATAAACGTTGTGGGCCTTTCTTTCTTCTTTCAAATTCTTCTAGAATTGCCCAATTCGGAATCCGGAATTGTGAGTTAGGCCTAGATCACTGACTGTCACCGAAACTATGCAAAAACACCCGAATTGGCCTGTTTCCTTCCAATTGCCTTCTTTATTGCCCTGAATCAAAATTTAAGAGTAATGAGTGCATTTAAGTGCTAAAGTAGTGTAGAAGGATGAAATTAAGGGGACAAATAAGGTTCTTCTAAGTCTCATCACCCATTAGTCTCCAAGGTCCAGGGCAATAATGGAAATCTGGTCCGGTTCAAAGATTCAATTAATCCTACCCTGCATGTGCCCTGGGTCTCACCCTGGCGGCTGAGACAGGCCACCCCAACAATTAGTAGTACACCAGTGTCAACCTTAGCAGGATAAATCTCCCCAGACTTATCCAACGACTATGAACATTTTAAACTAACACGAGTCTCATAAGTGTCCAGTTTAAGGGTATTACATAGAAACACACCACAGGAACATGAATCAAATATGTACTTTATTCATTTACAATAAATTCATAATGTACATCATTCTGATTGGAGTTAGGGTATACAACTGTCTAACAGCTCCCACTTGCACTTAGGTCCGATTTGGTACAAGCCGGAGTCCCATACTTTCCATGTGTTTCTCAAACACTTTCTGTGTCAGGGGCTTAGTCAATGGGTCTGCTACATTCTCCACTGACGCTACCTTCTAAATAAGGACATCCCCTCCACCAACAATCTTCCGTAGTACGTGGTACTTCCTCTCAATGTGCTTTGACTTCGAGTGGGTTCGTGGCTCCTTAGCCTGAGCAATCGCTCCATTGTTGTCACACAACAACGGAATGGGTGATGTGCAGGATGGAAATACTCCCAATTCGTGAATGAACTTCTTCATCCACATGGCTTCCTTGGAAGCTTCACTTGCGACAATGTATTCGGCTTCAGTTGTGGAGTCTGCCATGGACCCCTGTTTGCTACTTTTCCAGCAAACAGTACAAGATCCTATCGTGAAAACATACCCAAAAGTAGACTTTCTATCATCTGGATCCGATTGGAAATCGGCATCAGTATACCCCTGGATCTGTAGTGAGCTACCATCGAATACTAGACAAAACTCTTTTGTCCTTCGAAGGTACCTGAGTATGTTTTCCACAGCAGTCTAGTGCTCCTGCCCAAGGTTGGCCTAAAATCGGCTTACCACACTCACTGCCTAGGCTATGTCTGAACGAGTGCACAGCATGGCATACATGATGCTCCCTACGGCTAAGGCATAGAGAACGTCCTTCATGCCCTCAATCTCCTTAGAGGTCTTGGGAGACATCTTCTTGGAGAGAGTGACTTCGTGCCTGAAAGGAACATTTCCCTTCTTGGAGTTCTCCATGCTGTATCTCTTGACAATTTTGTCAATGTAAGAAGATTGGGATAATCCTATTATCCGCTTCGATCTATCTCTATAGAGTCGAAGACCCAGTATATAGGAGGCTTCTCCAAGATCTTTCATGGAGAATTGCTATGAAAGCCACACTTTCACCGTAGTCAACATTCCAACATCATTCCCAATGAGTAGAATGTCATCTACATACAGAACCAAGAACGTAACCTTGTCCCCACTAGTCTTCCTTTAAACACAGGGCTCATCCGGATGCTACTCAAAGTTAAACATTTTGACAGTAGTCAAATCGGATGTTCCAACTCCTAGAAGCTTGCTTAAGTCCGTATATGGATCTCTTTAGTTTACACACCATGTGTTCCTAACCTGCAGGTATGAAGCCTTGCGGCTGCTGCTTATAGATATCTTCAGTAAGATCTCCATTCAGGAATGCAGTTTTGACATCCATTTGCCAAATCTCGTAGTCATGGTATTCTGCTACAGCTAGCAGGATCCTAATGGATTTAAGCATGGCCACACGCGAAAAGTTTTCCTCATAATCGATGCCCTCATTCTGAGTGTACCCTTTCGCTACTAGACGAGCTTTGTAGGTCTCAACCCTACCATCGGGGCCCATCTCAGCTCTCATGGCATCTACCCAATTAAGGGAGTCTATGTCCAACATAGCTTCTGCATAAGTCACGAGATCCTCCTCACTAGTCAAGGCTTCCACCAAGTAACTATCCTGTTCATAACCAAAATGGACTGGTGGCCTAGATACCCGAGTAGATCTTCTAGGTTGGTCACTATTTGGAACTTGTGGGACACCACCAACTACATCCGAGCTCTCCTCATCAAGAACAATTTCCTAACGATGATTGTCCAGGATGTAATCACTTTCCAAGAATTGTGCATTTCAACTGCAGAACACCTACTGCTCACTTGGGTCATAGAATAGGTAACCTACAGAGCCTTTTGGGTAGCCTACAAACAGGCAACGGCTGGTTTTGGATTCCAATTTTTCCGGACTCATTCTTTTAACATGTTCTGGACAACTCCAAACCTTCAAGTGTCGTACACTTGGTTTCTTTCCGGTCCAAAGCTCATAGGGAGTCTTCGGAACTGATTTGGTTGGAACCCGGTTCAGTACGTATATCGCAGTCTAATGTGTATCCCCAAAAGGATGTGGGTAACTCTGAATGAAGGAGAAGTAACTGGACCATATCCAATAAGGTCCTTTTCCTCCTCTCTGAAACACCGTTAAGTTGTGGTGTAGCAGGAGGAGCCAACTGTGATACTATCCTGTTGACCTTCAAATAGTCCCTGAATTCGTCAGAGAGGTACTCATCACCTCGATCCGATCGAACGGCCTTAATTTCTCTCCCTAACTGTTTCTCGACCTCTTGTTTGAACTCTTTGAACTTTTGAAAGGATTCAGACTTATGTCTCATTAGGTACACGTAACTGTACCGAGAATCGTCTTTGGTAAATGTAATAAAGTACACGTGCTGGTTACGGGTCCTAACACTCTGGGGACCACATACATCAGTATGTATAAGATCAAGCGTGCCTGTACATCTTTCAGACTTACCTTTAAATGGCCTTTTTGTCATCTTACCCTGAAGGCAAGGCTCACAACTGGGAAGATCTTCTATTGTTAGAAAATCCAAAGGACCATCCTTTACTAGTCTTGTGATTCGGTCAATACCGATATGGCCAAGTCGGTAATGCCACAGGCACGTGGGATTAACTGTATCACGTACTCTTTTCTTGGGGATATCAGCCGACGTAGTTTCGGTTAGGTTAGTTTCTAGAGAAGGATGTAGAACATAGAGACTGTTCTCTAGTTCCCCGTATGCGATGAATCTGTTGTTTCTTTTAATAGTAATTGTATTTCTAAAAAAGATAGAATATCCATTCACACACAGTTTTGAGACAGAAATCAAATTTCTTCTTAAATTTTGCACAAAAAGACAATCTTTAAGTACAATGGATCATTCTGTAAAAAATAACTCTACGGTTCCTATCGCTGTAGCTGCAACACTTGCAGAAGTCCCCAAGTAGAGCGTCACTTCGCCTTCATTCAGCCTTCTGCTTACCTTGAACCCCTGCAATGAGTTACACGCACGAGTTGAAGCCCCAAAGTCAATACACCAGGACATAGAAGCCACCAATAAATTGGTTTCTTTGACACAAGATTTGAAATTACCTTTCTTGGATTCCAGGTACTGAGGACAATTCCTCTTCCAGTGGCCAGTCTATTTGTAGAAGTGACACACATCCGATGCCCTGTCTTTCTTCTGCTTCTTGGGTTTGGCAGCTTTCTTCTGAGGCTTCTTTGTCTTCCTCTTTTTCTTGCCCAATTTGCTAGCTTCAACAAGCATAGCCATAGGCTCATCCTTCCTAATTAAATCCTCGGCCCTCTACAACATGTTGCTGAGTTCCTGGACGCTGACATTCAGCTTGTTCATATTGTAATTCATTATGAACGGGTTGAAGGAAGGAAGCAAAGAGTTAAGGATGGCATCCACTTGCGTGCCAAGATCTAGCCCGGATCCAAGAGCTTCAAGTTCATTGAGCCTGTTGCCCCTTGGACATTTGAGCTATCATGAACTATTTCAACACCTGCCGAGTAGAATGATTATACTTTTCGTACATTGTCTTCAAACTATCCAATATGTCCTTGGCTAGTTCGATCTGATCGAACTGCCTCTGTATTGGATTGTCTAGAGAGGCAATGACATTGCAGCGGACTAGGGAGTTTTATCCTCCCAATCATGGAATTCCCTCCTTCTGGCCTCAGAAGCCCTGTCACTCGGACGCTCCGGGGCTGGATTTTTGTCTACCTTATCCAATTTTTCAGATGTTAAGACCAGCATGAGGTTACGGTACCAATCGGCATAGTTCGGACCCTTAAGCTTGTTGTCATCAAGAAGCTTTAAAAATTGTCTGTTTGCCATTTTCTGGTAAAACAACAAATATTAGTCCACAACCTAATTTGATTCATGTTCATTACATAGATATGGTTTTTAATCTATGTTCCATTCCCATTTGTTCATCTCTGGGATTTCCCTCCCATCTCAGTGACGGAGACAGCGACTTGTCTCTAGGAATGTGGGAAACCACATAGGGTGCATGGAGTCAACTGTTTCAGCTGCAAAACCCCACCACCTTTCTATGAAGGATCATATCCACTCATCATATGAGTTTTCCCTTTGGCCTCTGTCAGACAAGGATCAGAGCCGTTTTCAGGTAAACCTTTCTGTCCAGTGAGTGCTCACCCATCATATTCGTGAATGCCAAGGTACCGTGAGAGAGTTCCCATTTTCTAGTGAAGCCCCTCCCACATCGGTCTATGACGCCCCTATCATCTTATGAAACACTCGGACAAGCCCAACAACAAATGGATAGCCCATTTTCTGGTGCGTTTTCTCATTACTAAAGGACCCATCCTTATGCTAATGATGGAAGGCCTTTAGAGAGTTCATCATATGAATCTCTCTATCACATGCACTCATATTTGCTGGAGGGAACGAATGATTATGCCCTTGTTTGATTTAGGTCAAACCAAAGTGGCTCCCATTGACTTTCATAAAGTCAGGTTTTGGTGGGCACAAATCGGCTAGGGTTCCGCACGTATCCTTTTCAAGAGTTGTGGGGCCCACCACTAAGGGAGGTCATTCAATTACCAGTAGGGACACCATGGCAATGATGTGCATTCAGCCATGGTGTGCGCAAGAGCCACTATCGAATCAGCATGGGCCAAGCACTTATGGCCCATGAACGTAGCACATCACACATCCATACATCGCATGCAGGGAAGAATTGAACCAATCACTTAATATCTGTAAAGCCCATTTTAAAGCCCATAATATTAACCATTAATATTACCTAGGTATATGTGTTAGACAGTTTTGTATGCCCTTAGCTTCAATCTGATTTGATGTACTTTTGACATTTAGTGTAAATAAATAAAGTGCATGTTTGATTCATGTTGTATGGTATGATTATGTGTAAGACCCTAAAACTGGACACTTAATGAGACTCGTGTTTGTTTTACATGTTCACAGCCATTGGATATGTCTGGGGAGATTTATCCTGCCAAGGCTGATACTGGTGTGCCGTCAAGTGTTGGGATGGCCTGTCTCGGCCACCAGGATAAGACCCAAGGCACATGCAGTATGGGATTACTCGAATCCTTGAACCGGACGAGATTTCCAGTATTGCCCTGGACCTTAGAGACAGATGGGCAAAACTCGAAAGTTACACCTGCCCCTAGACTTGATTATGATACTTCACTAGGTGTCGGATTGGGCTGTCTTTGATATGCCAATCAGTGAGATCCTTAGCGGGGGTCAAAACCAGGGTATGTTGGGACAGTCTGAGAATTCATCTGAGTGGGTGATCATAGTGACAGGATCAGCCCCTTTGTCAGACAAAGGTAATGATCAGGAATGCACTCTCTCTGATGGAAACCAAACTGCTGGCAGTTGATTTCAATCGTTGGAATTTTGTTTTGCAAAATTTATATCTATGATATATAGGTATTTTCATTTTCAAGTTGTTTGCAAATGGTTTTAATTCCCGGGATCCATGTGAGACGAGAGTGCATCACTGTTCCTTGCAGCCGAGGGAGAGGTCCTCTCTTGTCGGGCAGTGCTTGATCATTATGGGCTGAGAGGCTAAGTGTAAGGCCATTTAGGATAATACCTGATGGGTCTTGCACCTGCTCACAGTCCCTAGGTTTTTATAAGATGGCTTGGCCTAGGGACCATTTAGTGTAAGTGTTGGGCCGATAGGGTCCATGTGTTGGGCTCAGGGGTTCACTAGACTTCTTAGTGAATTCAGCTAGGCCTTGTAATAAAGGCTGGGCCGAACTCATGTGGCTGGTGTGTTGATCAATGCTTGGGTCCCACACCATACAAAGAAGCCCAACTGGGCAGCATATTGGAAACCAATTGAGCATTGATTACTTAATGGGCTAAAAGCCTATTTTGAACTGGGTTGATATGATCACCCACTTATGGGGCGGATCTGAGATTAAGGTTAGCAAAAGGATTGGGCCTTTAACCTAATCCACTCTAGGAGACCAAATTCAAATCAAATTTGAATATGGTAATCTCCTGACAAGATCAGGATTAAGCTAACCTAATCTGCAGATAGGATTAAGATCATCCCCTATCCAGATACTGATTTGGATTGGGATAACTGGTGGGTGCCGAACCCAACCAAAGATAAATAGTCTTGCTCTGGGTTAATAATTTGCAGATAGTGATGAGCAAGGTCGTTCTCCACAGGGATTGGGTGGATTTATTTCCATGTAGATGGATTAAGGGGGATTTGTAAAGCTAAGGAAAATGAGTAAATAGCAGAAAATAACAGAAAACAAAAGATTAAATCGATGGGAGAAAACTTTCGATTGAAGGGATAAGTTTAGCTTTGATTCATAGCATTGATCCTTGATGCAAAGATAGATTCATATGTTTATGAATAAATTGGTTATAGCTATTAACAAGCTCTAACAGCCAGCCTCTACTCTTATTATTCGACAACCAAAATAAGCTCTTTGATTGCTTCCCTTATTAATAGGCAGTCCTAAACAAGCTCTTAGGATTTAACCTATTAATAGCATTAAGAGGGGAGAGACCCAATTCTGGTCAGCGATCTCACAAGCTCGGATCGTTTAAACCAGATCATATATTTTCCTAACATAGATCGAAAACTTTTTTGCAATCAATTTATGTTAGTGCCACCATGATCGAACCTACCAATCATATACGAAACTAGAGTTTCAATCGGCCATAGATTATTTCCATTGAATGAGCAAGGGGCCCTTCTTGCTTAATCAACAAAAATAATCCTCACAGTTAATTCGCAAAAAATATATGAATACCCATAAACAATGAACTAAAATAAAAATCAATTAGATCTCGCAATATTACAGAATCAAGGGTTCCCTAACCCTTCAACCAGAAATAAAAACTTACAGACACTTCATGATGAAAACGCAGCTTCTAGATGAGAAAGGGGCGAACTCTTGCTTCTTACTCCTTGATTGCTGATTTCTCTCTCTGAGGGCTGAAGCTCTCTTGGAGGAAATTGATTCCATGGGTGCGGGTCCACCCCCCTTTTATATAGATCTGGGGAGAGGGCTGCTCTCCAACTCCCTTAAGGAGATTATCCTCAAACTGGAAAGTCCTAGTCTAAATTGAACTTATCCTACCTAACTCTTATCCCTTATCTTTCTAGGATTACAACTTGAGAATTTAAATCTGATAAAACTCTTTTATTGAGATCACATTCAACTTCTATTCTAATGGGACTCTTGGATCTTGAATTCGAACTGGACTTCTCTAACAATTCGGGCTTGCTTCAAGACTCTTCTGCGAAATGGGTTTCAGCTTGTGAAATGGGCCTTGCTACGAAATTGCTCCAACTTTGGGCCCAAATTCGTCTTCGATGTGGATCGATTCTGTCAAAACCCAAAACATAAAAGTTGTGGGCCTTTTCCTTATCTTTCCAGTGCTTCTTGAAATATCCAAATCGGAGTCCGGAATTAAGAGTTATGCCCATATCACTGATCGGTGCCGAAACTGTTCAAAAACATCCGATTAGCCTTGTTTTCTTCCAATCGCTTATCTGCTTGCCCTGAATCGAAATACAAGAGTAATGAGTCCAATTAGATTAGGTACCAATTAAGTGCAAAATACTAAATATTGATGGGTAAAGATATGACAAATTTTATTCTCATCAATAACTCCTAATAGGATTAGGAGATTTCTTAATCTAGAAGAAAGAGGAGAAATCCTAAGAGAATTAACAGAATTTGAACCTGGGGTTTTGAGCAAGAAAATCTTCCTGTGAATTGAGATAGGATCTCATACACTCCAGAGAGAAGAGAAGTAGCATTCGCCATCTTCATCTCAGGAGTTCTCCTCCAGTTGCCGCCATTCTCTGAAAAGATTCGATCTTTGAGAAAAGAAATCAAGAAATCAGTTCTTGATATCAGTTTTGCAGAAGGAACTGAAAAGATTCGGTGTTCAGTGTTTCCAGAGGATTCTTGTGAAGGATTCGGTGTGTAGTACGCACTCTGCTGGTTCCGTTCTATAGATTGTTGTGTCATCTTCAGCAGGAGCGGATCTTGGTGTCTTCTTTGGGCGTGAACACCAACTTTGGGAGATACTGATTCTCTCGATCAGGTATAATTCCTCCCTTGTCTTTTGGTTCAGATCTGGTTTGGTTATGGTTCAAGTAGGATCCTTGAATATTGTATTCTGAATTTAGGGAATATGATTTCCAGTTGGAAGAAGGTAGGAAATTTTTTTTGATATTCGCCCACCCATTCCGCAACCTTTTTGGCGTCCATTCGATGGATCCTACCATTCTTTCAGAGGTATCAGAGCCACAGGTTCAAATCTTGAACCAATAAAATCAGATCTGAACCTACGCAGATGGGCAGAAGTTGTTCTACCAAGATTTGCACAAATTATTTTCTTTATTTCAAGAAATTGTTTCTTGTTGAGGGCAATTGATCTGAAATTAATTTTTATTAAATCTAAAATTTATTTAGAACTGTTCTTTATTTATTTTGATTTAATGGACTGTTCGAACCTGGAGATCGAAATGCAGATTTGGCGCAGATGGTCTGCACAATAATTCTTTTTTTTTTATTCATTCAATTCGGTCTGTAAAATATTTTTTTTAATTTTTTCTAGACTGAATGTATAGGATTCATTCAAGGATGTAAGTAATTAATACAAATAGGTTTTCTGTTTTTATTTTCTTGATTGAAGAATAAGGCGGTGCTAGAGATTTGCAGATGGAGAGATCGAATTCTACGTTTTGCAGTTTATGAAACAACAACCCTAGTAATTAACCTCTGCTTTGCAGGTGGTGCGAATAGTCCATATTTGATTTATGATTGTCTAAAATCAAAAAAGAATATTAATTTCAAATCTTTCATGAATTAGCTCTTGAATTGAAAATCTGTTTTGGACAATTTCGGACTAGATTGGACCAAAACCGTTTGGACCAAATCTAGGGTTTGAAAGGGACTGTTTTTCAGTCCAATTTTCTCACACTTGCAGTTCCAAATCTGATGTTCAATTGCAGGGATTAATTCAGCCCACCTGTAAAGCCTAGTTTTAAAGGGTTAAAACTGCCAAAGCCCACTCCTATGAGAAAAGCTATATGGGTCGAACTGCTAACTACGATTCAGCCCATATACCTAGACAACATTAATTGTTAATGTTATGTTTTTAAATGGGCTGGTTAATTTGATTGGATCAATTCTTCCATTACATGTGATGTGTGCATGTATGATGTGCTGTGACCATGAGCCCATAAGTACTTGGCTCATGATGAATCGTTAGTGGCTCTTATGCACACCATGGCAGAATGCACATCATTGCCATGGTGTCTCCTAAGGTCATTGGATGATCCCTTCCTTGCATGGTGAAGGGATGGGATATCCATCACATGGATGCCCAAATCTTGCGGAATAGATAGGGCGAATTTCAAAATTTTTCTCTCATCTTTGCAAGGAATTGAATTCCCTATTTCTGAAAACATATTTTCAATGATCAATCTTGAATCAAGAACCAAATCAGATCTGAACCAAAAGAAGTAGGAGGGAGGATATACCTGATACAGAGAATCAATATCTCCCAATGGAGGTGTTCACACCCAAGGAAGGATCCAAAATCTGCTCCCACTGAAGATGGCGTAGTGAAGGATGGAGCAGAATCAGCAACGTTCTTCCAAAAGAACTTGACCTTTCGCAAGAATCAATTGGATGGCTTGTGGGTACAGCTCCAACCAATCTTTTCCCAAAAGATTGGAATCAAGATCAAATCTTGATTTCTCCCAAGAACTGGAGATCAAACTAAAAGGAATGGCAATGGCAGGAAGGAGGCGGCAGGAGAGAATTCGCAGTATGCAGGAAAATTCTCTCTTTCTGTGATTTCTTTTCTCTGAAGAGAATTGAACCTCAATCGCACAAAACTATATTCGCCCCTTTCTTCTTTTATAATCTTAAAGGGATCAGCTCCTAATCAGATTAGGAGTTGCTAATCCAAATCATTTTAGAAACCATAATATATATATTTTTATATCTCATATAAAATATGTTTTGCAAAAACAAATCTCAACGGTTGAAATCGGCTGCCGGCAGTCTTGGTTTCCATTAGAGAGAGTGCATCCCCGATCATTACCTTTGTCCGACAAAGGGGCTGATCCTTTCACTATGATCACCCACTCAGATGAATTCTCGGATTGTCCCAATATACCCAGGTTGTGACCCTTGCTAAGGATCTCACTGATTGGTACATCAAAGACAGCCCAATCCGACATCTAGTGTAGTATCATAATCGAGTCTAGGGATTAGGTGTAACTTTCCAATTTTGCCCATCTATCTCCAAGGTCCAGGGCAATACTGGGAATCTGGTCCAGTTCAAAGGTTCTATTAATCCTACACTGTATGTGCCTAGGGTCTCACCCTGGTACCTGAGACAGGCCACCCCAACCGACTTGGTGGCACTACAGTGTCAGCCTTGTCAGGATAGGTCTCCCCAGACTGATCCATTGGATGTGAACATTCTAAACTAACACGAGTCTCATTAAGTGTCCAGTTTAAGGGTATTACACAGAAACATACCAAGGGAACATGAATCAAATATGCACTGTTATTCATTTACAATAAATTCATAAAGTACATCATTCTTGATTGAAGCTAAGGGCATACAAAACTGTCTAACAGCTCCACCTTGCACTAAGGTACAATCATGTACTAACCGAAGTCCCATGCTTTCCACGTGTTTCTCAAACACTTTCTATGATAGTGGCTTCGTCGATGGGTCTGCTACATTTTCCGCTGACGCTACCTTCTGAATCAGGATGTCCCTTCTACCAACAATCTCCCGTAGTATGTGGTACTTCCTCTCGATGTGCTTCGACTTCGAGTGGACTCGTGGCTCCTTAGCCTGAGCAATGGCTCCATTGTTGTCACACAACAATGGAATGGGTGATGTGCTGGACGGAACTACTCCCAACTCATGAACGAACTTCTTCATCCATACGGCTTCTTTGGCAGCCTCACTTGCGGCAATGTATTCGGCCTTGGTTGTGGAGTCTGCTGTGGACCCCTGTTTGCTGCTTTTCCAGCAAACAGCACACGATCCTATCGTGAAAACATATCCAGATGTAGACTTTCTATCATCCGGATCCGATTGGAAATCCGCATCTGTAAACCCTTGGATCTGTAGTGAACTACCATCGAATACCAGACAAAACCCTTTTGTCCTTCGAAGGTACTTAAGTATGCATTTCACAGCAGTCCAATGCTCCTGCCCTGGGTTGGCCTGGAATCTGCTTACTACACTCATTGCTTGGGCGATGTCAGGACGAGTGGATAGCATGGCATACATGATGCTCCCTACGGCTGAGGCATAGGGAATGTCTTTCATGCTCTCGATCTCCTCAGAGGTCTTTGGAGACATCTTCTTGGAGAGATTGACTCCATGCCTGAAAGGAACATTTCCTTTCTTGGAGTTTTTCATGCTATATTTCTTGACTATTTTGTCAATATAAGCAGATTGGGATAATCCTATTATCCGCTTCGATCTATCTCTATAGAGTCGAAGACCTAATATATAGGAAGTTTCTCCAAGGTCTTTCATGGAGAATTGCTGTGATAGCCATACTTTTATCGTAGTTAACATTCCTACATCATTCCCAATGAGTAGAATGTCATCTACATATAGAACTAGAAACGTAACCTTGTCACCACTGGTCTTTCTGTAAACACATGGTTCATCCGGGTTTTGCTCAAAATCAAACTTTTTGACCGTAGAGTCAAATCGGATGTTCCAACTTCTAGAAGCTTGCTTCAATCCATATATAGATCTATTCAACTTACAGACCATGTGTTCTTGACCCGCAGCTACAAAACCTTGCGGTTGCTGCATATAGATATCTTTAGTAAGATCTCCATTCAGGAACGCAGTTTTGACATCCATTTGCCAAATCTCATAGTCATAGTAAGCTGCTACAGCTAGCAGCATCATAATGAATTTAAGCATAGCCACGGGCGAAAAGGTTTCCTCATAATTGATGCCTTCTTTCTGAGTGTATCCTTTTGCCACCAGATGAGCTTTGTAGGTCTCAACCCTGCCATCGGGGCCCTTCTTCCTCTTGTAGATCCATTTGCAACCAATTGCTTTTACCCCGGAGGGCGGATCCACTAGAGTCCAGACTCCATTGGTCTCCATTGAGTCCATCTTGGCTCTCATGAAATCTACCCATTTAAGGTAATCTATATCCAACATAGCTTCCGTATATGTTACGGGATCCTCCTCACTAGTCAAGGTTTCAAGTAGGAAACTATCCTGATTGTAACCAAAACGGACCGGTGGCCTGGACACCCGGGTAGATCTTCTAGGTTGTTCATTACCTGGAACTTGCGGGACACCTCCCACTGCATCTGAGCTCTCCTCATCAAGAACAATTTCCTGATGCAGATTGTCTAGGATGAAGTAATTTTCCAAGAATAGTGCATTCCGACTGCAGAACACCTTCTGCTCACTTGGATCATAGAATAGGTAGCCCACTGAGCCCTTTGGGTAGACTACGAATAGGCAACGGCTGGTCTTGGATTCCAATTTGTCCGGATTCATTCTTTTAACGTGAGCCGGACAACCCCAAATCTTCAGGTGTTGTACACTTGGTTTCTTTCTGGTCCAAAGCTCATAAGGAGTCTTAGGAACCGATTTGGTTGGAACCCGGTTCAGCACGTATAACGCGGTCTCTAATGCATCCCCAAAAGGATGTGGGTAACTCTGAATGGGTGAGAAGTGACCGGACCATATCCAATAAGGTCCTATTCCTCCTCTCTGAAACACCGTTAAGTTGTGGTGTAGCAGGAGGAGCCAACCGTGATACTATCCCATTGTCCTTTAAGTAGTCCCTGAATTCATTAGAGAGATACTCGCCACCTCGATCTGATTGAAGGGCCTTAATTTCTCTCCCTAACTGTTTCTCGACCCCTTGCCTGAACTCTTTGAACTTTTCAAAAGATTCAGACTTGTGTCTCATTAGGTATATGTAACCATATCATGAAAAGTCATCGGTGAGTGTAATGAAATACACGTGTTGGTTATGGGTCCTAACACTTAGGGGACCACATACATCATTATGTATAAGGTCAAGCATGTCTGTACATCTTTCAGGCTTACTGTTAAATGGCCTCTTTGTCATCTTACCCTGAAGGCAAGGCTCACAAGTGGGAAGATCTTCTACAGTTAGAAAATCCAAAGGACCATCCTTTACCAGTCTTGTGATTTGGTCATACCAATATGGCCAAGTCGGTAATGCCACAGGCACATGGGATTAACTATATCACGTGCTCTTTTCTTGGGGATTTCAGCCGACGTAGTTTCGGCTATGTTTGTTTCTAGAGAAGGATGTAGAACATAGAGACCGTTCCCCAGTTCCCCATATGCGATGAACTTTTTGTTTCTTTTAATGGTAATCGTATTACTGAAAAAGACAGAATATCCATCCGCACATAGTTTTGAGACAGAAATCAAATTTCTTCTTAGATTTTGCACAAAAGGACAATCTTTAAGTACAATATTTCCTTCTCTAAATTTTAATTCTACGGTGCCTATTGCCGTAGCTGCAACGCTTGCAGAAGTCCCCAAGTAGAGCATCACTTCTCCATCATTCAGCCTTCTGCTTACCTAGAACCCCTGCAATGAGTTACACGCATGAGTTGAAGCCCCAGAGTCAATACACCAGGACGCAGAAGTCACCAATAAGTTGGTTTCAAAGACACAAGATTCGAAATTACCTTTCTTGGATTCCAGGTACTAAGGACAGTTCCTCTTCCAGTGGCCGGTTTGTTTGCAGAAGTAACATGCATCTGCTGTCCTGTCCTTCTTCTGCTTCTTGGGCTTGGTAGTCTTCTTCTAAGGCTTCTTTACCTTCCTCTTTTTCTTGCCCATTTTATTAGCTTCAACAACCATCACCACAGGCTCATCCTTCTTAAGTAAGTCCTCGGCCCTTTGCAACATATTGCTCAGCTCTTGAACGCTGACATTCAGCTTGTTCATATTGTAGTTTAATATGAACCCATTGAAGGAAGAGGGCAAGGAGTTCAGAATGGCATCTACTTGAGTTCCAAGATCTAGCCCGGATCCAAGGGCTTCCAGCTCGTTAATGTAACCCATCATCCGAAGACAATGGTCGTGAACTTTCTGCCCCTTGGACATCTGAGCGGTCATGAACATTTTCAAGACCTTCTGCCAAGTAGAACGGTTCTGCTCTTCATACATTGTTTTCAGATTGTCCAATATGTCTTTAGCGAGTTTGATCTGATCGAACTGCCTCTGTATTGAGTTGTCCA
Organism: Nelumbo nucifera; assembly: GCF_055504915.1. Taxonomy (NCBI): domain Eukaryota; kingdom Viridiplantae; phylum Streptophyta; class Magnoliopsida; order Proteales; family Nelumbonaceae; genus Nelumbo; species Nelumbo nucifera. Next base: position 70,694,337 of record NC_142652.1, read on the forward strand.
AAGAAGTAACGACGTAGCAGTAGGCTAGGGAGTTCATTCTTGGAATTCTCTCCTAGGGGCTTCAGAAGCCCTATCACCCAGACATTCCGGGGTAGGAGACTTGACTACCTTGTCCAGTTTTTCATATGTTAAAACCAGCATTAGGTTACGGTACCAGTCGGCATAGTTTGGGCCCTTAAGCTTGTTGCCGTCAAGAAGCTTTGCAAATTGTCCGTTTGCCATTTTCTGATAAAACAGCAAATATCAGTCCATAAACTTATTTGATTCACGTTCAAGTCATAGATATGGATTTTAATCTATGTTCCATTCCCATTTTTTTCATCTCTGAGTTTTCCCTCCTGCTCAGGGACGGAGACAGCGACTTGTCTCAGTAAATGTGGGAAACCACATAGGGTTCATGGAGCCAACTGTTTCAGTTGCAAAACCCCACCACCTTTCTGTGAAGGATCACATCCACTCATCATATGAGTTTTCCCTGTGGCCTCTGCCAGACAAGGTTCAGAGTCGTTTTCAGGTAAACCTTTCTGTCCAGTGAGTGCTTACCCATCATATTCGTGAACACCAAGGTACCGTGAAAGAGTTCCCATTTTCTGGTGAAGCCCCTCCCACATCGGTCTATGACGCCCCTATCATCTTATGAAACACTTAGACAAGCCCAACAGCAAATGGATAGCCCATTTTCTTGTGCATTTCCTCATTACTGAAGGACCCATCCTCATGCTAATGATGGAAGTGTTAGACAGTTTTGTATGCCCTTAGCTTCAATCATTTTGATGTACTTTTGTTATTTAGTGGAAATAAATAAAGTGCATGTTTGATTCACGTTGTTTGGTTTAATTCTGTGTAAAACCCTAAAACTGGACATTTGTAGAGACTCATGTTAGTTTTAAATGTTCACAGCCGTTGGATAAGTCTGGGGAGATTTATCCTGTCAAGGCTGATACTGGTGTGCCACCAAGTGTTGGGATGGCCTGTCTCAGCCATCAGGGTAAGACCCGAGGCACATACAGCATGGGATTACTTGAATCCTTGAACCGGACCAGATTTCCAGTCTTGCCCTGGACCTTGGAGATAGATGGGCAAAACTGGAAAGTTACACCTGACCCCTAGACTCGATTATGACACTTCACTAGGTGCTGGATCAGGCTGCCTTTGATATGCCAATCAGTGAGATCCTTAGTGGGGATCAAAACCTGGGTATGTTGGGGCAGTTTGAGAATTCATCTGAGTGGGTGGTCATAGTGACAGAATCGGCCACTTTGTCGGACAAAGGGTAATGATCGGGAATGCACTCTCTCTGATGGAAACCAAACTGCCGGCAGTTGATTTCAATCGTTGGAATTTTGTTTTTGCAAAATTAATATATTTACATATATATGTACGGTTTCAAAATGTTTGCAAATGGTTTTAATTCCCGGGATCCATGTGAGAGGAGAGTGCGGCACTGTTCCTTGCAGCCGAGGGAGAGGTCCTCTCTTGTCGGGCAGTGCTTGATCATTAAGGGCTGAGAGGTTAAGTGTAAGACCATTTAGGATAATACCTGATGGGCTAATCTTGCACCTGCCCACAGTCCCTGGGTTTTTATAAGATGGCTTGGCCCAGGGACCACTTAATGTAAGTGTTGGGCCCATGGGGTTCATACGATGGACTCAAGGGGTTCGTTGAGATTTTCAGTGAATTTGGCTGGGCCTTGTATTAAAGGCTGGGCCGAACCCATGTGGCTGGTGTGTAGATCAATGCTTGGGTCCCACGCCATACAAAGAAGCCCAACTGGGCAGCAGATTGGAAACTAATTAAACACTGAATACTTAATGGGCCAAAAGCCCATTTCGAAGTGGGCTGATATGATCACCCATCAATGGGGCGAATTTGAGATAGAAGTTAGCAAAAAGGATTGGGCTCTTAGCCTTATCCACTCTTAGAGACCAAATTCAAATCAGATTTGAATCTGGTAACCTCCTGATAAGATCAGGAGTAAGCTAACTCTATCTGGGAAAGGGATTAAGATTATCCTCTATCCAAATACTGATTTGGATTGGGATAACTCCTAATTAGGAGATTTCTTAATCAAGAAGAAAAGAGAGGAGATTTTCGAATGAACCAAGAGAGAGAAATAAGATTTCGATCCAAGAGGTTCTGGTAAGCAAGAAAGGTTCCTGCGAATTGAGATTAGATCTCATTCTCTTCAGAAAAGAAAACAGTTCAGCCTTTTCGTTTCTGGAAATCTCCTCCTGCCGCCGCCATCTGCATTGTTGCAAGATTTGATCTTTGCAGAAAAGAAAGTCAAGAAACCAGTTCTTGACATCAGTCTTGCAAGAAAGACTGAAAGAATTCAGTGTTTAGTACATCCAGGGGATTCTTGTGAAGGATCCAGTGTGTAGGACGCACCCTGCTGGTTCTGTTCCATCCACAGCTGTGTCATCTTCAGCAGGGACAGATCTTGGAGCATTCTTTGGGCGTGAACACCAACTTTGGGAGATACTGCTTCTCCGGATCAGGTATAATCCTCCCATTTATCTTTTGGTACAGATCTGGTTTGATTAGGGTTCAAGTAGATCCTTGAATATTGTATTCTAAATTTAGGGAATATGATTCCCAGTTGGGAGAAGGTAGGAAATTTTTGAAATTTGCTCCACCCATTCCGCAACCTTTATGGCGTCCATTAGATGGATCCTACCATTCTTTCAGTGGTATCAGAGCCACAGGTTCGAATCTTGAACCAAAAGAAAATCAGATCTGACCCTGCGCAGATGGATAGAAGGTGTTCTTTCAAGATTGCGCAGATTGTCTTCTTTTTTTCAAGAAACTGTTTCTTGTTAAGGGCGATTGATCTGAAATTAATTTCTATTAAATCCAAAATTTATTTGGAATTGTTCTTTATTTATTTTGATTTAATGGACTGTTCAAACCTGGAGATCGCAGTGCAGTTTTAGCGCAGATGGTCTGCGCACCCTTTTTCTTTTCTATTTATTTATTTCATTCAATTCGGTCTGTAAATAATTTTTTTTATTTTTTAGACTGAATGTATAGGATTTGATCAAGAATGTAATTAATAGAAATAGGATTTCTGTTATTTTTCTTGATTAAAGAAGATGGAAGAAGATGGCGGCGCAGGAGATTTGCAGATGGAGAAATCGTTTTCTGCGATTTGCAGTTTATGAAACTGCAACCCTTGTGATTAACCTCTGTTTTGCAGGTGGTGCGAACAGTCCATAATTGTTTTGTGTTTGCTAGAAATCAAAACTATTAATTTCAGATCATTCAATAATTAATTCTTGAATTGAAAATCAGTTTTGGACCATTTCGTACTAGATTGGACCAAAACTGTTTGGACCAAATCTGGGTTTCGAAAGGGGCTGTTCTCAGTCCAATTGTCTCACACTTTTGTTCCAAATCTGATGTTCAATTACAGGGATTAATTCGGCCCACCTGTAAAGCCCAGTTTTAAAGGGTTAAAACTGCAAAAGCCCATTATTGTGAGATAAGCTGTATGGGCCGAACTGCTATCTGCGATTCAGCCCATACACCTAGTGGACATTAATCGTTAATGACTTGGTTTTTGAATGGGCCGTTGAATGGGCTTTACAGCAATTAATTGATTGGATCAATTCCTCCTTTACATGTGATGTTTGGATGTTTGATGTGCTGCGACCATGGGCCATAAGTACTTGGCCCGTGATGACTCGTTAGTGGCTCTTGCGCACACCATGGCTGAATGCACATCATTGCCATGGTGTCCCTGAAGGTCATTGGATGACCCCCTCTTTGCCTGGTGGGCCCCACAACCCTGAAAAGGGATGCGTACGGAACCCCTAGCCGATGTAGGCCCACCAGAAAGGAGATTTCTTAATCAAGAAGAAAAGAGAGAGAAATAAGATTTCGATCCAAGAGCCCAACTGGGCAGCAGATTGGAAACTAATTAAACACTGAATACTTAATGGTCCAAAAGCCCATTTCGAAGTGGGCTGATATGATCACCCATCAATGGGGCGAATTTGAGATAGAAGTTAGCAAAAAGGATTGGGCTCTTAGCCTTATCCACTCTTAGAGACCAAATTCAAATCAGATTTGAATCTGGTAACCTCCTGATAAGATCAGGAGTAAGCTAACTCTATCTGGGAAAGGGATTAAGATTATCCTCTATCCAAATACTGATTTGGATTGGGATAACTCCTAATTAGGAGATTTCTTAATCAAGAAGAAAAGAGAGGAGATTTTCGAATGAACCAAGAGAGTGAAATAAGATTTCGATCCAAGAGGTTCTGGTAAGCAAGAAAGGTTCCTGCGAATTGAGATTAGATCTCATTCTCTTCAGAAAAGAAAACAGTTCAGCCTTTTCGTTTCTGGAAATCTCCTCCTGCCGCCGCCATCTGCATTGTTGCAAGATTTGATCTTTGCAGAAAAGAAAGTCAAGAAACCAGTTCTTGACATCAGTCTTGCAAGAAAGACTGAAAGAATTCAGTGTTTAGTACATCCAGGGGATTCTTGTGAAGGATCCAGTGTGTAGGATGCACCCTGCTGGTTCTATTCCATCCACAGCTGTGTCATCTTCAGCAGGGACAGATCTTGGAGCATTCTTTGGGCGTGAACACCAACTTTGGGAGATACTGCTTCTCCGGATCAGGTATAATCCTCCCATTTATCTTTTGGTACAGATCTGGTTTGATTAGGGTTCAAGTAGATCCTTGAATATTGTATTCTAAATTCAGGGAATATGATTCCCAGTTGGGAGAAGGTAGGAAATTTTTGAAATTCGCCCCACCCATTCCGCAACCTTTATGGCGTCCATTAGATGGATCCTACCATTCTTTCAGGAAGGCCTTTAGAGAGTTCATCATATGAATCTCCCTATCACATGCACTCATATTTACCGGAGGGAACAAGAATTATGCCCTAGTTTATTTTAGGTCAAACCAGAGTGGCTCCCACTGACTTTCATAAAGTCAGATTTTGGTGGGCCTAAATCGGCTATGGTTCCGTACGTATCCTCTTCAGGAAGAGTGGGGTCCACCATTGAGGGAGGTCATCAAATGACCATTAGGGACACCATGGCAATGATGTGCATTCAGCCATGGTGTGCGCAAGAGCCACTATCGAATCTGCATGGGCCAAGCACTTATGGTCCATGAACGTAGCACATCACATGCAGGGAGGAATTGATCCAATCAATTAATTATCTGTAATAGCCCATTTGGAGCCCATTTTAATTCATAGTATTAACAGTTAACATCATCTAGGTATATGGGCTGAATCAAGGTTACCCAGTTCGGCCCATATAGCTTGTTCCTTTAAAGAACTGATAAAAGAAAACAAGAATCAGTTAATCCTGGGCTGTCCATACAATGCATCCTGCAAAACAGAGGTTAGATCACAAAATGCAGTTTCATAAACTGCAAATCGCAGGTAGCGAATGTCCCATCTGTGAAATCTCCTTCCTTGCGCTACCGTCTTCAATACAAAATTAAATTAAATAGAAAACCTAATTTCTATTATAATTACATCAGATCGAATACCTAATACATTGAGTCTAAAAATAAAAAAATAAAAAAATTATTTACAGACCAAATGTAATGAATAAATCAAGAAACTGCAAATCTTGCAGGTTCCCTGTGCAGACCAAGAATTCAATCTCTTCTTGTACGAACAGCCCATAAATCAAGAAAATCATAAAAAACTATTCTAAACAATAATCAGATTTATATAAAATTAATTTTAGATTATTCGCCCAATAATTTTGGGAATAAATTTCCCAAAACCCATATCTGCGCAAATTGGGTAGAACACCTTCTGCCCATTTGCGCAAGTTCAGATCTGAATTAAATTGATTCAAGATTTGAACCATGGCTCTGATACCACTGAAGGGATGGGATATCCATCACATGGACGCCCAAATCTTGCAGAATAGATAGGGCAAATTTCAAAATTTTTCTCCCATCTTTGCAAGGAATCGAATTCCCTATTTCTGAAAACATATTTTCAATTATCAATCTTGAACCAAGAACCAAATCAGATCTGAACCGAAAGAAGTAGGAGGGAGGATATACCTGATACAGAGAATCAATATCTCCCAATGGAGGTGTTCACACCCAAGGAAGGATCCAAAATCTGCTCCCACTGAAGATGGCACAGTGAAGGTTGGAGCAGAATCAGCAACGTTCTTCCAAAAGAACTCAACCCATCGCAAGCTCCAACCAATCTTTTCCCAAAAGATTGGAATCAAGATCAAATCTTGATTTCTCCCAAGAACTGGAGATCGAACTAAAGGGAATGGCGATGACAGGAAGGAGGCGGCAGGAGAGAATTCGTAGTATGCAAGAAAATTCTCTCTTTCTGTGATTTCTTTTCTCTAAAGAGAATTGAACCTCAATCACACAAAACTATATTCGCCCCTTTCTTCTTTCATTATCTTAAAGGTATCAGCTCCTAATCAGATTAGGAGTTGCTAATCCAAATCATATTTGGGTTAGAAGTCCCTATAAGTGATAAGGGATAATCCTTATCTTATCTGCAGATCAGATCAGCCATCTCCTAATCTAATTAGGAGGTTTCTAGATCTAAATCTCATTTAGATCTTGGACTCTCTAAGTGGATAGGGTCTAAGCCCAATCCCATTAGCTGATCCACTTCAGAATTCGCCCCCTTTAATTGACTGATCAAATCAGCCCATTTCGAAATGGGCTTAAGGCCCATTTCAGGTTATGTACTCAATTAGCTTTCCAAACTGCTGCCCAGTTGGGCTTCCTTGTATGGCGTGGGACCCAAACATTGATCTACACATCAGCCACATGGGTTCAGCCCAGCCTTTGTTACAAGGCCTGGCCGAATACACTGTTATGGACAGTGCAACCCCTGAATCCCATCTTATGGGCTCTATGGGCCCAACACTTACCCTAAGTGGTCCCTGGGCCAAGCCACCTTGTAAAACCCAGAGACTGTGGGTAGATGCAAGATTAGCCCATCAGGTATTATCGTCAATGGTCTTACACTTAACCTCTCAGCCCATAATGATCATACATTGCCCGACACGAGAGGACCTCTCCCTCGGCTGCAAACATTTTAGAAACCATAATATATATACTTTTATATCTCATATAAAATATGCCTTGCAAAAACAAATCTCAACGGTTGAAATCGGCTGCCAGCAGTCTTGGTTTCCATTAGAGAGAGTGCATCCCCGATCATTACCTTTGTCCGACAAAGGGGCTGATCCTTTCACTATGATCACCCACTCATAATCGAGTCTAGGGGTTAGGTGTAACTTTCTAGTTTTGCCCATCTATCTCCAAGGTCCAGGGCAATACTGGGAATCTGGTCCAGTTCAAAGGTTCTATTAATCCTACACTATATGTGCCTAGGGTCTCACCCTGGTACCTGAGACAGGCCACCCCAACCGACTTGGTGGCACTACTGTGTCAGCCTTGTCAGAATAGGTCTCCCCAGACCGATCCACTGGCTGTGAACATTCTAAACTAACACAAGTCTCATTAAGTGTCTAGTTTAAGGGTATTACACAGAAACATACCAAGGGAACATGAATCAAATATGCACTTTTATTCATTTACAATAAATTCATAAAGTACATCATTCTTGATTGAAGCTAAGGGCATACAAAACTGTCTAAAACATGGTGGCCCCACAACCCTAAAAAGGGACGCGTGCAGAAACCCTACCCGGTTAAGGCCCACCAGAAATTTGACTTTATGAAAGTCAGTGGGAGCCACTCTGGTTTGACCTAAAATTAACTAGGGCATAATTTTGTTCTCTCCTGTAAATATGGGTGCATGTGATAGAGAGATCCATGTGATGGACTCTCTAAAGGCCTTCCGTCATTAGCACAATGATGGGTCCTTCAATAATGAGGAAACGCACCATAAAATTGGGCTATCCATTTGCTATTGGATCTGTCAGAGTGTTTCATGAGATGATAGGGGCATCATAGACCGATGTGGGAGGGGCTTCACCAGAAAATGGGAACTCTCTCACGGTACTTTGGCGTAACCTGAATATGATGGGTGAGCACTGTTATATAGTTTTGTATGCCCTTAGCTTCAATCAGAATGATGTACTTTATGAGTTTATTATAGATGAATAAAAGTACATATTTGATTCATGTTCCATTGGTATGTTTCTGTGTATTACCCTTAAACTGGACACTTAATGAGACTCGTGTTAGTTTAGAATGTTCATAGCCAGTGGGTCGGTCTGGGGAGACCTATCCTGACAAGGCTAACACTGTAGTGCCACCAAGTCGGTTGGGGTGGCCTGTCTCAGCTGCCAGGGTGAGACCCTACGCACATACAGTGTAGGATTAATTGAATCTTTGAACTGGACCAGATTATCAGTATAGACCTAGACCTTGGAGATTGATGGGCATAACTGGAAAGTTACACCTGACCCCTAGACTCGATTATGATACTGCACTAGGTGTCGGATTGGGCTGTCTTTGATATACCAATCAATGAGATCCTTAGCGGGGGTCAAAACCTGGGTATGTTGGGACTGTCTGAGAATTCATCTGAGTGGGTGATCATAGTGACAGGATCAGCCCCTTTGTTGGACAAAGGTAATGATCGGGGATGCACTCTCACTGATGGAAACCAAGATTGCCGGCAGCCGATTTCAATCGTTGAGATTTGTTTTGCAAAATATCTTTTCTATTAGATATAAAAGTATATATACTATGGTTTTTAAAATGTTTGCAAGAAGGTTTTAATTCCCGGGATACATATAAGTAGAGAGTGCAACACTGTTCCTTGCAGCAGAGGGAGAGGTCCTCTCTTGTCGGGCAGTGTATGATCATTATGGGCTGAGAGGTTAAGTGTAAGACCATTGAGGATAATACATGATGGGCTAATCTTGCATCTGCCCACAGTCCCTGGGTGTTACAAGGTGGCTTGGCCTAGGGACCACTTAGGGTAAGTGTTGGGCCCATAGAGCCCATTCGATGGGTTTCAAGGGGTGCACTGTCCTTAACAGTGTATTCGGCCAGGCCTTGTAACAATGGCTGGGTTGAACCCATGTGGCTGATGTGTAGATCAATGTTTGGGTCCCACGCCATACAAGGAAGCCCAACTGGGCAGCAGTTAGGAAGGTTAAGTGAGCACATGAGCTTAATGGGCCTAAAGCCCATTTCGAACTAGGCTATTTATTTAGTTAATAATGGGGCGAATTTTGAGATGGATTAGCAGATAGGATAGGGTCTTGACCCTATCCACTCAGAGAGTCCAGATCTGAATGTGATTCAGATCTAGAAACCTCCTAATGAGATTAGGAGAAATCTAATCTAATCTGCAGATAAGATAAGGGTTTATCCCTATCACCTAATTGGATTATTTGGATAAGCTGCTCCTAATTGGATTATGAGCTGATCTTTTAGGTTAACAAAAGAAAGGGGCGGCAGCCTAAGAGATAGACATCAGATTTTCTTTAGTGCTGAAATCAAGAAGAGAGAATTCTGCACCCTGCGAATACTCTCTTGCCGCCTTCCTGTTCTTGCCGCCTTGTTTGCCAGTTCGATCTCCAGTTGTGTGAGAAGTCAAGATTGGATCTTGACATCAGTTCTTTGAGAAAGGATTGAAAAGAAGCTGTGCTCACGTACCATCCTGCTGATAATTGCGAAGGACAGAGTTCTTGGAGAAGAACACTGCTGATTCTGCTCCATCCTGCACTGCGCCATCTTCAGTGGGAGCAGTTTTTGGATCCTTCCTTGGGCGTGAACACCTCCGTTGGGAGATACTACTTCTCCGTATCAGTTATAATTCTCTCCTACTCCTTTTGGTTCAGATGTGATTCAGTTTAAGGTTCAAGAATGATCCTTGAAAATATGATTTTCTAAATAGGGAATGCGATTCCCAGTTGAAGGGAGAGAAAAATTTTTGAAATTCGCCCCTTATTCCGCAATCTTTAGGCGTCCATGTGGATGGATGTCTCATCCCTTCAAGCACTCACTAGACAAAAAGGTTTACAAGAAAAACAGCTCTGAACCTTGTCTGACAGAGGCCAAAGGGAAACTCACACGATGAGTGGATATGATCCATCACATAAAGGTGGTGGGGTTTTGCAGCTGAAATAGTTGGCTTCACGCACCCTATGTGATTTCCCACATTTCTAGAGACATTTCGCCATCTCCATCACTGAGATAGGAGGGAAATCTCAGAAATGAACAAATGGGAATGGAACATAGATTAAAAGTCGTACCTATGTAGGTAACATGAATCAAACTAAGGTTGTGGACTAACGTTTTGCTATTTTACGAGAAAATGGCAAACGGTCAATTCACAAAGCTTCTAGACTATAATAAGCTTAAGGGCCCAAACTAAGCCGACTGGTACAGAAAACTTATGCTGGTCCTAACTTCTGAAGAGTTAGATAAGGTAGTGAAAAATACTGCCCCGGAGCGTCCGGGCGATAGGGCTTCTAAGGCCCAAAAACAACCCTATTTTTATCCCCTAATATTCACTCTTTTACATTTATTTAGCACTTAAATGGACTCATTACTCTTGTATTTCGATTTAGGGCAATAATGAAGGCAATTGGAAGAAAACAGGGCAAATTGGGTGATTTTGCACAATTTTGGTGATAGTCAGTAATTCAGGCATAACTCTCAGTGCCGAACTCCGAATTGGAGAATTCAAGAAGCATTAGAAAGATGAAAAGAAGGCACACAATGTTTATGTTTTGGGTTGTTGCAGATTCAGTCCAAATCGAGTCCGAAACTGGGCCTTAATTCGGAGCAAATTCATAGCCGGGCCCATTTCACAACTGAAGTCCAACCCGTAGAACTTGGAAGCAGCCCAAGTTATCAGAGAAGCCCAATTCGAATGCGAGAGACTAGAGTCCTAATTCGAATGTAACCTCCAAGGTGGGAGAGAGTCTTATTAGATCTAAATTCTGAATGTAATCCTATAAAGATAAGAAGGATGAGAATTAGATAAGAGATAGGATAGGATTAGTTCAAAGAAGATCAGAACTCCCTTTAGATAAGATGATCTCCTAGAAGGAGTTGGAAAACAGCCCTCTCCTTTGGCTATATAAAGAGGGGGGCAGACCAGCTCCAGCATCACTCACTCCAAGATCCAGGAGATCACCAAGCAACTCAAGAAACTCAAGAGAGCAATTCGGCCATGGAGAAGCAGAGAATGGAGATTTCATAGATCATGAGCAGCTAAGCTTCTTTTCTGGTTCAAGGGGGGACGTTCGATTGTGCCATTGTGAGGTTCTGTAGTTAATTTATTTTCTTGCTTTTTAATTCAAGTATTCATTGGTTCTTGTGCACATTTTTAATGGATGTTAATGTTAATTAGTCTGACAAACTAAATTAATGTTGATTTTCCTACTGCTATCCATGATTTCGGTGATCCGTAATTGTCACGAACAGTGGTACAAGTAGCAATTATGTTAATATGTTTATGGGTCAATTATTCGTGACAGCCTTTGACCAATGTATTGACATGTTTTAACCTAAAGGGAATCGATGGAACAAGATTCAATAATTGCAGCTATCTCAATTATTGTTATTTTGGTTTAACTGTTTTCACAAAGCTTAATGCTATCATTAATTAATATGAAGCGCTATCGTACCCAGTTGATTAAAGATAAGTGTTGGTCGAATGGTCAACTGATTTAAGAAAATACAAGGTTTATTATGGCTATCCTAATAAATCTAAGGTTAATTGCTTGAATCGTAAGAATGCTGAAATTTACCTAGGATCGATGACCAATTGATTCAACCCGAACCCTTGAACCAGAATTCGGTAAGACTGATTTTCTCTTGTTTGTTTAGTTGCTTTCTTATTCTTTTAATTTTAGTTATTAAATTTTTCCACTCAATTATAGAATCCATTCGGCTAAGAGATTATTGTTTAGCTCCCTGTGGGATTCGACCTAGTACCACTTTTACGACAAATATTTTATTGTGGGAATAGTATTAATTTTGAGGGCTTCGACAACCCGTCAAAATTTTGGTGCCGCTGCTGGGGAGCAACTTTAATTTCTTAGCTATTACCTTCCTCTTTGTCATTAGAGGATATAGTTAAGGCTCTAGCTACTAATACTCAAAAATTTTAGTAGGAAACAAGAGCCAGCATTCAGAATTTGGGGAATCAAATCAGCCAACTTGCCACTTCCATTAGCAAGTTGGAGGCGTAGAGCTCCAGGAAGCTACCATCACAAATGGTAGTCAACCCCAAGGAGAATGTAAGTGCAGTGGTGCTGAGAAGCAGGAAGGAACTGCAGCTAGAACCTACCACACCAAGGAAGGCGGATAAAGGACAGGAAGAAGAGGAGGTACAGGACTCAAACGAGAGCCCCATTAAGGTAAGAGTTGGAGAGAACGTTTCAGCCGTGATCAAGAGGACCTTACCAGAAAAACATGTTGATCCAGGTATGTTCATCCTACCTGAAAGAATGGTAGTATCCATCTAATGGATGCCAAGAAAGTTGCGGAATGGGTGGACGAATTTCAAAAATTTTTCTACCTTCTTCCAACTGGGAATCATATTCCCTAAATTTAGAATACAATATTCAAGGATCCTACTTGAACCATAACCGAACCAGATCTGAACCAAAAAGAAAATGAAGGAATATACCTGATCCGGAGAAGCAGTATCTCCCAAAGTTAGTGTTCACGCCCAAAGAAGACACCAAGATCCGCTCCAGCTGAAGATGACACAACTGTGGGTGGAACAGAACCAGCAGAGTGCGTCCTACACACTGGATCCTTCGCAAGAATCCTCTGGAAACTCTGAACACCGAATCCTTTTCAGTCTTTTCTGCAAGACTGATGTCAATAACTAATTTCTTGACTTCTTTCTTCTTCAAAGATCAAATCTTGCAAGAAGGAATGGTGGCAGCTGGAGGAGAACTCCAAGGACGAAGATGGCTGAAATTGCTGAGAATGTATTGGTGCAGTTTAATGATTTAATTTTTCCAGCTGATTTTTACATTCTGAAGATGGAGGACACGATCACAAGTTCAGCCCCACTTTTATTAGGCTGGCCATTCATGAAAACGGCCAAGACCAAAATAGATGTGGATGAGGGTACCCTCTCCGTCGAGTTTGATGGGGAGACTATTAAATTTAATATTTTTGAAGGTATGAAGTACCCAAATGAAGACTATTCGATCTATTTGGTTGACACTATTGATCCAACTATGCAGGAAATTTTTGAAAAAGACATGAATGAGGAGCTTGAATCGAGTGCACAATTGGATATGAAGGCCCCTATTCTAGATTTCAACCTGCCCATGATGGATGGAAGGGGAGCACATCGGAAGCTTCAACCACGAGAGTTAAAGTAGCAAAGGAGGACGTCGAGCATAACGACATTAAACAATTGCGCTTGTGGGAGGCAACCCATTGTGTTTAGTTAATTTTGTTATTTTGTTTGGTTTTGATTTTTGTGTTAAGTAGGAACCCAACAAGACAAACAGGGAAGTACCCCCATTGGGGACAATGTATAACTTAAGTGTGGGGGGATTACGGAAATCTGATGGAAATTTGGGAACTTATCCTTGAACGATTTCAACTTATCAGGAATCATGTGCTTAGGCTTAATGGATAGGAATAGAATGCAAGCATGACTAACTGAATCTTTCTTGGCTGCATATGGTACCTCATGATTTTAATCAATCAACAGGCAAGATGCATAAGGGTTTGATTGATTTTCAAATAATTATCTATCAAACATGGGTTGATTATTCTAGAACTTGCTGTGTTAGGCATATTGAGACCACGATCAAAGAATTCATGGATCAAGTGGCAAAACCCTATGATTCTTGTGCAAAAAAAAAAAATAATAATAATAATAATAATAATATTTGAAAATAAAATCATGACTAATGTGAGTTGGAGCATAAAATGCACTCACATCTTGAAAAGAAGGCAAGGGTGAGATGGATCATAAAATGCACTCACCCTAGAACCCCAACCCCATTCTCACCTTCAGATCCTAAGAATTCATACTAAGTGGTGGAGATGTGATACATAGCAAGCTTATGGCAATAAGCACACCTTGTTTTGGCTTAAGAAACAAAGAAAGGTAAGTGAATTTGGCTGTATTGGTTTGTTAAAAGCAATGAGTACCTGTTCAGCTAGGGAGTTTCAGCTGGGAAGGTTTGTCTCCTTGACTGTCAATTTAACCTAAGAACATGAGGAAGGGTGATTTGCGATCACTCTTGGACGAGAAGAAGGGGAGAAAGAGATGGAAGAGGGAAGGTTACCAAGTCTGAACTAAAGCATGAAATGAACCAGGCCTCAAGTTGAGAAAAAGAAAGATTGAAAATCAGAAGTTGGTTTCTTTTGTGTTACTTGAGTTTTTGCCTTGCCCGAGGACGGGCAAAGTTTAAGTGTGGGGGGATTTGATGAGACCAAAAAGAACCCTATTTTATTCCCTAATATTCACTCTTTTACATTTATTTAGCACTTAAATGGACTCATTACTCTTGTATTTCGATTCAGGGCAATAATGAAGGCAATTGGAAGAAAATAGGGCAAATCGAGTGATTTTTCACAGTTTCGGAGACAGTCAGTAATTTGGGAATAACTCTCAGTTACGAACTTCGAATTGGACAATTCAAGAAGTATTAGAAAGACGAAAGGAAGGCCCACAACTTTCAAGTTTTGGGTTGTGGCAGATTCGGTTCGAATCGAGTCCAAAACCGGGCCCGAAGTCGGAGCAAGTTTGCAGCTGGGCCCATTTCACAGCTGAAGCCCAACTCGCAGAAGAACATGGAAGCAGCCCAAGTTATCAGAGAAGCCCAACTCGAATGCGAGAGCCTAGAGTCCTAATTCGAATGTAACCTCCAAGGTGGGAGAGAGTCTTATTAGATCTAAATTCTGAATGTAATCCTATAAAGATAAGAAGGATGGGGATTAGATAAGAGATAGGATAGGATTAGTTCAAAGAAGATCAGGACTCCCTTAAGATAAGATGATCTCCTAGAAGGAGTTGGAAAACAGCCCTCTCCTTTGGTTACATAAAGAGGGAGGCGGACCAGCTCTAGCATCACTCACTCCAAGATCCAGGAGATCACCAAGCAACTCAAGAAACTCAAGAGAGCAATTCGGCCATGGAGAAGCAGAGCATGGAGGTTTCGCCAATCA
The DNA here is from genome assembly GCF_055504915.1 of Nelumbo nucifera. Taxonomy (NCBI): domain Eukaryota; kingdom Viridiplantae; phylum Streptophyta; class Magnoliopsida; order Proteales; family Nelumbonaceae; genus Nelumbo; species Nelumbo nucifera. The sequence goes on from NC_142652.1 coordinate 70,709,440, forward strand.
TGAGTAGCTAAGCTTCTTTTTCTGGTTCAAGGGGGAGGTTCGATTGTGCCATTGTGAGGTTCTATAGTTAATTTATTTTCTTGCTTTTTAATTCAAGTATTCATTGGTTCTTGTGCACATTTTTATTGGATGTTAATGTTAATTAGTCTGGCAAACTGAATTAATGTTGATTTTCCTACTGCTATCCATGATTTTGGTGATCCGTAATTATCACGAATAGTAGTACAAGTAGCAATTAGGTTAATATCTTTCTGGGTCAATTGTTCGTGACAGCCTTTGACTAATGTATTGACATGTTTTAACCTAAAGGGAATCGATGGAACAAGATTCAATAATTGCAGCTATCTCAATTATTGTTATTTTGGTTTAACTGTTTTCACAAAGCTTAATGCTATCATTAATTAATATGGAGCGCTATTGTACCCAATTGATTAAAGATAAGTGTTGGTCGAATGTTGGGTTTGGTCAACTGATTTAGGAAAACACAAGGTTTATTATGGCTATCCTAATAAATCTAAGGTTAAATGCTTGAATCGCAAGAATGCTGAAATTTACCTAGGATCGATGGCCAATTGATTCAACCCGAACTCTTCAACCAGAATTCGGTAAGACTGATTTTCTCTTGCTTCTTTAGTTGCTTTCTTATTCTTTTAATTTTAGTTATTAAATTTTCCCACTCAATTATAGTTTCCATTCGGCTAAGAGATTATTGTTTAGCTCCCTGTGGGATTCGACCTAGTACCACTTTTACTAAAAATATTTTATTGTGGGACTAGTATTAATTTTGAGGGCTTCGACAACCTGTCAGGAACCTTCGATTTTGCAGTTTCATGATTATTCTATTACCTTTGGTCTATAAAATATTTTTTTTTTATTTTTTAGGCTGAATGTATAGGCATTCGATCTGATGTAATTTTAATAGAAATTAGGTTTTCTATTTATTTTGGATCGAAGATAGTGGCGCAGAGAAGGAGATTTCGAAGATGGGAGAATCACTATCTGCGATTTGTAGTTTGTGAAATTGCAACCTGTGATCTAACCTCTGTTTTGCAGGATGGATTGCTTGATTCTTGCTTGATCTTTTATCAGTAATTAATTTCAGATTAATTTTTGAATTAAATCTTTATTTAAAGATCAAACCCTAGACCCATTCAAACCAGATTGGTCCAAACTGGTTGGACCGAATCTAGGGTTCGATCAAGGCTGAATGTCAGCCCTATTTCTTCCCACTAATGGGCCTGAGGATTGATAATTAATTAATTGTTTAATTCGGCCCAACCTGTAAAGGCCCAGTTTTAAGTTGTTAAAACTGCTAAAAGCCCACTCTACGGATAAAGCTATATGGGCCGAACTGATCAACCCTCATTCAGCCCATATACCTAGATAATATTAATGGTTGATATTATGGATTTAAAATGTGCTTCAAATGGGCTTTACAGATATTTAATTGATTGGATCAATTTATCCTTGTATGTGTTGTATGAATGTGTGATGTGCTACGAACATAGGCCATAAGTGCTTGGCCCATGCTGAATCGATAGTGGCTCTTGTACACACCATGGCTGAATGCACATCATTGCCATGGTGTCCCTTTTGGTCGTTGGATGACCTCCCTCAGTGGTGGACCCCACACCTCATGGAGAGGTTACATGTGGAACCCTAGCTGATTTGGGACCACCGAAATCTGGCTTTATGAAATTTAGTGGGAGCCACTTTGGTTTGACCTAGATCAAACTAGGGCATAATTTACTATTCCCTCCAGCTAATATGAGTGCATGTGATAGAGAGATTCATATGATGAACTCTCTAAAGGCCTTCCATCATTAGCATGAGGATGGGTCCTTCAGTAATGAGGAAACGCACCAGAAAATGGGCTATCCATTTGATGTTGGGCTTGTCTGAGTGTTTCATAAGATCATAGGGGCGTCATAGACCGATGTGGGAGGGGCTTCACCAGAAAATGGGAACTCTCTCATGGTACCTTGGCATTCATGAATATGATGGGTAAGCACTCATTGGACAGAAAGGTTTACATGAAAACGACTCTGAACCTTGTCTGACAGAGGCCAAAGGGAAAGCTCATGTGATGAGTGGATATGATCCTTCACAAAAAGGTGGTGGGGTTATGCAGCTAAAATAGTTGGCTCCATGCACCGTATGTGATTTCCCACATTTCCAGAGACAACTCGTAGTCTCTGTCACTGAGATAGGAGGGAAATCTCAAAGATGAATAAATGGGAATGGAATGTAGATTAAAAGCCATATCTATGTATTGAACATGAATCAAATTAGGTTGTGGACTGATGTTTGCTTTTTTATCAGAAAATGGCAAACGGACAATTTGCAAATCTTCTTGATGACAACAAGCTGAAGGGCCCAAACTATGCCAACTGGTATAAGAACCTTATGCTGGTCCTAACTTCTGAAAAGTTAGACAAAGTGGCTAAAAATCCTATCCCGGAGTGTCCGGGTGATAAGGCTTCTGAGGCCCGGAGGAGAGACTATCAGGATAGGGAGGAGAAAAACTCCCTTGCCCGGTGTTACATCATTGCCTCCTTGGACAATCCAATACAGAGGCAGTTTGATCAGATCGAACTTGCCAAGGATATATTGGACAGTCTCAAGATGATGTATGAAGAGCAGAATCGTTCTACTCGACAAGGTCTTGAAACAGTTCATGACCGCACAAATGTCCAAAGGGCAACATGATCATGACCATTGTCTTCGGATGATGGGCTACATCAATGAGCTTGAAGCTCTTGGATCCGGCTGGACCTTGCGACACAGATAGATGCTATCCTTATTTCTTTGCCTCCTTCCTTTAATCCGTTCATCATGAACTATAACATGAACAAGCTGAATGTCAGCTTACAAGAGCTCAACAATATGTTGCAACGAGTAGAAAAACTGATTAAAAAGGATGAGTCTGTAGCTATGCTTGTTGAAAGTAGCAAGACAGGCAAGAGAAAGAGGAAGGCAAAGAAGCCTCAGAAGAAAGCCACTAAGGATAAGAAGTAGAAGAAAGACAAAGCATCAGATGCCTGTCACTTCTGCAAGAAGACCGGCCACTTGAAAAGGAACTGTCCTGCCTACCTGGAATCCAAGAAAGGTAATTTCGAATCTTGTGTTATAGAAACCAATTTATTGGTAGCTTCTACGTCCTGGTGTATTGACTCCGGGGCTTCAACTCATGCATGTAACTCACTGCAAGGGTTCAAGGTAAGCAGAAGGCTGAGTGAAGGAGAAGTTACGCTCTACTTGGGGACTTCTACAAGTGTTGTAGCCGCGGCCATAGGAACCTGAAGGGATGGGATATCCATCACGTGGATGCCCAAGTCTTGCGGAATGGACTAGGCGAATTTCAAAAATTTCTCCCATCTTTGCAGGGAATCGAATTCCCTATTTTTAGAAAAACATGTTTTTCAAGGATAAATCTTGAATCAAGAACCAAACCAGATCTGAACCAAAAGAAGTAGGAGGGAGGATGTACCTGATATGGAGAAACAGTATCTCCCAATGGAGGGGTTCATGCCCAAGGAAGGATCCAAAATCTGCTCCCACTAAAGATGGCACAGTGCAAGATGGATCAGAATCAACAATGTTCTTCCAAAAGAACTTAACCCTTCGCAAGAATCAACTGGATGGCTTTTGAGTACAACTCCAACCAATCCTTTCCCAAAATATTGGAATCAAGATCAGATCTTGATTTCTCCCAAGAACTGGAGATCGAACTGAAGGTAATGGCAGCGGCAGGCATGAGGCGGCAAGAGAGTATTCGCAGGGTGCAGAAATCTCTTTTCTTGTGATTTTCAGCTATGAAGAGAATTGAACATCAATCACTAACACTTTTTGCCCCTTTCTCCTTTCATAATCTTAGAGGGATCAGCTCCTAATCCCATTAGGAGTTGCTAATCCAAATCATATTTGGATTATAAGTCCCTTTAAGTGATAAGGGATAACCCTTATCTTATCTGCAGATCAGATCAGCCATCTCCTAATCTAATTAGGAGGCTTCCAGATCTAAATCTCATTTATATCTTGGACTCTCTAAGTGGATAGGGTCTAGGCCGAATCCTATTAGCTGATCCATCTCAGAATTTGCCCCTTTATATTGGCTGATCAAATCAGCCCAGTTCGAAATGGGCTTAAGGCTCATTTAAGGTTATGTACTCACTTAGCCTTCCAAACTGCTGCCCAGTTGGGCTTCCTTGTATGGCGTGAGACCAAAACATTGATCTACACATCAGCCACATGGGTTCAGCCCAACCTTTGTTACAAGGCCTAGCCGAATACACTGTTATGGACAGTGCACCCCTTGAAACCCATCTTATGGGCTCTATGGGCCCAACACTTAACCTAAGTGGTCCCTGGGCCAAGCCACCTTGTAACACCCAGGGACTGTGGGTAGATGCAAGATAAGCCCATCAGGTATTATCCTCAATGGTCTTACACTTAACCTCTTAGCCCATAATGATCAAACACTACCCGACAAGGGAGGACCTCTCCCAAGACTGCAAGGAACAGTGTTGCACTCTCTGCTTACATGGATCCCGGGAATTAAAACCTTTTGCAAATCATTTCGAAACCATAACATATATATATATATATATATATATCTTTATATAAATATATTTTGCAAAACAAAATCTCAACAATTGAAATCGGCTGCTGGCAGTCTTGGTTTCATCAGAGAGAGTGCATCCCCGATCATTACCTTTGTCCGACAAAGGGGCTGATCCTGTCACTATGATCTCCCACTCAGATGAATTCTCGGACTGTCCCAACATACCTAGGTTTTGACCCCCACTAAGGATCTTACTGATTGGTACATCAAAGACAGCCCAATCCGACATCTAGTGTAGTATCATAATCAAGTCTAGGGTTTAGGTGTAACTTTCCAGTTTTGCCCATCTATCTCCAACGTCAAGGGCAATACTGGAAATCTGGTCTGGTTCAAAGGTTATATAAATCCTACACTGCATGTGCTTCGGGTCTCACCCTAGTAGCTGAGACAAGCCACCCCAACAGTTGGCCGCACACCAGTGTCAGCCTTGGCAGGATAAATCTCCCCAAACTTACCCAATGGCTGTGAACATTCTAAACTAACACAAGTCTCATTAAGTGTCCAGTTTAAGGGTATTACACAGAAACACACCACAGGAACATGAATCAAATGTGTACTTTATTCATTTACAATAAATTCATAGTGTACATAATTCTGATTGAAGCTAAGGGCATACAACTATCTAACAGAACCGTGGAGTTAATTTTTAGAGAAAGAACTTTTGTACTAAAACATTGTCTTTATGTACAAAATTTAAGAAGAAATTTTTTTTTTGCCTCAAAACTGTGTGCAGATGGTTATTCTATCTTCTTTAGTAATACGATTACTATTAAAAGAAAACAACAGATTCATCACATATGGGGAACTAGAGAACGGTCTCTATGTTCTACATCATTGTCTAGAAACTAACATAACCAAAACTACGTCGGCTGAAATGCCCAAGAAAAGAGTCCGTGATGTAGTTAATTCCACGTGCCTGTGGCATTACGTGTACCTAATGAGACACAAGTCTGAATCCTCTGAAAAGTTCAAAGAGTTCAGACAAGAGGTCGAGAAACAGTTAGGGAGATAAATTAAAGCCCTTCGATCAGATCGAGGTGGCGAGTACCTCTCTGACGAATTCAGGGACTACTTAAAGGACAATGGGATAGTATCACTATTAGCTCCTCCTGCAACACCACAACTTAATGGTGTTTTAGAAAGGAGGAATAGGACCTTATTGGATATAGTCCGGTCACATCTCATACACTCAGAGTTACCCACATCCTTTTGGGGTTACGGATTAGAGACTGCGATTTACGTGATGAATTGGGTTCCAACCAAATCAATTCTGAACACTCCATATGAACTTTGGACAGGAAAGAAACTAAGTGTCAGACACTTGAAGATTTTGGGTTGTCCAGCACATGTTAAAAGAACAAGTGCAGACAAGTTGGAATCCAAGACCAGTCGTTGCCTATTTGTAGGCTACCCAAAAGGCTCTTTGGGTTACCTATTCTATGATCCAAGTGAGCAGAAGGTGTTCTACAACCGAAATGCACAATTCTTGGAAACCGATTACATCCTGGACACCCATCATCAGGAAGTTGTTCTTGATGAAGAGAGCTTAAGAGCAGTGGGAGATGTTCCACAAGTTCCAGGTAGTAACCAACCTAGAAGATCCACTCGGGTATCCAGGCCACCAGTCCGATATGGTTATGACCAGGATAGTTACCTGGTGGAAACCTTGACTAGTGTGGAGGATCCCGTGACTTATGTGGAAGCTATGTTGGACATAGATTCCCAGAAGTGGGTGGAGGCCATGAAAGCTGAGATGAACTCAATGGAGACCAATGGAGTCTAAACTCTAGTAGATCCGCCCTCCGGGGTAAAAGCAATTGGTTGCAAATGGATTTACAAGAGGAAGAAGGGCCCCGATGGTAGGGTTGAGACCTTCATAGCTCCTCTGGTGGCGAAAGGGTACACTCAGAAAGAGGGCATTGATTATGAGGAAACTTTTTCGCCAGTGGCCATGCTTAAATCCATTAGGATCCTACTAGCTGTAGCAGCATACCATGATTATGAGATTTGGCAAATGGATGTCAAAACTGCATTCCTGAATGGAGATCTTATTGAAGATATCTGTATGCAATAGCCGCAAGGCTTCATTGCTGCTAGTCAGGAACACATGGTTTGTAAACTTAATAGATCCATTTATGGACTTAAGAAAGCTTCTAGGAGTTGGAACATCCATTTTGACTCTACTGTCAAATCATCTGACATCAAGCAGAATCTGGATGAGCCCTTTGTTTACAGGAAGTCCAGTGGGGATAAGGTTACTTTCTTGGTTTTGTATGTAGATGACATTCTACTCATTGGGAATGATGTAAGAAAGTTAACTACGGTGAAAGTATGGCTTTCACAGCAATTCTCCATGAAAGATCTTGGAGAAGCCTCCTATATACTGGGTCTTCGACTCTATAGAGATAGATCAAAACGGATAATAGGATTATCCCAATCTGCTTACATTGAAAAAATAGTCAAAAGATACAGCATGGAGAACTCCAGGGGTATACTGATGCCGATTTCCAGTCGGATCCAGATGATAGAAAGTATACATGTCTACATTTGGATATGTTTTCACGATAGGATCGTGTGCTGTTTGTTGGAAAAGCAGCAAACAGGGGTCCACTACAGACTCCACGACCGAATCCGAATACATTGCCACAAGCGAGGCTGCCAAAGAAGTCGTATGGATGAAGAAGTTCGTTCACGAGTTGGGAGCAGTTCCGTTCAGCACATCACCCATCGCATTGTTGTGTGACAACAATGGAGCCATTGCTCAGGCTAAGGAGCCACGAGCCCACTCGAAGTCAAAGCACATCGAGAGGAAGTACCACGTACTGTAGGAGATTGTTGGTAGAGGGAACGTCCTGATTCAGATGGTAGCGTCAGTGGAAAATGTAGCGGACCCATTGACGAAGCCACTATCACAGAAAGTGTTTGAGAAACGCGTGGAAAGCATGGGACTCTGGCTTGTACCAGATTGGACCTAAGTGCATGTGGGAGCTGTTAGTCAATTTTTGTATGCCCTTAGCTTCAATCAGAATTAGGTACATTATGAGTTTATTGCAAATGAATAAAGTACATACTTGATTCATGTTCCTGTGGTGTGTTTCTGTGTAATACCCTTAAACTGGACACTTATTGAGACTCGTGTTAGTTTAGAATGTTCACAGCCAATAGTGTTAGACAGTTTTGTATGCCCTTAGCTTCAATCAGAATGATGTGCTTTATGAGTTTATTGTAAATGAATAAAGATACATATTTGATTCATGTTCCCTTGGTATGTTTCTGTGTAATACCCTTAAACTGGACACTTAATGAGACTCGTGTTAGTTTAGAATGTTCACAACCGGTGGGTCGGTCTGGAGAGACCTATCCGGACAAGGCTGACACTGTGGTGCCACCAAGTCGGTTGGGGTGGCCTGTCTCAGCTGCCAGGGTGAGACCCTAGGCACATACAGTGTAGGATTAATTGAATCTTTGAACTGGACCAGATTTCCAGTATTGCCCTGGACCTTGGAGATTGATGGGCAAAACTGGAAAGTTACACCTGACCCCTAGACTCGATTATGATACTGCACTAGGTGTCGGATTGGGCTATCTTTGATGTACCAATCAGTGAGATCCTTAGCGGGGGTCAAAACCTGGGTATGTTGGGACAGTCCGAGAATTCATCTGAGTGGGTGATCATAGTGACAGGATCAGCCCCTTTGTCGGACAAAGGTAATGATCGGGGATGCACTCTCACTGATGGAAACCAAGACTGCCGGCAGCCGATTTCAACCGTTGAGATTTGTTTTGCAAAATATATTTTATATAAGATATAAAAGTATATATATATGGTTTCTAAATTGTTTGCAAGAAAGTTTTAATTCCCGGGATCCATATGAGTGGAGAGTGCAACACTGTTCCTTGCAGCCGAGGGAGAGGTCCTCTCTTGTCGGACAGTGTATGATCATTATGGGCTAAGAGGTTAAGTGTAAGACCATTGAGGATAATGCCTGATGGGCTAATCTTGCATCTGCCCACAGTCCCTGGGTGTTACAAGGTGGCTTGGCCCAGGGACCACTTAGTGTAAGTGTTGGGCCCATAGAGCTCATTTGATGGGTTTCAGGGGGTACACTGTCTTCAGCAGTGCATTCGGCCAGGCCTTGTAACAAAGGCTGGGCTGAACCCATGTGGCTGATGTGTAGATCAATGCTTGGGTCCCACGCCATACAAGGAAGCCCAACTGGGCAGCAATTTGGAAGGTTTTTTGAGTACATAACCTTAATGGTTCTTAAGCCCATTTCGAACTGGGCTGATTTGATCAGTCATCTAAAGGGGGCGAATTCTGAAGTGGGTCAGCTAAAAGGATTGGGATTAGACCCTATCCACTCAGAGAGTCCTAGATCTAAATAAGATTTACATATGGAAACCTCCTAATTAGATTAGGAGACAGCTGATCTAATCTGCAGATAAGATAAGGATTATCCCTTATCACTAAGGGACTTCTAACCCAAATATGATTTGGATTAGCAACTCCTAATCTGATTAGGAGCTGATCCCTTTAAGATTATAAAAGGGGAAGGGGGCGGCAGCCTTGAAGAACACAACAACATCAAAAGCATTCTTCTCTTTAAGAAAGAGAGATTAAGAGATTTCCTGCATACTGCGAATTCTCTTCTGCCCCCACCTTCCTGCCATTGCCATTCCTTCAATTCGATCTCCCGTTCTTGGGAGCAATCAAGATTGGATCTTGATTTCAATCTTTTGGGAAAAGATTGATTGGAGCTGTACTCACAAGCCGTCTAGTTGATTCTTGCGAAGGGTCCAGTTCTTTTGAAGAACATTGCTGATTCTGCTCCATCCTTCACTGCACCATATTCAGTGGGAGCAGATTTTGGATCCTTCGTTGGGCGTGAACACCTCCATTAGGAGATAGTATTTCTCCGTATCAGGTATAATCCTCTCCCACTCCTTTTGGTTCAGATCTGGTTCAGTTTATGGTTCAAGATTGATCCTTGAAAATATGATTTTCTAAATAGGGAATACGATTCCCAATTGAAGGGAGAGATCAAATTTTTGAAATTCGCCCCTTATTCCGCAATCTTTGGGCGTCCATAGGATGGATCTCTCATCCCCTCAAATAGGTCGGTCTAGGGAGACCCATCCTGATAAGGCTGACACTAATGTGCCACCTTGTCGGTTGGGGTGGCCTGTCTTGTTAGACAGTTTTGTATGCCCTTAGCTTCAATCAGAATGATGTACTTTATGAGTTTATTGTAAATGAATAAAGATACATATTTGATTCATGTTCCCTTGGTATGTTTCTGTGTAATACCCTTAAGCTCGACACTTAATGAGACTCGTGTTAGTTTAGAATGTTCACAGCCAGTGGGTCAGTCTGGGGAGACCTATCCTGACAAGGCTGACACTGTGGTGCCACCAAGTCGGTTGGGGTGGCCTGTCTCAGCTGCCAGGGTGAGACCCTAGGCACATACAGTGTAGGATTAATTGAATCTTTGAACTGGACCAGATTTCCAGAATTGCCCCGGACCTTGGAGATTGATGGGCAAAACTGGAAAGTTACACCCGACCCCTAGACTCGATTATGATACTACACTAGGTGTCGGATTGGGCTGTCTTTGATGTACCAATCAGTGAGATCCTTAGCGGGGGTCAAAACCTGGGTATGTTGGGACAGTCCGAGAATTCATCTGAGTGGGTGATCATAGTGACAGGATCAGCCCCTTTGTCGGACAAAGGTAATGATCAGGGATGCACTCTCACTGATGGAAACCAAGACTGCCGGCAGCCGATTTCAACCGTTGAGATTTGTTTTGCAAAATATATTTTATATATGATATAAAAGTATATATGTATGGTTTCTAAATTGTTTGCAAGACGGTTTTAATTCCCGGGATCCATATAAGTGGAGAGTGCAACACTGTTCCTTGCAGCCGAGGGAGAGGTCCTCTCTTGTCGGGCAGTGTATGATCATTATGGGCTGAGAGGTTAAGTGTAAGACCATTGAGGATAACACCTGATGGGCTAATCTTGCATCTGCCCACAGTCCCTGGGTGTTACAAGGTGGCTTGGCCCAGGGACCACTTGGTGTAAGTGTTGGGCCCATAGAGCTCATTTGATGGGTTTCAGGGGGTACACTGTCTTCAGCAGTGCATTCGGCCAGGCCTTGTAACAAAGGCTGGGCTGAACCCATGTGGCTGATGTGTAGATCAATGCTTGGGTCCCACGCCATACAAGGAAGCCCAACTGGGCAGCAATTTGGAAGGTTTTTTGAGTACATAACCTTAATGGTTCTTAAGCCCATTTCGAACTGGGCTGATTTGATCAGTCATCTAAAGGGGGCGAATTCTGAAGTGGGTCAGCTAAAAGGACTGGGCTTAGACCCTATCCACTCAGAGAGTCCTAGATCTAAATAAGATTTAGATATGGAAACCTCCTAATTAGATTAGGAGACAGCTGATCTAATCTGCAGATAAGATAAGGATTATCCCTTATCACTAAGGGACTTCTAACCCAAATATGATTTGGATTAGCAACTCCTAATCTGATTAGGAGCTGATCCCTTTAAGATTATAAAAGGGGAAGGGGGCGACAGCCTTGAAGAACACAACAACATCAAAAGCATTCTTCTCTTTAAGAAAGAGAGATTAAGAGATTTCCTGCATACTGCGAATTCTCTTCTGCCCCCACCTTCCTGCCATTGCCATTCCTTCAGTTCGATCTCCCGTTCTTGGGAGCAATCAAGATTGGATCTTGATTTCAATCTTTTGGGAAAAGATTGATTGGAGCTGTACTCACAAGCCGTCCAGTTGATTCTTGCGAAGGGTCCAGTTCTTTTGAAGAACATTGCTGATTCTGCTCCATCCTTCACTGCGCCATATTTAGTGGGAGCAGATTTAGGATCCTTCGTTGGGCGTGAACACCTCCATTAGGAGATAGTATTTCTCCGTATCAGGTATAATCCTCTCCCACTCCTTTTGGTTCAGATCTGGTTCAGTTTATGGTTCAAGATTGATCCTTGAAAATATGATTTTCTAAATAGGGAATACGATTCCCAATTGAAGGGAGAGATCAAATTTTTGAAATTCGCCCCTTATTCCGCAATCTTTTGGGCGTCCATAGGATGGATCTCTCATCCCTTCATGTCTCAGCCGCCAGGGTGAGACCCAAGGCACATGCAGTGTAGGATTAATTGAATCTTTGAACTGGACCAGATTTCCAGTATTGCCCTGGACCTTGGAGATTGATGGGCAAAACTGGAAAGTTACACCTGACCCCTAGACTCGATTATGATACTACACTAGGTGTCAGATTGGGTTGTCTTTGATGTGCCAATCAGTGAGATCCTTAGCGGGGGTCAAAACCTGGGTATGTTGGGACAGTCCGAGAATTCATCTGAGTGGGTGATCATAGTGACAGGATCATCTCCTTTGTCGGACAAAGGTAATGATCGGGGTTGCACTCTCTCCGATGGAAACTAAGACTACCAGCAACAGATTTCATTCATTGATATTTGTTTTGCAAAATATATTTTATATGAGATATAAAAGTATATATATTACAGTGTCTAAATGTTTGCAAAAGGTTTTAATTCCCAAGATCCATGTGAGCAGAGGGTGCAGCACTATTCCTTGTAGCCGAGGGAGAGGTCCTCCCCTGTCGGGCAGTGTTTGATCATTATGGGCTGAGAGGTTAAGTGTAAGACCATTGAGGGTAATACCAGATGGGCTAATCTTGCATCTGCCCACAGTCCCTGGGTGTTACAAGGTGGCTTGGCCTAGGGACCACTTAGGGTATGTGTTGGGTCCATAGAGCCCATTTGATGGGTTTCAGGGGGTGCACTATCCATAATAGTGTATTCGGACAGGCCTTGCAACAAAGGCTGGGCTGAACCCATGTGGCTGATGTGTAGATCAATGTTTGGGTCCCACGCCATACAAGGAAGCCCAACTGGGCAGCAGTTTGGAAGGCTAAGTGAGCAAATATCCTTATTGGGCCTAAAGCCCATTTCGAATTGGGTTGATTTTATCCGTTAAATAAGGGGTGAATTCTGATATTAGATTAGCATATAGGATAGGGTCTTACCCTATCCACTCAGAGTGTCCAAATCTGAATACGGATTCAGATCTAGAAACCTCCTAATGGGATTTGGGGAGGGCTGATCTAATCTGCAGATAAGATAAAGGTTTTCCCTTATCACTTAGGGAATTTTGATCCAAATCTGATTGGATTAGTAACTCCTAATGGGATTAGGAGCTGATCCCTTTAATCTTATAAAAGGAGGAGGGGGCGGTAGCCTTTAGTAGACATTCATATTCACATTCTCTTTAGAGCTGAAATCACAGAAGAAAGAATTCAGCACCTCTGCGAAAATTCTTTCTTGCTGCCTCCTTCCTGCCACCGCCATATCTGCTAGTTCGATCTCCTATTCTCAGTGGGAGTGATCAATATTGGATCTTGATATCAATCCTTTGTGAAAGGGCTGATTGGAAGTAGTGCTCACATGCTGTTCAACTGATTCTTGCGAAGGATTTGGTTCTTTTGAAGGACGTTGCTGATTCTACTCCATCCTACATTGTGCCATCTCCAGTGGGAGTAGTCTTTGGTTCCTTACTTGGGCGTGAACACTTCCATTGGGAGATATTATTTCTCCGTATCAGGTATATCCCTCCCCTAATGCTTTTGTTTATATCTGGTTCGGTTCTTGGTTCAAGATTGATCCTTGAAAAATATGATTTTTCTAAAATAGGGAATACGATTCCAAGTAGGTAAGAGAGAAATTTTTTGAAATTCACCCATTCTATTCCGCAAGATTCGGGTGTCCATACGATGAATCTCTCATCCCTTTACTAAATAAGTATAAAAGAGTAATCATTAAAAGAGAGAAATATGATATTTTGAATTCTCATCAACACATCAACCACATGGGTTTAGCCCAGTCTCTGTTATAAGGCCTGGCCGAATTCACTGTATGATACAGTGAACCCCTGAGTCCATCACCATAGGCTCTTAATGGGCTCAAATTTACACTAAATGGTCCTTTGGTCCAAACACCGTATGAAAACCCAAGGACTGTGGGAAAATGCAAGATTATCCCATATGGTATTACCCTCAATGGTCTTACACTTAACCTCTCAGCCCTTAATGATCATACACTGCCCGACAAGAGAGGACTTCTCCCTCGGTTGTAAGGTACAGTGCTGCACTCTCTACCGGCAGTTTAGGTTTCCATTAGAGAGAGTGCATTCCCCGATCATTCACTTTTTCCGACAAAGGGGCTGATCCTGTCACTATGATCACCCACTCAGGTGAATTCTCGGACTGTCCCAACATACCCAGGTTTTGATCCCCTCTATGGATCTCACTGATTGGCATATCAAAGACATCCCAATCCGACTCCTAGTGCAATACCATAATCGAGTCTAAGGGTTGGGTGTAACATTCCAGTTTTGCCCATCTATCTCCAAGGTCCAGGGAAATACTGGAATTTGGTCCGGTTCAAGGTTTCAAATAAACCCACACTGGATGTACCTCAGTTCTCACCCTGGAAGCTGAGACAAGCCACCCTAACCAACTTGGCAACACATCAGTGTCAGCCTTAGTAGGATAAATTTCCCAGATCTATCCAATGGATGTGAAGATTATAAACTAACACGACTCTCATAAGTGTCCAATTTATGGGTATTACACAGAAACACAACAAATCACATGAATCAATTATGCACTTTTGTTCATTTACAATAAATGACAATATGTACATCAATCTAATTGGAGCTAAGGGCATACACTATCTGATACAGAATTAGTTCTGACTTTGGATCTTAGGATGTCTTTGGGTCTTAAGATGAAGGGGTAAACGGTGTTGGATTTTGGTGATCTTGGTGTCATTGGATTTGGATTTTTCTTATCTACATACCTTTGGTTTTTCATTTTTGTTTGGAAGTGAAATGGGGTTCAGGATCAAAATGACTCTGATCGGATGGTCATAATCGGTTTTGGCTTTGAATGTTAAGATGAAGAAGTAATGGTGTCAGATTTGGGTGATCTTGGTGTTGTCGGATTTGGATTTTTTGGCTCTATGTACCTATGGTCTTGGATTTATAATTTGATGTGAAATGGGGTTCAGGATCAAAATGACTTTGATCAAACATCCAAAATCGTTTTCGGCTTTGGGTGTTAAGATGAAGGGGAAATGGTGTCGGATTTGGTTTATATTGGTTTTGCTAGATTTGGGTTTTTAGGCTCTATGTACCTATGGTCTTGGATTTCTCATTTGATGTGAAATGAGGTTCAGCTTCAAATTGACTCTGATCAAACAGTCAGAATCGGTTCTCTAATCAGACGATCAAAATCGGTTTTGGCTTCGGGTGTTAAGGTGAAGGGGTAAAGGGTGTCATGTTTGGGTTATCTTGGTGTCATTTGATTTCGATTTTTGGGTTCTACATAGCTATGGTGTTGGATTTCTGAAGTTCAAACATTTGTGAAATTCCAAAAATACCCCTAGGTTGACTAAGTGGTTAGTTGCATTCTTGAATCTCTAATGTAGAAAGACTAAATAATGAAAAAATTGGTGTCTACAAGGAGTAATATGATTTCTATGAGTGAATATCATAGGACAACAAAATCATTACAATTTTACTATCATTGGAGAATTTCATATTGTAGGTGTGTACAGCTCACCCAGGCCCTCAAAGAACACTCAAACACCAAGAGTAATACCACAGAAGCACTTACGAGCAGTTTGCAATAAACCCCCATGCTGCAATGAACTTGTGGTACACTACCACCTTTGCGATGAACCCATAAGACTTTAAGCAAAGATGCGATAAACTCACGGCTCACCAAGTTCAGTTAATGCCCGAACCTAAATAAACCTCAAAAAGACCCATCCAAGAGACCCAAACACACCTAAGTGTGTGATGAAGCCACACCCACTTAAACTTGCGATGAACTCACAACTTGTGAGCCCGATTTGGATAATGGGATAGAAAAGACAGTAGGTTGAGCCCACGGTGAGGCCCACATGTGCCCAAACACACGTGAATCCAAGATGGAAAAGGACTTGCAAGCAGCCACATAGAACTGACGAAATACTGACCGCCGAACGATGATGTCACCGTTGCCACATAGGATTAGTTATGACGCGCAAAAAGGTAGTAACACACATGAGTAATAAGGAATCTCAAGGATAAGGAAAGCCAACCTTGAGAAGATCCTCATGAAACATGTGGCGATACCTCAGTAGTGCACCAATGATTAACAACGAATCAAATATTCCCTTGTCCGATATAGAGAAAATATCTTAATCTCCTACCTTTTAGGATCTGGGGACCTCCTTCATAAATAGAGATCCTCCTCACATTAGAATTCATTTGATCCTAAGCATTTGTTACTGATACTCTCGAGTATCCACAACCCTCTCATTTTCTAAGCCCTCTACCTAAAGACCTTTGCCTTCCCTCACTCCCGATGCCTCTCTTCTATGGATTCATTATGTTTGTTATATTTTTACTTTCATATTATGTGTGAGAGAGAGTCAATCAACATTTTAAAGTTTCTCTTCTTTTTTATCCTTTCTTCTTGCAAAGTGAATAATTTCTTCTCGAGGATAATGTTTTGGAGTTTCGAGGGAAATCAATAGAAATTGCATAAACTATCAAATTGGTCCATGCACATTTTGATGATGAACTTTTTTTGAATTCAGCTATGGTACATTAACAAATATTGTCTACATGTTAAATCCTAATCTCAACCAGTCCTGTTAGTTTGCTAACTTTTCAATAGTTCATGTTTTGTAAATTTGTATTTTCACATTTAACAATGTCCATTTACCATCACATTCAATGTTGGTTTACAAAGGGAGGTATTTTAGAAGAGAGATTTTAAGAATACTTTTAGGTAAGTTGGAAATGTCAATTTGCTTAGCATGTTGTCATTTTAGATAATTGATGGTAACAATATTTTCCATTTATTTTATTTTATTTTATGTTTTAGTGTACAAAAAAATCTTCTTTATCATACTTAATTATTTTTTTCTAAAAGGATGAAAATAACATATTAGAGATGTGCCAAAGTTTTTTTACAAGATTTTTATTTCTTTCTTGAGTTTTTAACTATTTTTATCATTTTCAATTTTATTATTTAACTATGACATCAAGATTAGCACATTTGAATTAAAGGTTACACTATTGACCCCCACCAAATATGAAAATAATTACATCTTATTGTTGATTTTATATTTTTCCATTTTATTTCCATCATCAATAAAGGCAACCCTTCTCTATCACACCTTTTTTCTTTAACTTAAAATGATTAATATAAATTTTTATAGCATAATTTTTCTACATTATTTATATTCACATTTGTAGTAAAAAATGTCTATTATTTTACTTTGATGTCATGAATTGACTCATTTAACTTGGATAGTTGAATTGCTTTCCTAGCACCAAGATCGAAGAATGATATCATTTTTATACAATTTTAAATAATATTACTTTTATATTGTTAAAAGTATTGGATATAAATCTAGACGAAAAAACTTTTTGGTGACAAAAAAATAAATTAAATATAGGATATACTAAGAGAGAATGACAATTATGTTAGACAGTTGTATGCCCTTAGCTTCAATCAGAAATATGTACATTATGAATTTATTGTAAATGAATAAAGTACACATTTGATTCATGTTCCTGTGGTGTGTTTCTATGTAATACCCTTATACTGGACACTTAATGAGACTTGTGTTAGTTTAGAATGTTCACAGCCATTGGGTACCTGCCAAGGCTGACACTGGTGTGCTGCCAACTATTGGGGTGGCTTGTCTCAACTACCAGGGTGAGACCCGAAGCACATGCAGTGTAGGATTAATAGAACCTTTGAACCGGAACAGATTTCCAGTATTGCCCTGGACTTTGCAGATAGATGGGCAAAATTGGAAAGTTGCACCTAACCCCTAGACTCGATTATGATACTACACTAGGTGTCGGATTGGGCGGTCTTTGATGTACCAATCAGTGAGATCCTTAGCGGGGGTCAAAACCTGGGTATGTTGGGACAGTCTGAGAATTCATCTGAGTGGGTGATCATAGTGACAGGATCAGCCCCTTTGTCGGACAAAGGTAATGATCGGGGATGCACTCTATCTGATGGAAACCAAGACTGCCGGTAGCTGATTTCAATTGTTGAGATTTTGTTTTGCAAAATATATTTATATAAAGATATATATATATATATATGTTATAGTTTCGAAATGATTTGCAAAAGGTTTTAATTCCTGAGATCCATGTAAACAGAGAGTGCAACACTGTTCCTGTTAGACAGTTTTGTATCCCTTAGCTTCAATGAAGAATAATGTACTTTATGAATTTATTGTAAATGAATGAAAGTGCATATTTGATTCATGTTCCCTTGGTATGTTTCTGTGTAATACCCTTAAACTGGACACTTAATGAGACTTGTGTTAGTTTAGAATGTTCACAGCCAGTGGATCGGTCTGGGGAGACCTTTCCCTGACAAGGCTGACACTGTAGTGCCACCAAGTCGGTTGGGGTGGCCTGTCTCAGCTACTAGGGTGAGACCCTAGGCACATACAGTGTAGGATTAATAGAACCTTTGAACCGTACCAGATTTCCAATATTGCCCTGGACCTTGGAGATAGATTGGCAAAACTAGAAAGTTACACCTAACCCCTAGACTCGATTATGATACTACACTAGATGTTGGATTGGGCTATCTTTGATGTACCAATCAGTGAGATCCTTAGCAAGGGCCAAAACCTGGGTATATTGGGACAATCCGAGAATTCATCTGAGTGGGTGATCATGGTGAAAGGATCAGCCCCTTTGTCAGACAAAGGTAATGATCGGGGATGCACTCTCTCTAATGGAAACCAAGACTGTCGGCAGCCGATTTCAACCGTTGAGATTTGTTTTTGCAAAGCATATTTTATATGAGATATAAAAGTATATATATTATGGTTCCTAAAATGTTTGCAAAAGGTTTTAATTCCCGGGATCCATATAAGTTGAGAGTGCAACACTGTTCCTTGCAGCCGAGGGAGAGGTCCACTCTTGTCGGGCAGTGTATGATCATTATGGGCTGAGATGTTAAGTGTAAGACCATTGAGGATAATACCTGATGGGCTAATCTTGCATCTGCCCACAGTCTCTGGGTGTTACAAGGTGGCTTGGCCCAGGGACCACTTAGGGTAAGTGTTGGGCCCATAGAGCCCATAAGATGGGATTCAGGGGGTGCACTGTCCATAACAGTGTATTCGGCCAGGCCTTGTAACAAAGGCTGGGCTGAACCCATGTGGCTGATGTGTAGATCAATGTTTGGGTCCCACGCCATACAAGGAAGCCCAACTGGGCAGCAGTTTGGAAAGCTAATTGAGTACAAAACCTTAAATGGGCCTTAAGCCCATTTCGAACTGGGCTGATTTGATCAGTCAATTAAAGGGGGCGAATTCTGAAGTGGATCAGCTGATGGGATTGGGCTTAGACCCTATCCACTTAGAGTGTCCAAGATCTAAATGAGATTTAGATCTGGAAACCTCCTAATTAGATTAGGAGATGGCTGATCTGATCTGCAGATAAGATAAGGATTATCCCTTATCACTTAAAGGGACTTCTAACCCAAATATGATTTGGATTAGCAACTCCTAATCTGATTAGGAGCTGATCCCTTTAAGATTGTGAAAGAAGAAAGGGGCGAATATAGTTTTGTGTGATTGAGGTTCAATTCTCTTCAGAGAAAAGAAATCACAGAAAGAGAAAATTTTCCTGCATACTGCGAATTCTCTCCTGCCGCCTCCTTCCTGTCATTGCCATTCCCTTTAGTTCGATCTCCAGTTCTTGGGAGAAATCAAGATTTGATCTTGATTCCAATCTTTTGGGAAAAGATTGGTTGGAGCTGTACCCACAAGCCATCTAGTTGATTCTTGCGAAGGGTTAAGTTCTTTTGGAAGAACGTTGCTGATTCTGCTCCATCCTTCACTGCGCCATCTTCAGTGGGAGCAGATTTTGGATCCTTCCTTGGGCGTGAACACCTCCAAATGGAGATATTGATTCTCTGTATCAGGTATATCCTCCCTCCTACTTCTTTTGGTTCAGATCTGATTTTTTTTTTGATTCAAGATTGATCCTTGAAAATATGTTTTCAGAAATAGGGAATTCGATTCCCTGCAAAGATGGGAGAAAATTTTTGAAATTCGCCCTATCTATTCTGCAAGATTTGAGCGTCCATGTGATGGATATCCCATCCCTTCAGTTCCTTGCAGTCGAGGGAGAGGTCCTCCCTTGTCGGGCAGTGTTTTATCATTATGGGCTGAGAGGTTAAGTGTAAGACCATTGAGGATAATACCTGATGGGCTAATCTTGCATCTGCCCACAGTTCCTGGGTGTTACAAGGTGGCTTGGCCCAGGGACCACTTAGGGCAAGTGTTGGGCCCATAGAGCCCAATACGATGGGTTTCTAGGGGTGCACTGTCCATAACAGTGTATTCGGCTACGCCTTGTTTCAAAGGCTGGGCTGAACCCTTGTGGCTGATGTGTAGATCAATTTTTGGGTCCCATGCCATACAAGGAAGCCCAACTGGGCAGCAGTTTGGAAGGCTATGTGAGTACATAACCTTAAATGGGCCTTAAGCCCATTTCGAACTGGGCTGATTTAATCAGTCAATTAAAAGGTGAGCGAATTCTGAGATGGATCAGCTGATAGGATTGGGCCTAGACCCTATCCACTTAGGGAGTCCATGATTTAGATCTAGAAGCCTCCTAATTAGATTAGGAGATGGTTGATCTGATCTGCAGATAAGATAAGGGTTCTCCCTTATCACTTAAAGGGCATTCTAATCCAAATGTAATTTGGATCAGCAGCTCCTAATAGGATTAGGAGCTGATCCCTTTAAATCTATAAAAGGAGGAGGGGGCGGCAACCTTTAGATATGCAACAAAAGACTCTTGTCTTCAGAGCTGAAATCATAGAAGAGAGATTTCTGCAACCTCTACAAAATCTCTCTTGCCACCTCCTTCCGGCTGCCGCTATTACCTTTAGTTCGATCTACAGTTCTTGGGAGAAATCAAGATGTGATCTTGATACCAATCT
Organism: Nelumbo nucifera; assembly: GCF_055504915.1. Lineage (NCBI taxonomy): Eukaryota > Viridiplantae > Streptophyta > Magnoliopsida > Proteales > Nelumbonaceae > Nelumbo > Nelumbo nucifera. The sequence goes on from NC_142652.1 coordinate 70,730,162, forward strand.
TTTGGGAAAAAATTGATTGGAACTGTACTCACAAGCCATCAAGTTGATTCTTGCGAATGATCAAGTTCTTTTGAAGAACATTGCTGATTCTACTCCATCCTGCACTACGCCATCTTCAGTGGGAGCAGTCTTTGGATCCTTCCTTGGGCGTGAACACCTCCATTGGGAGATACTAATTCTCCGTATCAGGTACATCCTCCCCTTTCTCCATTTGGTTCAGATCTGTTTTGGTTCATGGTTCAAGATTGATCATTGAAAAATATGTTTTCTAAAATAGGGAATTCGATTCCCTGCAAAGATGGGAGAAATCTTTTTGAAATTTGCCCAGTCCATTCCACAAGACTTGGGCATCCATGTGATGGATATCCCACCCTTTCAGTGGTATCAGAGCCAGGTTCAAATCTTGAATCAATTTAATTCAGATCTGAACCTGCGCAAATGGGCAGAAGGTGTTCTACCCAATTCGCTCCCAAAATTATGGGCGAATAATCTGAAATTAAATTTTATATAAATCTGATTATTGTTTAGAATAGTTCTTTATGATTTTCTTGATTTATGGGTTGTTCGTACAAGAGGAGATCGAATTCTTGGTTTGCGCAGGGAACCTGCAAGATTTGCAATTTCTTGATTTACTCATTACATTTGGTCTGTAAATAATTTTTTTTTTTTTTATTTTTAGACTCAATGTATTAGGTATTCGATCTGATGTAATTATAATAGAAATTAGGTTTTCTATTTTTTTTTTCGGATCGAAGATGGCAGTGCAAGGAAGGAGATTTCGCAGATGGGACATTCGCTACCTTCGATTTGTAGTTTGTGAAACTGCATTCTGTGATCTAACCTCTGTTTTGTTTCATTAGTTCTTTAATTTCAGATTATTTTCTTGAATTAAAGATTTAATTAAAGATCAAACCCTAAACCCATTCGAACTAAGATTGGTTCAAATTGTTTGGACCGAATCTAGAGTTCGATCAGGCTGAATATCATCCCTATTTTTTTTATGGGCCTAAGGATTGATAATTAATTGGATAATTAATTCGGCCCAACCTGTAAGGTCCAATTTTAAATTGTTAAAACTGCCAAAAGCCCACTTCAAAGGATAAAACTATATGGGCCAAACTGGGTAACCCTAATTCCGCCCATATACCTAGATGATATTAATTGTTAATATTATGGATTAAAATGGGCTTCAAATGGGTTTTTACAGATAATTAATTGATTGGATCAATTCCTCCCTGCATGTGATGTATGGATGTGTGATGTGCTACGTTCATGGGCCATAAGTGGTTGGCCCATGCAGATTCGATAGTGGTTCTTGCGCACACCATGGCTGAATGCACATCATTGCCATGGTGTCCCTCCTGGTCATTGGATGACCTCCCTCAATGGTGGACCCCACACCTCCTAAAAAGGTTACGTGCGGAACCCTAGCCGATTTAGGCCCACCGAAATCTGGCTTTATGAAAGTCAGTGGGAGCCACTTTGGTTTGACCTAAAATAAACTAGGGCGTAATTCTTGTTCACTCTAGTAAATATGAGTGCACATGATAGGGAGATTCATATGATGAACTCTCTAAAGGCCTTCCATCATTAGCATGAGGATGGGTCCTTCAGTAATAAGGAAACGCACCATATTTACTAGATCGATGTGGGTGGGGCTTCACCAGAAAATGGGAACTCTCTCACGGTACCTTGGCGTTCACGAATATGATGGGTAAGCACTCACTAGACAGAAAGGTTTACCTGAAAACGGCTCTAAACCTTGTCTGGCAGAGGCCAAAGGGAAAACTCATATGATGAGTGCATGTGATCCTTCACAGAAAGGTGGTGGGGTTTTCCAGCTGAAACAGTTGGCTCCATGTACCCTATGTGGTTTCCCACATTTCCCGAGTCAAGTCGCTGTCTCCGTCCCTGAGCAGGAGGGAAAACTCTGAGATGAAAAAATGGGAATGGAACATACATTAAAATCCATATCTATGACTTGAACGTGAATCAAATAAGGTTGTGGACTGATATTTTCTGTTTTATCAGAAAATGGCAAACGGACAATTTGCAAAGCTTCTTGATGACAACAAGCTTAAGGGCCCAAACTATGCCGACCGGTACCGTAACCTAATGCTGGTTTTAACATCTGAAAAATTGGACAAGGTAGTCAAGTCTCCTGCCCCAGAGCGTCCAGGTGATAGGGTTTCTAAAGCCTGTAGGAGACAATTCCAAGATTGGGAGGATAAAAACTCCCTAGCCCGCTGCTATGTCATTGCTTCTTTGGACAACTCAATACAGAGGCAGTTCGATCAGATCGAACTCGCTAAGGACATATTGGACAGTCTGAAAACAATGTACGAAGAGCAGAACCGTTCTACTCGGCAGAAGGTCTTGAAAATGTTCATGACCGCTCAGATGTCCAAGGGGCAGAAAGTTCACGACCATTGTCTTCAGATGATGGGATACATTAACGAGTTGGAAGCCCTTGGATCCGGCTAGATCTTGGCACTCAAGTGGATGCCATTCTGAACTCCTTGCCCTCTTCCTTCAATGGGTTTAGATTAAACTACAATATGAACAAGCTGAATGTCAGCGTCCAAGAGCTGAGCAATATGTTGCAAAGGTCCGAGGACTTACTTAAGAAGGATGAGCCTGTGGTGATGCTTGTTGAAGCTAACAAAACGGGCAAGAAAAAGAGGAAGGCAAAGAAGCCTCAGAAGAAGACTACCAAGCCCAAGAAGCAGAAGAAGGACAGGACAGCAGATGCATGCCACTTCTGCAAACAAACCGGCCACTGGAAGAGGAACTGTCCTCAGTACCTGGAATCCAAGAAAGGTAATTTCGAATCTTGTGTCATAGAAACCTACTTATTGGTGGCTTCTACGTCCTGGTGTATTGACTCCGGGGCTTCAACTCATGCATGTAACTCACTGCAGGGGTTCAAGGTAAGCAAAAGACTGAATGATGGAGAAGTGATGCTCAACTTGGGAACTTCTGCAAGCGTTGCAGCTATGGCAATAGACACCGTAGAATTAAAATTTAGAGAAGGAAATATTGTACTTAAAGATTGTCTTTTTGTGCAAAATCTAAGAAGAAATTTGATTTCTGTAGCAAAACTGTGTGTGGATGGATATTCTATCTTTTTTAGTAATACGATTACTATTAAAAGAAACAATAAATTCATCGCATATGGGGAACTGGAGAATGGTCTCTATGTTCCACATCCTTCTCTAGAAACTAACATAGCTGAAACTACGTTGGCTGAAATCCCCAAGAAAAGAGCACGTGATACGGTTAATCCCACGTGTCTGTGGCATTTCCAACTTGGCCATATCGGTATTGACCGAATCACTAGACTGGTAAAGGATGGTCCTTTGGATTTTCTAACTGTAGAAGATCTTCCCACTTGTGAGCCATGCCTTCAGGGTAAGATGACAAAGAGGCCATTTAACGATAAGTTTGAAAGATGTATAGGCACGCTTGACCTTATACATACTGATGTATGTGGTTCCCTGAGTGTTAGGACCCGTAACCAACACGTGTATTTCATTACATTCACCGAGGACTATTCTTGGTATGGTTACGTGTACCTAATGAGACATAAGTCCAAATCCTTTGAAAAGTTCAAAGAGTCCAGACAAGAGGTCGAGAAACAGTTAGGGAGAGAAATTAAGTCCCTTCGATCAGATCGAGGTGGCGAATATCTCTTTGACGAATTCAGGGACTACTTAAAGGTAAACGGGATAGTGTCACAGTTAGCTCCTCCTGCTACACCACAACTTAACGGTGTTACAGAGAGGAGGAATAGGACCCAATTAGATATGGTCCGGTCACTTCTCAACCATTCAGAGTTACCCACATCTTTTTGGGGATACGCAATAGAGACCGCGATATACGTGCTGAACCGAGTTCCAACCAAATCGGTTCCTAAGACTCCCTAGGAGCTTTGGACCGGAAAGAAACCAAGTGTATGACACTTGAAGGTTTGGGGTTGTCCGGCTCACGTTAAAAGAACGAATCCAGACAAATTGGAATCTAAGACCAGCCGTTGCCTATTCATAGGCTACCTAAAGGGCTCAGTGGGCTACCTATTCTATGATCCAAGTGAGCAGAAGGTGTTCTACAGTTGGAATGCACAAGGAAGCCGTGTGGATGAAGAAGTTCGTTCATGAATTGGGAGTAGTTCCGTCCATCACATCACCCATCCCATTGTTGTGTGACAACAATGGAGCGATTGCTCAGGCAAAGGAGGCACGAGCCCACTCGAAATCGAAGCACGTCGAGAGGAAGTACCACGTACTCCGGGAGATTGTTGGTAGAGGGGATATCTTGATTCAGAAGGTACCATCAACAGAGAATGTAGCATACCCATTGAGTAAGCCATTAACACAGAAAGTGTTCGAGAAACACGTGGAAAGTATGGGACTCCGGCTTATACCAGATTGGACCTAAGTGCAAGTGGTAGCTGTTAGACAGTTGTATGCTCTTAGCTTCAATCAAAAATATGTACATTATGAATTTATTATAAATGAATAAAGTACACATTTGATTCATGTTCCTGTGGTGTGTTTCTGTGTAATACCCTTAAACTGGACACTTAATGAGACTTTTGTTAGTTTAGAATGTTCATAGCCATTGGGTAAGTCTGGGGAGATTTATCCTGCCAAGGCTGACACTGGTGTGCTGCCAACTGTTGGGGTGGCTTGTCTCAGCTACTAGGGTGAGACCCGAAGCACATGCAGTGTAGGATTAATTGAACCTTTGAACCAGACCAGATTTCCAGTATTGCCCTGGACCTTGGAGATAGATGGGCAAAACTGGAAAGTGGCACCTAACCCCTAGACTCGATTATGATACTACACTAGGTGTCGGATTGGGCTGTCTTTGATGTACTAATCAGTGAGATCCTTAGCGGGGGTCAAAACCTGGGCATGTAGGGATAGTCCGAGAATTCATCTGAGTGGGTGATCATAGTGACAGGATCAGCCCCTTTGTCGGACAAAGGTAATGATCGGGGATGCACTCTCTCTGATGGAAACCAAGACTGCCGGCAACCGATTTCAATTGTTGAGATTTTGTTTTGCAATATATATTTATATAAAGATATATATATATATATATATGTTATGGTTTCGAAATGATTTGCAAAAGGTTCTAATTCCCGGGATCCATGTAAGCAGAGAGTGCAACACTGTTCCTTGCAGTCGAGGGAGAGGTCCTCCCTTGTCGGGCAGTGTTTTATTTTATCATTATGGGCTGAGAGGTTAAGTGTAACACCATTGAAGATAATACCTGATGGGCTAATCTTGCATCTACCCACAGTCCCTGGGTGTTACAAGGTGGATTGGCCCAGGGACCACTTAGGGTAAGTGTTGGGCCCATAGAGCCCAATAAGTTGGGTTTTAGGGGGTGTACTGTCCATTACACTATTTTCGCCCAGGCCTTATAGCCAAGGTTGGGCTGAACCCATTTGGCTGATTTGTAGATCAATGTTTGGATCCCACGCCATACAAGGAAGCCCAACTGGGCAACAGTTTGGAAGGCTAAGTGAATACATAACCTTAAATGGGCCTTAAGCCCATTTTGAACTGGGCTGATTTGATCAGTCAATTAAAAGGGGGGGCAAATTCTGAGATGGATCAGATGATAGGATTGGGCCTAGACACTATCCACTTAGAGAGTCCAAGATCTAAATAACATTTAGATCTGGAAGCCTCCTAACTTGTTTAGGAGATGGCTGATCTGATCTGCAGATAAGATAAGGGTTTTCCCTTATCTCTTAAAGGGACTTCTAATCCAAATGTAATTTGGATCAGCAGCTCCTAATAGGATTAGGAGTTGATCCCTTTAAATCTATAAAAGGAGGAGGAGACGGCAGCCTTTAGATATGCAACAAAAGACTCTTGTCTTCAGAGCTGAAATCACAGAAGAGAGATTTTTGCACCCTCTGCAAAATCTCTCTTGCCGCCTCCTTCCTACCGCCGCTATTACCTTTAGTTCGATCTCTAGTTCTTGGGAGAAATCAAGATCTGATCTTGATACCAATCTTTTGGGAAAAGATTGATTGGAGTTGTATTCACAAGGCATCCAGTTGATTCTTGCGAAGTATCAAGTTCTTTTGAAGAACATTGTTGATTCTAGTCCATCCTGCACTGCGCCATTTTCAGTGGGAGCAGTCTTTGGATCCTTCCTTGGGCGTGAACACCTCCATTGGGAGATACTAATTCTCCGTATTAGGTACATCCTCCCCTTTCTCCTTTTGGTTCAGATCTGTTTTGCTTCATGGTTCAAGATTGATCTTTGAAAAATATGTTTTCTAAAATAAGGAATTCGATTCCCTACAAAGATGGGAGAATTTTTTTTGAAATTTGCCCAGTCCATTCCACAAGACTTGGGTGTACATGTGATGGATATCCCACCCTTTCAAATTAATGTGTTAAATATAAAACTTTTTGAGTGGGAAGTTAATGAGGTTGAAAGTAGTATCTCAAATTGCATTTTCTACCCTCATAATTAGATTGAGACAAAATTATAAATATGTGTATTTAATTGAATATGGTGAGATGCATTTCAAATTACAATTTTGGTCCTCACAATTGTACAGCAAGCGAATTCAAAAGTAGTGGTGTTTTGGTCAACAAAAGTTTCACACTCTCATTCATACTTTTAGTAGGAAAATAGATATAGATATAGATATAGATTGGGTTGAGAATATATTTGGAAAATTTACACTTGGCATTTGCTATACATCAATTTTTGAAGAATCAAAAAATAAAAAAAAATCAAATAATGGAGAAAATTAGAATAAGGATTTTGGAGTAAAAACATGGCAAGTGACATTATATATCATATCTTGAATTATTGTATTGGATTGATATGTTTGTAATTTATCCCCATGTGGTGTATTGCAATTGGACAATATCATGTAACACTTTTTGTACTAATTACTTAATAGGTAGCCATTCAAGAGCTTACTTTCAATGAACTCCAGATTTAGTGTGAACATACACAAGTGTGCGAGACTGAATAAGTATAACCCATCACGAGTGAACATGCCACTGTTCCATACAAATGGGGCTCACACCACCTGTGGGTCCCATGCTTGTGAAATACTTGTTTGTTCATTCATTATTCGTCACAAAGGGAGATCCTCATATTTGTGTTCATAGCATGTTCCTTGCACTTTATATGAAATTCATTTTGTTGTGCAAACTTGTTGTCATTCTAGTAATGAGGCCCACTCCTTAAAATTTAACAAAAAAATTAAGATTACCTATGTTATGTAGCATAGTCATTTTATGTGATTTTCATGCCTTAGTTTTTCATTATGTCATATTTGTCATTATTTTTGTATAATTTGGAATTTGGTTATGCTCATTTGTACCCAAGAACGAGGCATAAAATAGATGTTCATTAATATGAGCCCCTTGTGTTTTGCTTTGTATTTTTAGGGAAAGGTGCCCTTGTGGGTGGTTAAACAACACTTTCTATGACACACACACACATATATCTATACTACTATAAAAAGTACAAATAGCCTCTAAAATTTTTGGAAAATTTATTGACTACAATACCTTCATTTCGAAATATTGTCCCTTTATTATAAGGATAGAAAATGTAATTTGAATACTATTATTCAATGCATTCAATTCCTTCTTATTAAATCTCACATTCAAGGTATTAACTCCCATTCACACTCATTGAATCATATATTTAAAGCATTAACTTATTCTCATCACTAAATTCCACTAATTAAATCCATACATAATAAATTAATAATTTCAATAACATAAAAACTTAAACTTTTAAAATCTACATGGAAAAATAGTGTTTTTCATCTAGGTGGTGGTAAGAAATTAAACCATTTTGGTTCAAATTGGCCAATTCATGTTGCCACAATTAAACAATAAAAATTCAAAACAAGATATAATGCAAAACAAATATAGAAATTAAAGAAAAAATTGGGAACCTTTTTAACATGACTAAACTACCCATATTTTTGAACTTAGTCCCTCTTTAATTCTGAGGGCTAATAATGTAATATCGTTTACAATTTTTCACATCATTTAGTTCTCTCTCATTGTCTTATATTTAAGTTATTCACTCACACTCTCTCACATTAATATTGTATTTAAGGTATTTTTTATTTAATAGATTCTAATAATTAGATCTTTATTAAATACTTTTTAACAATATGAAACCCATGTTTTTTAAAGGGTTAAATGTTGAAACCTCCCCTAAAGTTTAGTAATTGCAATCACCTCCCCTGAACTTTCTAACATGTATACTCTCAAGTAGACCCCTTCTCCTGTAATCCTCTAATAAGAGGCATATAAATGTAGTTACTTTATCTAAAATGTTTATTTTCCCAATTTTCCTTTCTTGTCGATCACTACCCGAAACCCTTCCATCTTTTTATTTTTTCATAAAGTTTGTATTGTTTGCTATGCAAAAACCAGCCTTAATAGTAATTGCATGGGTATTTTGGACATTTGTGTACCTCTTGTTATAGGATTCTAAGAGAGGGGATTTACTTGCAACTGTATTAGAAAGTTTAGGGGAGGAAATTGCAATTACCAAACTTTTGGGGAGATTGCATCAATAATTAAAAATTTCAACGGAAGCTTCAACAATTTATCCTTTTTGAAAATTAACAAAATAAATGAAATCATTCTTCCATCCAAGTGGTGGTTAAGGCAATTCAACCATCTGAATCAATTGGGTGAATCCAAGATGTCATAGTTAAATAATAAAATATTTAAAAAAAAAACAAATTTAAAAAATAGAAAATGTAGAAAAATGGGTCATTTCTTTGATATTTTATATTAATCATAAAGAAGAATTCTTTTTATTGATAATGGAAATTTACTTTCCTATTTGGTCAAGGTCAACAGTTCAACTTTTAGGTGAAATGTGTCAATATTTGATTTCATAATTAAATAATAAAAATTATGAAAAAGATAAAATGAAAAAAATACATAAATTTTGGAATAAAAACATTTTGAGCACATCCCTAATATTGTAATTCATCATATTAAACAAAAACAAGTGCCATAAATAAGAATTATTCTTATACATATGGAAATATAAAAAATGTCAAAAATGTAATTTGAATTAAGTCCATTTTTAATTGTAAGGGCAAAAAAGTAATTTGAACTAATATTTTTCACCTCATTCAAAACCCTCACATTAAGTCATATATTTGAGTAGCCAACCCCCATTCTCTCTCATTAAATGATATATTTAAGATATTTTTCACCAATAAACTCTGTTGTTAGGTCTATATCCAATAGTTGTAACAATATATATTTCTTTTTTTTCAAAATTTAACAAAAAAAGTGAAATTGTCCTTCTGTCTAGGTAGTGGTAAGCAATTCATCCATCTAGGTCAAATGGGGTCAAACCATTATGTCATAATTAAATACTACAAATTAAAGAAAGACAAAAACATAAAAAATTACAAAAAAATACATAATTTTTGTAGAAAACTCTTGGAACATACATCTCTAATAAAGAATTATTTTATACACAAAAAAATATAGAAAATTTAAAGTAATTTGGATGTATACTGTCTTTATCATCTAAAATTTCCATGTGTAAAGCATGTGCAAATTTACTAGTATATATAAATGTTTTTGGAATCTGATTGTGCTTTAAATTAAAGTTGAAACACATAACACATAGATAATGCGCACATAGATATTGCACACAAATAGAAAGTGGAAACAGAAAAGTCAAAAGTACTATATGATTAATTAATTATGAGTTCTTATAGGAGAACCGATGGTGAATAAGAAATTTGGAACTACCTCTAACTGCTTGTTTCCCTAAAGAAATTTGGAACAATAATATACAGTCAAAGTCCCCATTCTAAATGCAACTTTCATGTTGTTCTTTAGTTAGTAGTTATGCTAAATTGGGATTAACCGTGCATGTTATAAACCTTCTCACACACTAGCTAGCTCCTCAACCTCAACCTCTGTTTGTTTAGCGGAACGAGAAAGTGAAAGTGGGCAATTAGAGAAATGGGAAAGCTTATAGCCCTTGGTATATCACTAATCCTCGTTGTTGGTGTCGTCATCGGTACCGTTGTTGGTGTAAACAAAAGTAGGCATCCCAAGGATGACTTGTCCGCAAAAGACATTGCCAGCGGTAGTACATCAACGACAATGAAAAGTGTCAGTGCAATCTGTGCCTCTGCCGACTACAAGGATTCTTGCATTAAAACCCTTACCCCAGTAGCCAAAAATGAAAGTTCTACCCCCCATGACTACCTCAAGGCTGCCTTTGAGGCCATCGTCCAGGAGGTGCAAGAAGCAATGGAAAAGTTTGGTGTTATAGGCAAAGACGCCAATAGCTCCATCGATAAGATGGCAGTCGGGGATTGCAAGGAATTGATGCAATATGCCATCTCCGAGTTGCAATCCGCCATCTCCATGGTGAATGACCCTAAAAGGCACCCAGCAAGTGATCTTGTTGCGGAGCTCAAGAACTGGTTGAGCGCTGTCGTGTCTTATGAAGAGACATGCACCGAGGGATTCGAACACCCAAAGCTGAAGAGTTCAATGGAGAACGGGCTCCTCAATGCCACTCAACTTACTGGCAATGCCCTCACCATCGTCACGGAGTTGTCTGCGATACTCAAAGCCTTAAATATCCGCTTTGACACAAACATCAACTCTCGACGCCGACTTCTAGATGCACAAGGTTACCCTACTTGGTTTACACTAAAGGACCGTAAGCTTTTAGCTCTGCAAGGCAATGGACAGTTGACACCCAATGCAGTGGTAGCCAAGGATGGTAGTGGGCAATATAAGACAATTGCTGAAGCAATTGCCGCATGCCCCAAGAATAGCGTATCTAGATATGTTATCTATGTGAAAGCCGGGACCTATGATGAATACATTATAGTTACCAAAGGTCAAAATAATATTTTCATGTATGGAGATGGGCCAACGAGTACAATTGTCACCGGAAAGAAGAGCAACGCTGCAGGCATCTCAACATTTCAGACTGCCTCATTTTGTAAGTTGGACCTTATCAGCCTAACATTCCTTTTCCTTTTGTTATTCTTACTTGATTCTAATAAGTCTTTTCTTATAATTGTTTGTTCCTTCTATAGCTGTTATTGCTGATGGATTCATCGCCAAGTCGATGGGATTCGAAAACACAGCCGGTCCCCAAGGGCACCAAGCAGTGGCGCTTCGCGTCCAAGGTGATAAAGCGGCATTCTTCAATTGCAAAATGGATGGATACCAAGACACCTTGTATGTCCAAGCCAAGCGTCAATTCTATCAGAACTGTGTTGTTTCTGGCACCATTGACTTCATATTCGGTAACGCGAAAGCAGTGATGCAAGACTGTCAAATCATCGTTAGAAGGCCTATGGACAACCAGCAAAACACAGTAACAGCACAAGGAAAGATGTTCCAGAATGAGGAAACTGGTATTGTGATCCAAAACTGCAATATCGTCCCAGATCAACAGCTCTCCGTTGATAAGTTAAAGATCCCTTCATTCTTGGGCCGCCCATGGAAAAAATATGCAACGACAATTATCATGGAATCAGCCATTGGTGATTTCATAAGACCTGAAGGGTGGATGCCATGGAGTGGCAACTTTGCACTCGATACTTTGTTCTATGCTGAGTATAACAACCGTGGTCCAGGTGCTAATACCGCCCAAAGGGTCAAATGGAAGGGTTTCAAGGTCATCACCGATAGGAATGAGGCTCTTCGCTTCACTGCCGGACCATTCATTCTAGGAAATGAGTGGTTGAAAGACACCGGAGCACCTTTCATCCTTGGATTGAAGTACTAATCCAAGTAGTTATCACTTGACAAAAGGCAACAGACAGGAACAGAATGATATGTTGGAAATACAATTTCCTTTTGCTCATTTAAAGCCAATCTGTATCTTTTTGTTGTTTCTTTAATCAATAAAGTGAGACTTTTGTTTGATGTAATCTTGTTGTTTCTAGTTTGTGTTCTTTTTTTTTCTAGTCTAAAGGTTACATCGTAGGGCATTCATTTGGTGAGTAAGACTCATCACGAGAGATCTAAATCACTCCATTTTTCATAAACCTAGAATATCCCAATAGAGGTTGGAATTTGGCGGTTAACATTATAGCTGGTATATGGATAATTAATAGTGAAGTCTCAACTAGTAGTGTGATACTCCCAACTGCTATGTGGATATGCATCTTATGCGAACTGATTTTTATCCTACTGAGTTTTATTCATCATTGGATTTATTAAACACTATTGATGAATAGAATCTCTAAGATCAAATGAATTTTCTACCCTCTTGGACATGTAGTATATTGAGGGTTGTAGTATCTTGCGGTGTCCTTGTTGGACAGTTTTGTATGACCTTAGCTTCAATCAGAATGATGTACTTTATGAGTTTATTGTAAATGAATAAAAGTGCATATTTGATTCATATTCCCTTGGTATGTTTCTGTGTAATACCATTAAACTGGACACTTAATGAGACTCGTGTTAGTTTAGAATGTTCATAGCCAGTGGGTCGGTCTGGGGAGACCTATCCTGATAAGGCTGACATTGTTGTACCACCAAGTCGGTTGGGGTGGCCTGTCTCAGCTGCCAGGGTAAGACCCTAGTGACATGCAGTGTAAGATTAATTAAATATTTGAACTGGACCAGATTTCCATTATTGCCCTGGACCTTGGAGATTAATGGGCAAAACTGGAAAGTTACACCCAACCCCTAGACTCGATTATGATACTGCACTAGGTGTCGGATTGGGCTGTCTTTGATGTACCAATCAGTGGGATTCTTAGCGGGGGTCAAAACCTGAGTATGTTGGGATAGTCTGAGAATTCATCTGAGTGGGTTGATCATAGTGACAGGATCAGCCCCTTTATCGGACAAAGGTAATGATCAGGGATGCACTCTCACTAATGGAAACCAAGATTGCCGGCAGCCAATTTCAATCGTTGAGATTTGTTTTTGCAAAATATATTTTATATGAGATATAAAAGTATATATATATATATATATATATATATTATGGTTACTAAAACGTTTGCAAAAGGTTTTAATTCCCGGAATCCATATAAGCAGAGAGTGCAACACTGTTCCTTGCAGCCGAGGGAGAGGTCCTCTCTTGTCGGGCAGTGTTTGATCATTATGGGATGGGAGGTTAAGTGTAAGACCACTGAGGGTAATGCCTGATGGGAAAATCTTGCATCTGCCCATAGTCCCTGGGTGTTACAAGGTGGCTTGGCCCAGGGACCACTTAGGGTAAGTGTTGGGCCCATAGAGCCCATTTGATGGGTTTCAGGGGGTGCGTTGTCCATAGCAGTTTATTCGACCAGGCCTTGTAACAAAGGCTGGGCCGAACCCATATGGCTGATGTATAGATCAATGCTTGGGTCCCACGCCATACAAGGAAGCCCAACTGGGCAGCAGTTAGGAAGGCTAAGTGAGCACATAAGCTTAATGGGCCTAAAGCCCATTTCGAAGTGGACTAATTTAATAAGTTAAATATGGGCGAATTCTAGGATGGATCAGTAGATAGGAAAGGGTCTTAACCCTATCCACTCAGAGAGTCCAGATTTGAATGTGATTTAGATCTAGAAACCTCCTAATGAGATTAGGAGAAGGCTGATCTAATCTGTTGATAAGATAAGGGTTTATCCTTATCACCTAAAGGGATGTCTGATCCAAATATGATTTGGATCAGCAACTCCTAATTGGATTTGGAGATGATCCTTTAGGGTTACAAAAGAAGGAAGGGGCGGCAGCCTTTAGAAGACACATACTCACATCCTCTTCAGAGCTGAAATTACAGAAGGAAGAATTAAACAACCCTGCAGAATTCTTTCTTGTCGCCTTTTTTGTTCTTGCCGCCCAGTTTGCCAGTTCGATCTCCAGTTGTGGGAGAAGTCAAGATTCGATCTTGACATCAGTTCATTATGAAATGATTGATAGGAAGTTGTGCTCACGTGCCATCCTACTGTTTCATGCGAATGACAGAGTTCTTGGAGAAGAACACTACTGATTCTGCTCCATCCTACACTACGCCTTTTTCAGGATCATTCCTTGGGCGTGAACACCTTCATTGATAGATAATATTTCTCTGTATCTGGTATACCTCTCTCCTACTCCTTTTGGTTCAGATCTGGTTCAGTTTATGGTTCAGGATTGATCCTTGAAAATATAATTTTCTAAATAGGGAATGCGATTCCCAGATGAAGGGAGAGAAATTTTTTTTTGAAATTCGCCCCTTTATTCCGCATGATTTGGGCGTCCATATGATGGATCCCTCATCCCTTCAGTGGTATTAAAGCCATGATTCAAATCTTGAACCAATTGTTTCAGATCTGAACCTACGCAAATGGGCAGAAGGCGTTCTACCCGATTTGCACAGATATGGGTTTTGGGAAATTTGTTCCCAAAATTATGGGCGAATAATCTGAAATTAATTTTTATATAAATCTGATTATTGTTTAGAATTGTTGTTTATGATTTTCTTGATTTATGGGCTGTTCGTACAAGAAGAGTGATGAGAGGAGAATTTATCATATTTTTATCCCCAATTACTATGTCTTTTATACTGAATTAGCATCTAATTGGACTCACATTTCTGTTCAGGGCATGAAAGAAGGCATCAAGAGCAAATAAAGACATCGGATGATTTTTCTTAGTTTTGACATCGTTCAAAGATCTGGGCCTAACTCGCGTCTCCAAACTTTGAATGGGCTGATTCAAGACCCACTGGAAAGATAAGAGAAAAAGCCATAACTTTCATATTTTGGGCTTTCACTCATTCGGCCTGCATCGAAGTCAAATCTGGGCCCAAAGTTGGGGCAAATTCGCAAGAAGGCCCAATCCACAGCTGAAGCCAAACTTGCAGAAAAGCCTAGCTGAAGCCCAACTCGCTGAGGAGGTCTAATACGAATCCAAGAACAAGAAACTGAGAAAAGTCCTTCCAAATTTAAATTCTTGATGTAATCTTAGAAAGATAAAGGGATTGAGTTCATTAGATAAAAAGATAATATTAGAATTAGGATAGGACTTTCTATTCTTGTAGAGATCAACTTCAAGAGGAAGTAGGAGACCACCCCCTCCCCTTTAAGCTATATAAAGGAAGGGGTACACCAGCCTTGGGGCATCATTCAATCTCTGAAGGGGATCATGAATTGCATTGAGCTATCTATCAAGAAAGGAGAAAACAAATCAAGAAACTTGGGGAAGGAGATCAAGAATTCAAGAAACTTCAAGAAGAAGGTGGCGGCAAGAAGAGGAGATCTCAGCACCATGGGAGAATTCATGAGTTCTTTCTTTCCCATTATTTGCTTTAATTCTTTTACCATGAACTGATTTGTTTTTAGCTAGGGCTGTGGAAAGCCTAACTCTATTAATGAATACATTTTTATCTTTATGATTTATCCAAGATTGTGATTTCCATACAGTCTATGAATTATTTTGCTTAATGCGATTAAGAACTTGGCCACCTCTTAATTGATTTAGGTTTATGTGAATGAATCGAGAGAGGAATTCACATAATTGACTGAATAGTTCATAGTGTGAATTGGATGGTATATAGAGATATATATATATATATATATATATATATATATATGATTCATCTGAATTTAATGGTTTTCCTTGGACTTAATGCACTTCCATCTTGAGAACTCTACTCGAGAGATCAAAGGGTTACCTGATGGGCGTAGTTTTAGTATATCTTGAGAGAGAATATTAAATAAAAATTGGAAATACCTCAGCTTATGGGAATGACAAATAAGCTTGGTTAATCGAATCCATTAATATTCATTGCATTGGTTCGGTGGACCAAAAGTCCTAGCGATTTCATCATTGCATATTCGGTTAGTGATCACCTTTGTTTCCATTTTCTTTTTTTTCTAGTTTTTATTTTCAGTAGTCTTGCTCAAATCTGAATTGCGTTTGTCCAAATAATTAGGGAAGACGGTGGTTCTAATACTTATTTTGTTAAATTATCATGAGAACGATATTATTATACTACTAATAACTAGTGCACTTGCTAGGGTTATATATTCATAGCTATCAAGTTTTTGGCGCCATTGCCGGGGATTTAATCCTAAAATAATATTAGAATTTTTTAACCTTGATTAATTTGGACCTTTTATTTCTGTTTTTATTTGTTTTTATTTCTGTTATTATTTTTATTTATTTGTTCGAATTCTGCTGGTTCAGATTTACTAGTGCATGACACGCACTAGACAGGAAGGTTTAGCAGAATTCGATCCTGAGATTGAAAGGACCCTTCGCTTCTTACAAAGGGCCAACAAAGGAAAAGCAAGAGAAGAGGTTGTTAGTTGCGAACCAGCCATAGAGATAGAAGGAGAGATGGCAGAAGGAAATCGCACCCTCTTGGACTATGCTTGTCCAAACATTGATGGGGCGACATCCAGCATTTGCAAGCCTACCATCCATGCCAATAATTTTGAAATAAAGCCTGCAATAATTCAATTTGCAAGCCTACCATCCTTTTTCCTTGCGTGATAGAGCTAAAGATTGGCTTAACTCACTCCCTGCAGGAAGTATCACCACTTGGAATGATCTAACCCAGAAATTTTTGGCTAAATATTTCCCACCCTCCAAAACAGCAAAGTTAATTAATGATATTACTACCTTTGCTCAATTTGAGAGGGAATCCTTGTATGAAACATGGGAAAGATTCAAGGAGATGCTTAGGAAGTGTCCCCACCATGGGATACCAATTTGGCGACAAATACACTTTTTATAATGGTATTACCCCCTCTAATCGGTCCATTATAGATGCAGCCGCAGGTGGTACAATCATGAAGAAAACTCTAGAGGAAGCATATGACTTAGTGGAGGAGATGGCATCAAACAGCTACTAGTGGAGCAATGATCGAACTAATCAAAGGGGAGTACACAACATAGATTCCTTTGCATCCCTATCTGCACAAATAGCCAATCTAAATAAGATACTGAATAATTTTTGTATTGCAGCCATTAGTACACCATCTAGCATCTCATGCGATTTATGTGGTCAAATAAGACATACCAATTCTGATTGTCAAATAAATAGTCCTTTTATTTCCCATGAGAATGTTAATTTTATCTCTCATGCTGGCAGGACAAACTACAACCCATATTCAAATACATACAACCCAGGGTGGAGGAATCACCCGAACTTCTCATGGAGTAACAATCAGCAAAAGGCACCTATGGGTTTCCAACCACAGCCGCCCCCATAAGAAAAAAAGAATAATCTGGAGGAAATGATCTCTAAGTTCATCAATGCCACTGAAGCAAGGTTCCAAGAGCAAGAAGCATCGATTAAAAACTTAGAGGTTCAAGTGGGGCAGATTGTAAGCATGTTATCAGAAAGGAAAGAGGGAAGGCTACCCAGCAACACATAAAGGAACCCCAGAAAGCAAGTAAATGCCATAACTTTAAGAAGTGGGAAAACAGTTGGCGAAATTCAAAGAAAGGACAAGGAAGCTGAAGTGGTTGATCTACAAAAGGAGAATGAGGGAAGTACCCCTAAACTGAATTTACATGAAATTAAACTTCCTATTCACTATCCAAGAAGAGTCTTGAAGGCTAAATTAGATAACCAATTTGAAAAATTTTTAGAAGTTTTCAAAAAGATTCATATTAACCTTCATCTTCTTGATGTTTTGTCACAGATGCTGAAGTATGCTAAATTCCTAAAAGAGGTAATGTCCAACAAAAGAAAGTGGGAGGATGGTGAGATGGTAAAACTAAACGAAGAATGTTCAGCAATTCTTCAAAAGAATTTGCCCCCAAAGCTTAAGGATCCAGGGAGTTTTTCTATACCTTGCACCATAGGGAATACTGAATTTGAAAATGCTTTATGTGATTTAGGTGCTAGTATAAATTTAATGCCTTTTCTATTTTTGAAAAACTTGGACTGCATGAACTAACATCTACAACTATTATCCTGCAATTAGCTGATACAAGCATTAAATATCCTAGGGGAATAGTAGAAGATCTTTTGGTCAAAGTGGGCAATTTTATTATTCCTGCTGATTTCGTTGTGTTGGATATGGAGGAAGATAGGACAATAACGTTGATTCTAGGGAGACCTTTTCTTGCTATTGGTGATGCTTTAATTGATGTGCGGAAAGGCCTACTTACCCTTAGAATCATTGGTAAAGAAGTGGTGTTCAATGTATTTAAAACTATGGAACATCCCAACACAATTGAACATGAAATTTATGCAATCAATAGCATTGATGTTGGTGCAGCCGAAGTAGACACATCTAAATCAGAAGACACGCTGAAAGTTACACTTAACAATAGTCCTAATCAATTGCAACAAGCAGAGCAGAAGTTTGTACTGAAATTAGAATTGCGAAATTTGACTTCTGAGCCAAATTCTTTTGAAATTACAATTCATAATGCATCTTTACCTCCATCTCACACAAAACCCCTCCCATCTATTGTGCAGCTCCCTATTCCAGGTTTAAACCCACCTATGAAGGATGAAAGGGGGAAACATCGGAAGTTAAAAACCAAGTGGGGTGGACCGTTTAAAGGGGCTAAAGTATTCCCTCATGGAGCGATTGAAATACATAATGATGATGGGAGTACATTCAAGGTAAATGGACAGCGGTGGAAGCATTACATCGAAGGAAAACAACCCATCCACCATGGGTCTGTTCTCTCCTTGAAACTGCCATGAAGGAAAGGTGAAAGTCAAGCTCATGACTTAAAACGAGCGCTTATGGGAGGCAATCCATTAAGTTTAGTTGTTTGTTTTGTTCAGTTTTCTTTTTTTTTAGTGTGTTTTTTTTCGTATCTCACATTGCAGGATCTCAACAAGGCATTCAGTGAAGTCCTCTTAAATCTTTCTCTCCTTGTTCTTGTTATGCATATTCTATACATTGAGGACAATGTATATCTTAAGTATAGGGGAGGATTAAGGGGTTGAAAATTTTTTTTTGGACTCTAGCATGGTTTAATCATCTTATTAACCCTTCCTTTTGAAATTTCTGCTCCTTGGAGACTTGTTTTTGAATGATTACAAACCACCCTGAATCATGTGTTCAGGTGGGATAGACAGGAATGGATGTAGGCAAATCTAGCTGAAATTTTTGGCTATGGAAGGTATCTCAGTAGTTTGAATGATCAATGGGCAAGATGCAATACAGATTTGACCCTTGTAAGCATTTGGTTTCTAACGGACAAACATGGGTTGATTATTCTAGAACTTGTTTTGTTAGGCATGTTAAGACCACGATAATGAGTTCATGTATTGGAAAGGAGCATAAAATGCACTCACACCGAGAGAAAAAAAAAAGAGAGAGCTAGTGTGAGATGGAGCATAAAATGCACTCACACTAAAAAAATAAAAGGGTGAGATGGAGCATAAAATGCACTCACACTAAAAAAATAAAAGGGTGAGATGGAGCATAAAATGCACTCATCCCTAGATCCCAAACCCTAATTCACCTTTTGATGCATTGCACTCACGATAAGTGGTGAAGATGTGATACATAAGCAAGTTTATGGTAATAACATCCCTTGTTTTGTTTTGAAGAATCGTGAGAGGGTATTTTTTTGAATCATGCTACATGTGATATGAAAACAAAGAGGGCTTACTCTAGCCCTAAATTGTTCATGCGAAAAGATGCCTACTTCCCTTGATTGTCAATCTCACTTGGAGACATGAGGATTGGCGATTTAAGATTATTCCTTGACAAATTAAAGAGGAAAAGAAATGGACAAACGGAAGGACCATTAATACTGGATCAAGGCATGTGGGAGAACCAATACCCTATTGAGAAAAATCCAAGACCATCTTTTAGTTAGCTTGTTCTTGTTTTAATTTTGTTTTGAGTTTTGTCTTGCCCGAGGACGGGCAAGAGTTTAAGTGTGGGGGATTTGATGAGAGGAGAATTTATCATATTTTTATCCCCAATTACTATGTCTTTTATACTGAATTAGCACCTAATTGACTCTTATTTCTGTACAGGGCATGAAAGAAGGCATAAAGAGCAAAGAAAGACAAATCGGATGATTTTTCATAGTATCGACATCATTCATAGATCTGGGCCTAACTCGCATCTCCGAACTCCGAATGGGCTGATTCAAGACCCACTGGAAAGATAAGAGAAAAAGCCACAACTTTCGGATTTTGGGCTTTCGCTGATTCGGTCTGCATTGAAGTAAAATCTGGGCCTAAAGTCGAGGCAAATTCGCAAGAAGGCCCAATCCGCAGCTGAAGCCCAACTTGTAGAAAAGCCTGGTTGAAGCCCAACTCGCTGAGGAGGTCTAATACGAATCCAAGAACAAGAAACTAAGAAGAGTCCTTCCAGATTTAAATTCTTGATGTAATCTTAGAAAGATAAAGGGATTGAGTTCATTAGATAAAAAGATAATATTAGAATTAGGATAGGACTTTCTATTCTTGTAAAGATCAACTTCAAGTGGAAGTAGGAGACCACCCCCTCCCCTTTAAGCAATATAAAGGAGGGGGTAGACCAGCCTTGGGGCATCACTCAATCTCTGAAGGGGATCACGAATTGCATTGAGCTATCTATCAAGAAAGGAGAAAACAAATCAAGAAACTTGGGGAAGGAGATCAAGAATTCAAGAAACCTCAATAAGAAGGTGGCGGCAAGAGGAGGAGATCTCAACACCATGGGTGAATTCAAGAGTTCTTCCTTTCCCTTTGTTTGCTTTAATTCTTCTATTATGAACTGATTTGTATCTTGCTAGGGCTATGGGAAGCCTAACCATGTTAATGAATAAGGAGATCAAAATCTTGATTTGCGCAGGGAACCTGTGATTTTGCAGATTATGAAATATTTTATTACATTTGGTCTGTAAAATATATATTTTTTATTTTTAGACTGAATGTATAGGTATTCTATCTGATGTAATTATTAATAGAAATTAGGATTTCTATTTATTTTATTTTGGATCGAAGATGGCGGCGCAACGAAGGAGATTTCGCAGATGGGAGAATTGCAATCTGTGATTTGCAGTTTATGAAACTGCAAACTGTGATCTAACCTCTGTGTTGCAGGATGGATTGTGCGAACAACCCTGTTTGACTGATTAATGCTTTTCTATTATCAGTATTTAATTTCAGATTATTTTCTTGAATCAAAGATTTAATTAAAGATCAAACCCTAGACCCATTCGAACCAAGATTGGTTCAAATTGTTTGTACCGAATCTAGGGTTCGATCAAGGCTGAAAGTCAGCCCTAATTTTCCCACTAATGTGCCTGAGTATTGATATTTAATTAAATGGTTAATTCGGCCCAACCTGTAAAGGTCCAGTTTCAAATGGTTAAAACTACTAAAAGCCCACTCTACAGATAAAGCTATATGGGCCGAACCCATCAACCCTAATTCGGCCCACATACCTAGATAATATTAATTGTTAATATTATGGATTTAAAATGGGCTTCAAATGGGCTTTACAGATAATTAATTGATTGGATCAATTTATCCTTGCATGTGATGTATGGATGCGTGATGTGGTACATACATGGGCCATAAGTACTTGGCCCATGCTCGATCGACAGTGGCTCTTACGCACACCATGGCTGAATGCACATCATTTCCATGGTGTCCCTTTTGGTCATTGGATGACCTCCCTCAGTGGTGGACCCCACACCTCATCGAGAGGTTACGTGCGGAACCCTAGCCGATTTAGGCCCACCAAAATCTGGCTTTATGAAAGTCAGTGGGAGCCACTTTGGTTTGACCTAGATCAAACTAGGGCATAATTAACTGTTCCTTCCAGCTAATATGAGTGCATGTGATAGGGAGATTCATATGATGAACTCTCTAAAGGCCTTCCATTATTAGCATGAGAATGGGTCCTTCAGTAATGAGGAAACACACCAGAAAATGGGCTATCCATTTGCTGTTGGGCTTGTCTGAGTGTTTCATAAGATAATAGGGGCGTCATAGACCAATGTGGGAGGGGCTTCACCAGAAAATGGGAACTCTCTCATGGTACCTTGGCGTTCATGAACATGATGGATAAGCACTCACATGACAGAAAAGTTTACCTAAAAACGGCTCTGAACCTTGTCTGACAGATTCCAAAGGGAAAACTCATATGATGAGTGGATATGATCCTTCACAGAAAGGTGGTGGGGTTATGCAGCTGAAACAGTTGGCTCCATGCACCCTATGTGATTTCCCACATTTCCAGAGACAACCCGCAATCTCCGTCACTAAGAAAGGAGGGAAATCTCAAAGATGAATAAATGGGAATGGAACGTAGATTAAAATCCATATCTATGTAATGAACATGAATCAAATTAGGTTGTGAACTGATGTTTGCTCTTTTATCAGAAAATGGCAAACGGACAATTTGCAAAGTTGCTTGATGATAACAAGTTGAAGGGCCCAAACTATGCCGCCGACTGGTACAGGAACCTTATGTTGGTCCTAACTTCTGAAAAGTTAGACAAAGTGGCAAAGAATCCTGCCCCGGAGCGTCCGGGTGATAGGGCTTCTGAGGCCCGAAGGAGAGACTATCAGGAATGGGAGGAGAAAAACTCCCTTGTCCGGTGTTACATCGTTGCCTCCTTGGACAACCCAATACAGAGGCATTTTGATCAGATCGAACTTGCCAAGGATATATTGGATAGTCTCAGGACGATGTATGAAGAGAAGATCATTCTACTCGACAGAAGGTCTTGAAACAGTTCATGACCGCACAGATTTCCAAGGGCCAACAAGTTCACGACCATTGTCTTCGGATGATGGGATACATCAACGAACTGGAGGCTCTTGGATCTGGGCAGGACCTTGCGACCCAGATAGATGCTATCCTTAATTCTTTGCCTCCTTCCTTTTATCCGTTCATCAAGAACTATAACATGAACAAGCTGAATGTCAGCTGAAAGTATGGTATGATCCATCTAATGGATACCATGAAGGTTGCGGAATGGGTGGGCGAATTTCAAAAATTTTCCTACCTACTTCCAACTGGGAATCATATTCCCTAATATAAGAATACAATATTCAAAAATCCTACTTGAACCATAATCGAACCAGATCTGAACCAAAAGGGATGAGAGGAATTATACCTGATCCAAAGATGTAGTATCTCCCAAAGTTGGTGTTCACGCCAAAAGAGGATACCAAGATCCGCTCCTGTTGAAGATGACACAACTGTATGTGGAATGGAACCAGCAGGGTGCGTCCTACACACTGAATCCTTCGCAAGAATCCACTGGAAACTCTGAGCACCAGATCTTTTCAGTCTTTTCTACAAAACTGATGTCAAGAACCAATTTCTTAACTTCTTTCTTCTTCAAAGATCGAATCTTGTAAGAAAGAATGGCGGCGGCTGGAGGAGAACTCCAGGGACGAATATGGCTGAATTGCTTCTCTTCTATATGGAGTGTGTATGAGATCTAATCTCAATTTGTAGGATGATTTCTTGCACACCACCCTAGGTTCGAAATCTGATTATTTTCTCTTAGGGTTTCTCCTCTCTTCTTCTTGATTAAGAAACCTCCTAATTAGAAGTTATCCCAATCCAAATCAGTATTTGGATAGGGGATGATCTTAATCCTATCTGCAGAATAGGTTAGCTTACTCCTGATCTTATCAGGAGGTTACCAGATTCAAATCTAATTTGAATTTGGTCTCCTAGAGTGGATAAGGTTAAAGGCCCAATCCTTTTGCTAACTTCAATCCCAGATTAGTCCCTTAAATGGGTGATCATATCAGCCCAGCTCGAAATGGGCTTTTGGCCCATTAAGTGTTTAGTGCTTAACTAGTTTCCAATCTATTGTCCAGTTGGGCTTCTTTGTATGGTGTGGGACCCAAGCATTGATCTACACACCAGCCACATGGGTTCGGCCCAACCTTTATTACAAGGCCCAGCCGAATTCAATGAAAAGCTCAGTAAACCCTTGAGCCCATCACATGGACCCTATGGGCCCAACACTTACATTAAGTGGTCCCTGGGCCAAGCCATCTTATAAAAACCCAGGGACTGTGGGTAGGTGCAAGATTAGCCCATCAGGTACTATCCTAAATGGTCTTACACTTAACCTTTCAGCCCTTAATGATCAAGCACTACCCGACAAGAGAGGACCTCTCCCTTGGCTACAAGGAACAGTGCCGCACTCTCTACTCCCATGGATCCCGGGAATTAAAACCATTTGCAAACATTTTGAAACTGTACAAATATATATATATATATATATATATATATTAATTTTGCAAAACAAGATTCCAACGATTGAAATCAACTGCCGGCAGTTTGGTTTCCATCAGAGAGAGTGCATTCCCAATCATTACCTTTGTCCGACAAAGGGGCTGATCCTGTCACTATGATCACCCACTCAGATGAATTCTCCGACTGTCCCAACATACTGATTGGCTTATCAAAGACAACCCGATCCGACACCTAGTGAAATGTTATAATCGAGTCTAGGGGTCAGGTGTAACTTTCCAGTTTTGCCCATCTGTCTCCAAGGTCCAAGGCAATACTGGAAATCTAGTCCAGTTCAAGGATTCGAGTAATCCCATACCAAATGTGCCTTGGGTCTTACTCTGGTGGCCGAGACAGACCATCCCAACACTTTGTGGCTCACCAGTATTAGCCTTGGCAGGATAAATCTCTCCAGACTTATCCAGTGGCTGTGAACATTTAAAACTAACACGAGCCTCAATAAGTGTCCATTTTTAGGGTTTTACACAAAATTGTACCAAACAACATGAATCAAACATGCACTTTATTTATTTACACTAAATGTCAAAAGTACATCAAATCGGATTGAAGCTAAGGGCATACAAAACTGTCTAACAGCTCCCACATGCACTTAGGTCCAATCTAGTACAAGCCAGAGTCCCATACTTTCCACGTGTTTCTCAAACACCTTCTATGTCAGTGTTTTAGTCAATGGGTCTGCCACATTATCCGCTGATGCTACCTTCTGAATTAGGACGTCCCCTCTACCAACGATCTTCCGTAGTACTTGGTACTTCCTCTCGATGTGCTTTGACTTCGTGTGGGCCTGAGGCTCTTTAGCCTGGGCGATCGCTCCATTGTTGTCACACAACAACGGGATGGGTGATGTGCTGGATGGAATCACTCCTAATTCATGTATGAATTTCTTCATCCACATGGCTTCCTTGGCAGCTTAACATGCGGCAATGTACTCAGCCTCGGTTGTGGAATCTGCTGTGGACCCCTGTTTGCTGCTTTTCCAGGAAACAACACACAAACCTATCGTGAAAACATATCCAGATGTAGACTTTCTATCTTCTAGATCCGACTAGAAATCGGCATCAGTATACCCTATTAAGCTTACATACCGTTCCTGACCAGCAGCAATGAAGACTTGCGGCTGCTGCATGTAGATATCTTCACTAAGATCTCCATTCAGGAATGCGATTTTGACATCCATCTGCCAAATCTCGTAGTCATGGTATGCTACTACAACTAGCAAGATCCTAATGGATTTAAGCATGGCCACGGGCGAAAAGGTTTCCTCATAATCGATGCCTTCTTTCTGAGTTACCCTTTCGCCACCAAACGAGCTTTGTAGGTCTCAATCCTGCCATCGGGGCCCTTCTTCCTCTTGTATATCCATTTGCAACCAATTTTTTTTACCCCAGAGGGCGGATCTACTAGAGTCCAGACCCCATTGGTCTCCGTCGAGTCCATCTCAGCTCTCATGGCCTCCACCCACTTCTGGGAATCTATGTCTAACATAGCTTACGTGTAAGTTACGGGATCCTCCTCACTAGTCAAGGCTTTCACCAGGTAACTATCCTGGTCATAACCATATCAGACTGGTGCTCCGGATACCCGAGTGGATCTTCTAGGTTGGTCACTACCTGGAACTTGTAGGACATCTCCCACTGTTCCTGAGCTCTCCTCATCAAGAACTATTTCCTAACGATGGGTGTCCAGGATATATTCGGTTTCTAAGAATTGGGCGTTTCGACTCTAGAACACTTTCTGCTCACTTGGGTCATAGAATAGATATCCCACCAAATCTTTTGGGTAGCCTATAAATAGGCAACAACTGGTTTTGGACTCCAACTTGTCCGCACTTGTTCTTTTAACATGTGCAGGACAACCCCAAATCTTCAAGTGTCTTACACTTGGCTTCCTTCCGATCCATAGTTCATATGGAGTTTTCGGAACCGATTTGGTTGGAACCCGATTCAGCACGTAGATAGTAGTCTCTAACGCATATCCCCAAAAGGATGTGGGTAATTCTGAGCGTACGAGAAGTGACCGGACCATGTCCAACACGGTCCTATTCCTCCTCTCTGAAACATCATTGAGTTGAGGTGTAGCAGGAGGAGCTAGTTGTGACACTATCTCGTTGACCTCTATGTAGTCCCTA